>NC_136016.1:13404675-13724675 GCF_048128805.1 Centroberyx gerrardi | reverse complement strand
TACAGTATTGTGATCATATACGGTTAATTTACTACTGGCTAGTATACTACTAGCTAACAATTCACAAATAACATAAAATCATCAAGTGATAGCTTTTACTAATTTATCTGAGACTGTGGATTGTGATGAACTCCATTACGGTAATATGGTGCTACAAAAATTCCTCTATTTTTGAACCATAAATTGTATCTTTGTCCTCTGCAGTGGGTTTTAGGGGAAAACGGAGCCTTGAAGGCCAAACTGGTTAACACGTCAGTCTACCAGCCACCCTCACTCAAAGGTACATGTCTTTGGTGTGTGTGTGTGTGTGTGTGTGTGTGTGTGTGTGTGTGTGTGTGTGTATGTGTGTGTGTGTGTGCGTATATGTGTTTTCATTTACGTAACAAATGACAGAAAATGAAAGAATTTGGGAGACCTAATTCTGCCATGGCCATCACCATGTGGTCTATATCCGTTTGGAGTACATGTGTATCCAAAAATCTGTGGTGAGAGGTGTATGTGTGTGTGTGTATGTGTGTGTGTAATGTGTCTATGTGTGTGTGAGCACATCTGTGTGTGTGTGAATGTGTGTGTATGGTGAGATTAGGGGCAGAGACAGCTGTGAGTCTGTTCTGGATCATCCTGGATTATAAAACGGGCACACAGCTGCAGCATGGTCACAACACACACACACACACTCTCTCTCTCTCTCTCTCTCTCTCTCTCTCTCTCTCTCTCTCTCTCTCTCACCTAAACTCAAACACGCTCATACCCACACACAAATACAAACATACACAAACACGTAATTATATGCTATAATATGGCAATATGCTTACACATGTTGACCTACAATACAAACATCTACATCACTTAGATAGGAAACACACACACACACACACACACACACACACACATACACAGCTTTATATATTCTCCTACTTTATTTTTCATTGCCAATTAAAAAACATCTTTTTTCTCCCTAGCTTTTATTTCTTCACCTATCACTTCTCTATCATACATGGACAGTTTGGTTACACATACGTATTTTTTAACCTCTGTGGCACTGCTGCTGCTTGTAATGTTAAGAGTTTAGGAATTTTAAATCATTGACCATGTCCTGCCAGCTGTCCAGAGGATGGCCCAGGCCCACCTGCCGACCCTTGGCAAGGGCTCCTGTGGCTCTGTGGAGAAAGAGGAGCCCTCTTCCGGGGAGGAGGGGGAGGAGGGGGTGGAGGAGAGCCGCCGCACAGCCTCAGCTACAGGTGGGTAGTGGATGGAGACGTCCAAATATCATCAATCTACCAGACACAAACAGACAGTCTCTCACATTCTGTCATATCCCTCCCTGTCAATTCTTCTATCTCAGATGCACACAGGCTCTAGGCTACACTTTTGTCTCTGAATCCCTTTCTCTTCAGATCTACCAGAGGAAAGCAGACTATTCAGGGATCAGTGTGGCCTGCTGGACGCCTCCGGCCGCTACGCCGTCCTCAGCCATCACCACAGAGAGGAGGAGGAGGAGGAGGAGGAGGAGGCGGTAGAGACAGAGGAAAGGAAGGGAGAATGACAAAGCGAGGGACAGTGATGGAGACAGAGGAGAGGGGTTCAGTGCTGTGGCATTTTTTTACTCCATAACCGTTAGTGATGTTCTGACTAGCGTAGCACACATATGGGTTGTGTGTGTGTGTGTGTGTGTGTGCATGGGTGTATGTGTGTGTGTATACCTGTGTGTGTGCATGCATGTGATAAGTGAGATGAATGTGGAAAAGAGAGAGCGGAGAACAGAAGGGAGTTGAGGGAGCTAATGAGCAGGTGAGGAGTGAGGAGGAAATGTTTAAGTTGAGATATCCAGACTTGTGAAGGGAATCATGTCTCGGTCGGCCAAGGAAGCCACGGATAAATTTAAATCGGCTAGTCAAGGGCGCTACACTGGGAATATGAGAACTGCTGAGAGCTTCTGCATCTTCTCAGTAGCAAATAAGTGGTTTTTTTGGAGTTATACAGGATTCAAGACATCAAAATTTGTGTTTTGAGTGCTGAGTCTTGCTCCGTGGGCAGGTTCTCCAGGAAACTATATCCATCCAGCGTGTAGTAGGACGCAGGACCGATCCCATATTGGAATTTAACCCAGGGCGTTTAGGGCTGCCTTCAGTTAAACTGCAACTCTTTTAGTTCACTTTCCCCAATCTGCTAGGCTTTTGCGTGCAAAGGTCAAGGAAGTAAAAGGAAGATGGATTATAGACGATCTGAGTGCAGTCAAAGCCACACCAGACCAGATGAAATCATACCAGATTAATCCAACTAATCACTGTAATGCATTCTGCTTTGATATGATGGAAAGTCTTTTTGTAACATGTTGATGATGATAGGATGGAGAAAGTGATGCTTTGTGTGCATTTGGGATGTGGGACACATTGGGTGGGCATGGAGACATTTTTCTTCACTCAAATCATATGTATTTTCTCAATTTATTAAGCATATAAATGACATTCTGTGTTGATTGCTAATAAAACAACTATATTACTAGGCAGATGGTGTTTGTGTGCTTTTATGTCTATTTGAGTTTGAGTTTGTAATCTAGCACACATATTGCATTTCTGCAGCACAATATTAAGGAAAGAATCAAATCCACAAAGTTGTAAAAGAAGTAAAGTAAAGGAGTAAAGTGAAGTAAAAGAGTTTGCATATCTTGCTGAGACACAGGCAGTTGTATACACCAAAATGTGCTGTCATGGCAAGAAACTAAGATTTATTATGAGGGTGTTCAACAAGTGTTTGGACTTCACTTTTTCTTTTGTTTGTTTGTTCTTGTTCATCCCTTTATTTGAGGCCTGCATGGACTATAATTTAAGTTTTCTTTACCGCCATTATTCCTAAAGTGGGGTAAGAGGATCCTTGTGGGGCTTCCTCAGAAAAGAATTAGGAATAGTTTACATTGATTAATATGTCAGTCATTTGAGGTTAGCCCAATAACAAAATCTATAAGACTGATTCTGATCATAGGTTTCACTTTCTGCACTGTTATTTTAATACAGACTTATGCAGTTCTAAACTAAATCATATCTATCTATCTATCTATCTATCTATCTACCTATCTATCTATCTATCTATCTATCTATCAGCAAATAATCTTTCAGATGGGGGGTTACATGGGATGATCATTTGATCAAATGGGGGTCTGTGATCTAATGTGGATCTATTTGGGGGTCCGTGACATGAAAAGGTTTGGGAACCCCTGTTTATGCTGTACAAAATTAAACAAGCTAGCCAGTGTTCAGTAGTTCTAATTACACTGTAATGTTCATACCATCATCTCACCATCATCAATTATAATAATATTGATAATAATAGAGATATTATAACATGAATATTAACGTGGACAACTTGCAGACTTCATTATTTTCTTTTTTCATGAAGCAATGTCACCCATCTTTCTACAATTTACATTCTACCCATCTCTGTTTCTGTTTCTCTCTCTCTCTCTCTCTCTCTCTCTCTCTCTATCTCTTTCTCTCTCTCTCTCTCTTTCTCTCTCTCTCTTACAATATGAAATCAAATTTATATGAATGTGAGGATAGTTCGTTTAATGGCACCAATGAAACACAAATATGGGTATTCTCTGTTGGTAGTTTGGGTCAAGAAATCATCGGGAAATAAGCTTTGCTAAAGCACTGCTTATTTATTCACATTATCACAAATTACAAAGTATGCCACAACACAAAAAGCAACTCATCTATCTATTAACTGATTAACAGTTAAATGACAAGAAGCTTAGAAGTATACCAAAATATACTGTTTAAAAATAGCTAGATAATTGCATTGTTATGAATATTATAGCATTAGAGTATGTTCAACTTCAATGCTTACTTGCTATGCACTCACTAGCACCCAACTCCTATCTAAACTGATTAAAATCTATTTATAGCTTTAGCTTTTCAACTGTGTTAAAAATCAAAACATTCAATACATAAATTCTTGATGCAGTATGTTGTAGTAGCTCTGTTTGACCTGCAGGAGGCAATGTGTTCTTGAACTTCTAACTGATGGATACTTGGACAACAAATGTGAATGTTGCATACTTCATCACCCTGGAAAAAGACATTTTTACCCTTAGTGGACTAGTCAGATAAAATGAGGAGTAAAGTGAAATTCCTCCTTTTTGGTTTGACTTCTTCATTTTTTTCTCAAGAAAGTCAATTAAACTAATTGTACATGAAAAGATTAAGGATCACAACCAAGCAAGCAAGCAAGCAACCAACCAACAAATAATAACAATAGTATTTTATTATCATTATTATTATTATTATTATTATTATTGTTGTTGTTGTTGTTGTTGTTGTTGTTGTTGTTGTTGTTATCATAGTCATCACCATCTCATTCCTTGCAGTACCACAACCATTTAAGACTACAGTACCTCAGCTTAATCTATTTGCCTCTTCATATTCTCACCTGAAGGATTTTACCAGTTCCACCTTTAATCCCCTTCATCCACCTCCTTTTCCTCCACTCCCTCTCACCCTTTAATCCTTCCTTGCCTTTACAAAAAACACCCCAGTCACGTCATCGACCCCCACCCTCATGTCCTGAGGTAGCGTGTAAACCTCCAGCCTGATCAGAGTGAAGCCACTCTCCTTCAAACTAGCACAGACCTGGGCCTCGTCCAGCGGCACCACGGGGATCTTTACCCCCGGCCCCCCGAGGTAGTAGCTCTCTCCCAGGGCTCCGATGAGGAGAAGGTGGCCGCCGGGCCGCAGGAGCCCCCGGATGTGTCCCAGGGCGCGGGTGAAGGCGGCCAGGTCCGGGCTGACGCTCTCCAGGCAGAAGCAGGACACCAGGCAGTCGGCCCCCGCGGAGGGAAGGGCGTCCGGGGACAGAGGCCGGGGGCAGTGCACATCGATAGGCAGGATGTCCGACACCACCAGACGTAGCCTGGCTGCTTTCTCTGTCCATGCTGAAGGCCTAATAACATCATCGAATTAACCAAATCAGATATAGGCTAGTAGTGCCTTCCTAAATGGCACAACAGTGCAGTGCATTATAGTGATTATAGTGATAGTATTTTTACCAGATTTGGTTTCTGAATGTATCAAATGAACTCTTATCAAATCATTAACTTTTTATACACACACATAGAATCACACTATGGGTTTCATTACAGTCACATTTAGACAAGGCACAAGTATGGCTCATTGCTCAATGAACGGACCAACATCAAATTGGTTTATCTAGGAACTGTGAGACCTTGTGACACTATAAGGGAGGTGATAGTGTGCATAGTATTTTCAAACCAGTAAAGCAGAGAAATGAGGGTCACACACCAAGGAAAGAGGATGGGAAACTGGAAGGAAGGAAGCAAGGAGGGAAGGAACTTCAAAATACTGTATATCTATGTTTGGGGAAAAGAAGTCACTTGATATTTATTACTCAGTATTTCAAAAATGTAGAGCAATTCATAAAAAAGGCTTTACAAGTGCTTCATTATATTCAGGGAATCAGGGAATATTTCATAATATTCCCTGACAAGTTATACTTTCATAAGGCTATCATTTTGTCTGATAAACTGTGATAACTAGTGGACTAATGTATAGAAAGGGATCTGGTCGTACCGTCGTCCCTCCAGCTTGCAGACGTGCTGCAGGTAGGGCGTCCAGTCCAGGCTGCAGCCCCCCTGGTCCTGCAGCCAGCGCTTCAGCTCCTGCCGGTTCACCTCCAGGAAGTCTGTGAGGAGCACCTTGCCGAAAACCTCACAGCCGCTCAGCACCTGGTACAGCGTGGGACCCGAACCCACGTCCACCAGCAGCTCGCCACTCACATCGCCTGGGCGAGGTGGGGGAGAGAGAAAGAAAGAAAGAAAGAAAGAAAGAAAGAAAGAGGAGAGAGTGAGACAAGAGTTTCATTCCAAAATGGGCTGATGGCATAAAGCACAACTCACAATTAAATATCTTCGGCCCTTTCTTTACAAAGCAGTTACATTTCAGACAATGTGATCATCCGTACTGTGGAACAACATTTGATCTAAAATTGATGTATAAAAAACTGCTAAAGATCCATTAGGAACAATGGAAGGAGGAGATTTGGAAGAAGCCAAAGCTCAGAAACTACGTTCAAATGAAAGAAGATTACTTCACAGAACCTTATATAACATTTAATTTAAAGAGAGGGCAGAGGTCCTTATGTGCTCAGTTAAGAACTGGTACCTTACCACTGGTAATTGAGGTAGGCAGATATAAAGGTATTCCTGAAGAGCTGCGTTTATGTGTTTTTTGTGATCTTGGTGTTGTTGAGGATGAATCTCATTTTGTGTTTCACTGCCCCATGTACAGTGATTTGAGGAATCATCTATTTGAAAAAATTCAGTTGAAAAACCCTGATTTGTTTTGGTTGTCTGAAGGTGATATGTTGAGTTGGCTCTTTAATGAGGAGATTTTTGTCTTAGCAAGATTTATAGAAAATGCATGGCAACTAAGACAGAGAACACTGTATCCAACATAATAGGACATTTCTGTCATGGAAATTGAATGTTTTTGAAATGTTCTCCTTTTGAATTTGTGGAACTGTATATTATGATTTGTCATGTGGCCATCCTGGCTGTTGTTGCTGTCTAGTGTCTTGTAAGCCCATACGGGCTGGGCACCATAAATGGTGCAGGACACTCAAATAAACACATCAATCAATCAATCAATATAGTTTTAGGAATGAAACCGTTCATATATCTGTTTCAGACACAGAATGGCATCTGAAATTATGTCCTTTCATATAACCTCAGCAAGAGAGGGGGGAGAATAGAAGAAACCAAAAACACTATGGGGGGAATGTGGGGGGAATGGTTAGATACTGGATGTCACCAAAATTAAAATGGTGCAAGAGGGATGCGTGGAATATAAAAGATAGACTGGAAACAGAATAGACTAGAAAGATAAAATGGAGGGTAAAATAAGTTGGAATTTAGATCTCTAAAACTTGGATCTGGACAACTGGCGTTGCCTGCAGGAACGGAGAAGGGAACAGATGTGAAGCTTAAACAATAATCTCGCTGAGAAAAAAAGAGAACGAGAGAGGGGGAGATGAAGAGGGAGAAGGGAAGAAAGGTTTGAGGAGAGGAGAGCGAGTTACATTTGAGAAAAAGAGGGGGAGAATGAAGAATGATAGAGAGAAGAAACAAAGAGTTGGCTACAAAGCGAGCGATATCCACCATTTTAAATATTGTCATCAAAGTGATCGCTGGTGTGAAATTAAACTAAACATATTATTATTGAAATGAACTATCTTCAGACATTTGCTTACAAAATAGTAACTTTAGAGGATGTAACTGAAAGTCTCTGATTTTTTAAAGGCTACAAAATGAACATCAGGTCATGATTTTTTAAATTTTGTATAGCATTTTGGAATGAAGCGTACACATACACACACTCAGTCCACTGCTCCAGCTCCTTACCTTCAGTGAAAGCTCTATGCAGGCAGGCCAGTTTCCACGGCACAATGCTGTCCTGCCGCTCAAAGTCAGCCCGCGGTGCAGTGTAGTTATACTGTAGATAGGAAACGGGGTCAAAGCCCTGGTAGCAGGCCGCCATAGCTGCCACACCATCTTCTGTTCCCTTCTCCATTCTCTCTTTTTCTATTCTCTTTAACTGTATCTCAGTTCTCTCTCTCTCTCTCTCTCTCACCTGGTCCCTCTCTTATCTGCTCTCTCCTTCAGGTGTACCGCTGACTCCCTCAGTCCTAACATTATATACCTGCAGGTGTGTGTGTGTGTCTTTGTCTTTGTTTGTGTGTGTGTGTGTGTCTATGCTTTGGGCTAGTCTGAGCTCCACTGGCAGAGATAGTTATCCTCTTTTACCTGATAGCATTTGTTCTGTCCACTCTCCCTGCCCCGAGGCACTGATGCCATCGTATCAGGGGGCTTTCTCCAACAGTGGACCCACTAATGGACACCGCATACCGCTTTCGGGCCTCTCACCCACCTCTCTCAGGCCCTCGCTATCTCCACAATCACTATAAGGGCCTTTTACACTCAAACAACAGACCAGGTTTGTCATTGTCAATTAAGTGGGGATTTTTTTTTTCTTGTTGTTTTTTTGTTGTTTTTCTGTGGTGATGTCCATAGAGAGTGTTGCAGAGATAAGGGATGCTGAGTAGTAGCAAGGGATAGACATAGTTTCTTATGTAAGGTTTGGACAGGTGATGTTAAGTTACAAAATAAAAGATTGTGGTGGGGTGCAAAATGAGGCTGTCGCAGAAAATTGAGGGTATTACTAATATAAACAATGTATTACCAGGAATTAATGTAAATTTAAATCTAATGTGAATAGATTCAGTAGGCCCATCAGAAGAAGCAAATGATGAGGTGAAACAGTGATAAGTTATATTTTGGCAAGAAACTTATTTAACTTGTAAAGGACGTGAAAATCTAAAGAAAATGGGTTTTAGAACACATAAGGGTTGGTAACAGTAACAGATAAAAAGAATACAAAAATGGTAATTGTAATCCATTATAGTTATTATGAATAACACTAATCACATCAATAGGTAACATTATTTACTAAATTGGTCTGTAAACTGGAATGATTTTTTGTGTAACTGCATATTCTATGGATGTTGGAGACAAAGTAATCCAAAGTAGTGGAAAGTAATCAGCATATGTCACTGATATTTATACCGGTATTATCGGGGATTATATGACTGATTATAATTTTAAGCAGATAATCAGTTCAGGCAATCAGGTAATCTTAATTTCCCAATATGGCATGCTAGCACAACAGGAAAACTGTAGGGGGCTTACAGCCAACTTGGTCAATTTTCCTATCTCCCAGATCCCCTCCACATGACATAATAACCACATTTACTGTAAAGAGCTACAAAGTAATGAAGACCTCTGCAACAAGTTTGTACACTGGTTGTTCACCTTTAAAATGCACCTCAAACTTACACCTTGAATGATTGATCACCAAACCCACAGATATATTATGGTCATTTTGTGCTATGGGTCAAATCGTACTCATTGCCACTTTAAAATTGGCTTCTAAAATTCTGAAACCACTAGCCACTGTAGCCAGCTGACAAAACATTGAGCTTCTTTCCCTGATTGAATTAATTTTGCCATCTATTCCCAGCACATCCCAAAGCAGCTGTGGAACGTAGCCATGCAGTAATCAAAAGTGTTTTCCCCAGCAGTCTCCGTAACACCTCTCTCATCCCTGGCAGCTGACCCACAATCCCCAGCCGGCTACGTGCTCATCACACACACACACACACCGCGCGACCCTCTTCACACCCCCAAAACATTACAGTGTCCAAGGGAGACAAGGTATTTTGGACACATGATATGGAATTCTGGCACGCGACACTGTTGATATTAGGATATTTGGGGATCACAATCACGAGAGCCAGACTGAGTAAACAGGGTCAAGAGGTTTGTTTCCCAGTGTTGCACACAATTTATGATGCGACAACATACTGGATTCCTTTGAACTTCACTTCTGATTCCTCAAAAATTCAGTGTTTGTGGTTTGTGGACAGAATTTTGATTGTGAAACCTGGAAAATTTACAAAAAGAAGTCACTGTTGGTCCACTAAGACAAATGCCCAGATCTCTTTCTTCATTTTTTCTTACTTTCAGTTCCTTGTAGTGCACCAAAAAAATGCTCTTTTATTGTGTGACAGGATGAGCCAGACAGATTTATTTATTGCATGTATCCACAGTGTCCATTAACATTTTTTACAGAACAGAAGGATACTTTTATTTTGCTTGTTTTTTACTTGTACTTTTAGTTGTTGGTTGACCTTGGTTTGGTTCTCACTTAATTTTCTAGTGTCTGGGTTTTGAATTGTGTTCCTTCCTGTGCTGCACCAACAGTAAATCTATACTATAAAACTATACTATTTGAAACTTAAGCTTCTCATGTTTTATTGGTTCACATGCTGATTGTTGTCCAGGATCTTCTTGAAAATCCTGTGTAGTCTCTCTGTATAGTGTGTGTGAGGGCTCACCAAAACAGGATTAGCATTGTCTAACGTATTCGTTTTAATGATCAGAGAGAACAGTGGGGCCTTGGCTGGAGAGAAACCTGACCAGATGCACAGAAACATGGAAGCTGGGTCTAAGTCAGCCTCTTCAACCTACGACCCATGCAGGCCACTATCAAAACTTTAATTGCTTTAGTCTGCCCGCTGCAAATCTCACTTGGCTATGTTGTCTAGTGTGTTGAGAGTATGGGATGGTGTGAATCCAAGGTCAAGCATAAAGGCAGCAGCCTTGTGAGCTTTGGATAGGCGAGGTGAGGAACAGGAGCATGCAGAGGGTAACTGGCATCACTCCACACCATACATTTAATCTGCATAAAGCCAGGCATGGGATTCATAATGGTCACTTTTTTTTTATTTTGTTTGTATGAACAGTCATGGACATGGTGTTTTGCTGGGAGAGTTTGCTAAGCCTTTCCAGCTTCTGCAGATGGGAATCAGTGTCCAACATGGTGCTGTGACTCTAGAGTTTACAGTGATTATAAGTCACTATTATTGGTCTTTATTGTAGTCTAATGAACTGTGAATTGTTTTCCCAAGCAATATCATTTGCTTAAAATCCTTGTAATTGATACAACCTGTAACTATTCAAATAAAAGCTCTATTAGTGTACAGCTATTAAATTGGTAGGTCTCTACCAAGGGGCCCTGTGGTAAGGTGTGGTGCAGGCTGTCCCAACTTGCACCAGTAGTAATGATAGATCAAATGTATTCTTGTGATTTGTGGTGTGTTCTCTGTGGCTGATATGTGCAGTTGATTGTTTGTTACCTGTAGAATACACCAGTGATTGCTCCACCTTCCAGGTGGGAGTACTCTTTATTTCTATGACAGTATATTGGCATTTGTATCTCCTCCAACTTTCCCAAAATAAACTACCCAGTGAATAACGTCTTCTTTGTCATAAGGGAGTTGCCTTGGTACCTTTATGTAAACAACTATAATATACAAGTAATAATAGATTTGTTGCTTGGTATACCCAGCTAAGCAGGCAGGGTAAATACTGGATGTATAGTTTTGATGTTTACTTTAGATTTAAAATAAATGTGCATTAATCAGCTGATTCACATGCAGTAACATTCGTTTCTTCTATACCCTCAGATAAAACGTAAATTCAGTTCATGTCATAGTGTATTCAAGGACATGAAACTGAAAAAATGATGTGCAGGCTTTAGCTTATGTAAGGATCTGGTAATGAGAATTAACAGAACGTGCTGTATGGTCTACATTTAAAGCTTCCATATGGACTGTTTCCATTTGGAACTTGGTCTATCCAAATCTGGGTACATCCCGTTATATTCCAAGTCCAAACCAACAGCTGCAATATTGTTTATGTCCTATAGCAACTATCTTGACACACTGGAAATCTTAAAAATGTGGAAAAACCAGGGCCAAGACCCAAGCCTGGAAGGCCTTTGTGCCAACCACACAAATCAATGAAATACAATTTTCATTTCTAACCAAAAACTGCCTACTTGATTCTTAATTTAAAACGCCTTTTATACATGATAATGAGCAAATCCCTCAACAGTTAAGGTAATAAATGTAATGAAAAATAATGTTTCTTCAAAAGAAAATAAATGTTCTTTCATATTTTTTGTAAAGAAAACAAATTGCATTGAGACAAGCAGGGAATGGGGAGTTTTTATTACAAACACATGAACAATCAAAGCTCATCGAGCCAGTTGGTATTCACCAACGCAAGGTTATTAACCATTCACACAGTTACAATGACACACAGTTTCCACACTCAAGTTAGAAGGACTGTTGCATTGAAAACATAAATCCGCTTATAGGGAATGGGAAGGGGCTTTCACAGACAATGAGGAATTTAGGAGGAGGTTAACAGAAACCACCTCTCCCCCCACAACCTGACTGACAACCTGATTGATGACAGAGACAATTAGAGAAATTAATGACAGTTGTTCCTCAAACAGAAAACAATTGACACTTACTCAACCAGAAAAAATGAACTGATTGGGGTATGGTTTGCCTAAATATTTCAGTGCTTAGCAAGAAATAAAACATCTTTAATGGGTCTACTTAACTTGGACCACTACAAAACAGCACACACACATGCTACATTTTGAGACACTTCATTCGCAGTACATTCCAAAAGCAGAGGCAACAGTTGGCATTAAAATATTTTCATCTCTCCTGCTCTCTCTGTTCCTACTCTCTTCTCCCCCTTCTTGTCCAATCTCCTTCCCTTGTCCACACTCAGCCTCTGTGTACTTTGTGGGACAGCTCTCTGCCCAGGCACTTTGGCATCCTCACCACAGCCTTCCTCTCAGTGGGTAACTCTCTGCCAAGGCTTGCCCCCACCACGGCTCTCTTTGGCAGGGTCACACACCATACTTCGTCCTGGACGTGCGTCGAGGCCCGTTGTACCTTAGCCCCCATGGCAGAGGGGGTGCAGCCAGGCCGATGTGGGCTGCTGGCTCTGTGTGTTTCGGGGACCAGGGGCCCCTGGCTGATGGCCCCAGAGAGGCAGCGCTGCAGCAGCCTCCTGGCCTCACACTGTCTGAGCAGGCTGTGTCTCCCAGAGCGCTCCACCTCCATTACTGTCTGCCTGTTAGAGGGTCAGAGGCCATCGTAAAATGATCCTCCGCTTTCACTGGATAATGTTGTTCGCATGTAATATTGTCCCAACATTCTATTTACTTCATGTAATTTCTTCATTTAACTTCTTCTAGTGACATTCACCATGTAGACTTCCAATACACAGACTTGCACACACACACACAGAAGCATGCATGCATACACAATCATAGATGCATGCAAACAAGTCTTTATCACTATATTTACATTGTGAACTTTGAACCGCGTCAGTTCTTAATTATTATCCAGTTTAAGTGTGTGTGTGTGTGTGTAGGGGGTGGTTGAGACCATCACTAACCTGTGGCAATGCTGTGGTATGGGGCTGAGGCTCTGCCAGTGAGCGCTGTAGCTCTGTCCTCTCTGCCAGTCCTCCTCCAGGACGCTGCAGTGCAGCTCAGCTGTACCTGCACCGCCCACACTGCACATCCCTCCTGCCTGTCTGCCAGCCTGTTGGGCAAGATTTGATCAGTCGGGAAAGTCAGGAAAGTGTCTGATTATCTGTCTCAGAGAGAACTTGCACGCTGTCTATTGCTCCCAAAAATATAATTAATTTTCGATCAGGACATAGTGACGTTTCAAGCCATTTCATGCCTCTTCTCAGGCATACAGAAAATATCAATAAGGTTCAGGTATTCTCTTGTATTTAACATATTGGTTTCACCTTCATCACGTCCATCATGACTGTTTATTTACTCTAAGTAAATAAACAAACACAACAGACACATTTGGATAGTAGCTTCAAGGTGCTATGTGTTTCATATTGATAAATATCAATATATCATTGTCAAATTGTGATACCTTGGTATAATCACAGTAAACAAATGAGACCATGGTCATGGTTAGTAGCCTCTCTCTCCCACAAGTGTTTCTCAAAATGAAGACCACCTTCCCCATGAACCCCATTGCTTCTTGTTGCAGAGGATGGAAGAGGATGTTGCTACTTGATTGAGCTAAAACAGTGTCCCTCTTTCTGTTTTGTGCCATAAAGCAATATCCCTTTGTGCTGTAAAGTAATCCAGGCGATTTCAAAATTTGATCCATTTCGACACAATATAAAATGCAATGTGGAGGGCTGTAGAAGCTGCCAACCTTCTTGCAGATGGTCTCATTTGTTCATCTCAATCATACAAATGTCTCAAAATGAATGTTGTAATGATGTTAACATGCTACATGTAGCACATTTAAATGAAAAACCAAGAATTTCTTTATTGTTCTTCAAAAAACTGAAACTAAAAAAATAAAAAAATAACTGAATGTTTCAATTAAAAAAAAAACACTTACTGTTCTTTCCACCGATTTTTCTTTCTGCTGGCTATTTATATTGCTAGTATCTGTTCCTATTCACTTCTGTCAGTCTCTGGCTTTGAAGTTCACTTCTGTCAAAACTTTTCCACAGACGGATTTTGCTCTGCTAGGAGTCAGTGAAGCTGCTCTGATCTTTTCTGCTCCTCTGTAGTGGATAAACGGTCAGCTTGGCTGGACTTGGCTGAGTTGTGGGGGGGGGGGGGGGGTTTATATGGTTGTGTGTCTGTAGTTATTTTAGAATGGCTCTGCTGCCACCTGGACAGTTCTGACATTGGACACCAATCTACTAGCTGCCACTCCGACTGTGGAGATAATGAGAGGGGGATAATGCCTAAAGCCTACACACACACACATAACACACATACATTTACACATACACAGCCTAACATCAACTCATTCAGACACAAAGCCTATGCACATATACATGACTCAGATGAATATACTTAAGCATGTACACACACACACAATGTGAAAACTGAGCAGGTGCGCGCACACAGACACTTGACAGATAATGAAAAAGAGATTGACAGGGGAGACCGAATCCTCCTAAGCTCTCTGCACTCTTCCACCCCATTGCTTCAACCCTAATCACCACTGCTGGAAACTTAAGCCACATCCAAACAACACAAACACACACTCCATTCTCTGACAAGACTGTATGTGTGTGTGACAAGATGGTCAGACAGATATACCAGCCTCCAAAGTCAGCCTTAGCTACTCTTCTCATCTCCAGGCCTTGTGAAATCTCCCTTTTAGTTTTTCTGTCTAGTCTGCTCTAAATATACACACTGTAGGTTTCTGCTAATCTTAATACAACAATATCAAACAGTCAAACCTTAAATATTTGTTGTTCCAGAGACACTGGATCAAAAGTCAAGGACATATTCATGTAATTCACTGTACATAACAACTCTAATTAATGGTAAACATAGAGGAGGGGTTTCATTTTTACACTGGGTTCCATATGAAATTTCAAAAGCATGTTAGTGGCATATAAGGCATCCCAAAAGCTTCAATATAAAAAAAAATCTGCCAAAAGAATGGGATGCACTTAACTTCTAAATGGCTCTATATAATCTGCTACCATTTCTTGTCTAATTGCATGAAATTCTAATATGAAAGGTTTGTAATACAATTAAACAAATAAACAGAAAATGAGACACACATATTTACTCCCCTGTCACTTAAATGCAGACTGTAGAATCTAAAGAGCAACAAGAGCTGTTTTTCTGTTATAAACATAAAAACACACTGATGAATGAATTCAATTGATGAATTCAATTGATGGGAGTAAGGAGGAAATGAAGAGACCTGCAGTAGGTAAAAGGAAAAAAGTCAATTAAAGGGTTGAGCAGGACAGACACCCCACCCACACACATGCACACACACACACACACACACACACACACACACTACATCTAGTTAGAGGATTAGCAGAGCCAGGTAAGAGTCAGTTCGTACCCCTGAGTCAGAGGGAGATGGACAGATAAAAGAGGGAAGAGGAGGCAGATAAAGGGTATACAGCCACAGAAAGCAGGACAACAGAAAAAACAACAGGACAGATATAATGGAATAATACACATTTAGCCAGAGCCACAGGAGACAATTTATTTATCTAGGGTTTTAGTGGCAGAGGGAGTCTGACGATTTCATTCAACTCTTCTCTGGGTTACTTTTTTATAACACATGTATTGCAAAGTTTCATGAGGCCTTGTAATTTTCCATATAATTACATTAATGTAATTGGAAGGTACCAAAAAAGAGCACAAATTATTAAAATAAGAAATTAAATAAACAGCAAAAGCAAGGGTAGTTGGGTCCTACATCCTTTGCTTCATATCAGTCTCAGATTAGCAAATTGATAATAATCAAATAAGTATTATCAATAAAACTGAGCTACTGTTATTAATGTTAAACTGTGGTGGCCCTCTAAAATGTGTAATAAAATAGGCAACATAAACATATTGAGTACCATACTCAGAACAGGCATGTAGAGTTTGTTGAAATTTGAAGTCTTTATATATCCAATACAGATAATAAAATCACTGTGACCTACTTGATTATCAGAGAGAGAGAGAGAGAGAGAGAGAGAGAGAGAGAGAGAGAGAGAGAGAGAGAGAGAGAGAGAGAGAGAGAGAGAGAGAGAGAGAGAGAGAGAGAGAGAGAGAGAGAAATAAAGCTGTACAAATATAAAACAGATCTATCCTGTTGTGGACCTGCTCTTTTCTTCTTGTGCCATGCTTTCTTTAAAGTACTTGGCTAATGCAGCCATCCATCTTTCTGAGGCACCTACTGCCAAGAAATGTACTTCTCTGTTCACTATCCAAAACAATGCATATTGCTTGACAACGTGTACAATTCAAAACAAATGCATCTCATCTTCTATACTATTCATGTGCAAGACATAGCATATGGCAGTCTCCAACACAACTAACCACTTTCAATACTGAGCAGAGGCAATAATCCAACCATTCTACGTTATGCACATAATAATCTTTTATTTTCATACAGTCTTTATATATCAATTTCCCAGTGCTTCTCTGAACTACAATAAATAGCACAATTCTATATTTCTGCCCTGTTGAAAGTAAGCTCTATGATGCTATCTAGTGGTCAAATTGTTAATGACATAACCTATGCTACAGTGTGCAACATTTCAGGGTTAAAGTCACCAAAGAACTATATAATTAAAGTTGCATTCAACAGCTTTCTTTGTTATTATGGTTATTTGTTTCTGTTTTAAGATCTTAAAATAATTGTAAAACTATTTTTTGACAATGATGAGCATGAATCTGACCATAAATCCATTATTGAAAGAAAAACATTGTCAGGGAAGCATAAAATGGGACAAAAGTAGTGAAATCCGGGTATCACTGGCGATTTTCTGTTTCTCTCTCAACAACCATCTGTGCTAAGCAGCCTATACAGACTGACAGTATAAAGCAACTAATATTGTTTGGTATTTGCTCAAACTTCCCCAATTCATCTATTGAAAATTTTATTAGGGCACCATTTTCCCTTCAGAATGCCCTAGAGTAACAGTCTGTATGCAGATGACCTTTTGTTGAACATCTACTTTTTGTCACCTGATAGTTAACATTAGTGACGATCAACATGCACTATCAAAAAAAAGTGTTCCTGCTAAATTTTTGTTACATAAACTCTATCAATAAGGTTGTTTTGTTTTATAAGATGCTGACATACCTTTTCTCATTTCTTTCAGCAAGGCTGGATCCAGTCATTCACCTCAATGCCTTTAAAGGTGACAATGATGAATTCATCACTTACACATTGGAAGCAGCGGCTTCCACTGCAGACCTGTCTACAATTAAACATTGTTTCTCTGTTGAATAAATTAGTTAGCATACAACTGCAGTGCCTCCTCATTTCTTTGTTCCAGTATATCAGTGAGCAGAAACAGAAACATTCAAATCTAACCCTCAACAACTAAATAATCTTACATTTTAAAGTTAGACCTCAGCATGACAAACCTCATCATGTATCCTACCTTGTAAGAGAATGTGATGTATGTCTTATTTCCAAGAAAGTGTGGGTGACCTGAAAACACATTTTTCACTTCACTGGCTACAGGAAACGTATTTGAGTACAATATGTCCTTGACTTTAAAATTAAAATCAAATCTCATCCCATATAAAAAATGTCTCACCTTGCATGGTTAAATATGAGCCCCAAAGGCAAGAAAATAGCAAATGGTGGTGCAAAGTTCAACATTGATAACTTTGTTGTTTTTTTTAAATTGAGTCAGCTGCTACTATATGCTGCAACTGCTCAGTAAACTTCACCTTACTGTCATCTCTTCAGGGCCATTATGGAAAGAGAAAATGAAATAGATATGATAATTGCAGACAGTTTTTGGGATATTCAAATATTTTGACCACTATCAGGCTGATAAGGGTGATGTTGTAAATACATCAGATTAGTGATGGGTGGAGTTTTTTTCTTCTTCTTTGTATTAGTTATACTAAAGTACTATGAGAAATGTTAAACCTGCAATAAGTGATTTCAGACCCTGCAAACAATCCTGAAACGAACGTGTGCTACGTGGAGATTTCTGTGAGATGTAATGATATAAACAAATAGCCACAGTGTTGTGTTGTTTTCACCTGTTTCCTAAAGCTTGTTGTCAAAGTCGGCCCGAGAAAAGGCGAATCGATAAAGCGAGCCAGTATACATTTTCAAGTAGTAACCTTACTACCTACCTCTTCATTTGTTATTGTGGGACATGTAACCTTCAGCAGGAGAAAAATCTGGCAAAGCGAGACTGGTAACCAGCGATGTTTCGCTACGTAGCCTACGTTTGTTTTAGCCATTATGCACGGTTTGTCCTTAAGAGCTGCCGTCGCCCAGTAGCTTTGCTGTGTGTTTACAAACTGTGTTGCGGTCACCCTCTAGTGGTCAGAAAAAAAATCTTAGTGTAGCTTTAAGTTGAATTGGAAAGTCTGTTCTATAAAGCCCACAGCTGTGTTAAGGAAAAACAACCATTTGTCAAAGTAATTGAAGTGAGGAGTGCTCTTACAAAACAACTCTTTGCCTATATTCATAGTATTCTGTTACAACGCCACACAGCCATCTTGGTAGGAAAATAACAGGTGAATTTAACAAATTAATGGGTGATTACAATCAAATTAACACAGCCAACGAGCTGTGTGTATTGTAAAGCGCCATAGGAAAAGCATGTGACAAAATGGGGATACTATAGGCTGTTTTAATGTATATTTTCCTAACCATGAAGCAAGTTGTAACATTTTTGAAAATGTTGCTAGAAATAGTCACCAAGTCAGTAAGTGTCATTACTCAAATTTGATTAGTTATGGTTACAATTCATTGGTGTAATCGGCAGGGGGGGGAACGGAGGACGTCCCATCAAATGTTCCAAGTTCACAAAATTGTCCTGGTCCCCCCAGTAAAATTGACAGTTCACATGCGCAGTCTTTTGTGCGCGCAAAGAGTGCTCTAGCATTTTGACTAGTCATAATGTAATAAAAGATATTGTTACAACCCAGCTCAAGAAAATAACAATGAGGGGAGACATACGCCAAAGTAAAAGTTATAACAATAATTTATTAATTAAAACTGAGTAAACTCCACAAACTAAAACCGAACAAAAAGTGTGCATAGGTGAGGAGGGAGAACGACACTGATAGGCCGAGGCCTTCTTAAGCCCAAGGAGTTCACTGGGCCCAGGTGCACTCCCATCAGCTCTGATGATGACTCCACCCACCAGGCTCCTGCAAAATGCAGAGCCAGAAGAGATGATACTCACACTATCACCCAAGTTCGGGAGAAGATCACAGCAACAACATTCTCCAACTCACTTGCTAGGTTTTCTGGCTCACCAAGAGGCTGCTTCCAAGCCCGTATACCCTGCTCAAACAATTGGCCGCAACCCCAGTCTCATGACTGGGAATTGCCCACAAGTGTGCATAGTTCATCTAACAAGACTGCTCCGAAGTAGGACACCCAACTACTGACAGTAGTCCTACTGACACTGTGGCAACACAAACACCAAAGCCACTGTGCCACAGCAGCACCCAAAACATTAGCCAAAAGGCTGCACATCCCTAGTGCAACCCAAGGTAACACACAGTGTTACCCAGACAAAGCATAGTACTGGCCACACCAGCATGTTACAAAGATGACACTAGCACACACAAAGACCAAACGGTTATTAAACAAGAGCAGGTAACTTACAAGCCTTCAGGAAAGCACTTACCAACTGTAAGTCACTAACACTAGCAATATCTAAAGCCATCATAGCTCATGCTTACCCAAACCAAAATTGCCCATTCCGCAACACTAACCACAATCAACCACAAAACAGAGCCACCAGAAGAAGCCCAATTACAAAAAAAAACACCACACATACACACGGCTACAGTGCACCCAGCAGACATGGTTCGGGCAGCCTACCCAAAAGGAGCTTCCCCACTACTACCTAACAGTTAACTAGTTAAATTCAACCCTAGTCTTCATGTGACTACTTGTGGCGGGTCTTTATGCACTACAAACCACTGGTGCGAGAAAAGCGATCAGCAAGCCGACAACCCTCTCGAGACCAGGGACATGCTCCCGAGACAACTGCTCCTTCCACGTTTGTCACAACACTACCAAAAGGAAACCAGTGAAACCCAAACGGGAAACACTGCTATGCCTAACAGGGGAAATACACAATAGTGCTCCAAGACTTAACAGGCTAGACTACCCAAACTAGTACTGCTACTACACCAAGGCTAAACAATACTTACCTAGGTCCCCACCAGCAAACATCTCCAGCACTGGCGGATGCCAGAGATGGCTCTCCCCTCACCAAACACCACAAAACTACTGGCACATATAAATGATACCAGGCAACCAATGAAACAGGAATAACTTACCAGCGGGGACACAACAGTAAGCCACACCATAGCACAGACTAAGCCAAAAAACACCAAATACTCTGACGTATAACTCCCCAAAACACTACCATTGCAGCGCAGCCTCTCACTGACCATGCTAGCAAATGGACTGACAAAGTTAAACAAAATAAACTGAGTGCAAAACGAGGAGTACAAAAACTTACGACGAGCCCCCATATGTTACAGACATATGGATCCCGGACGAGCCCCATGTTACAACCCGGCTCAAGGAAGTAACAATGAGGGGAGACATACGCCAAAGTAAAAGTTATAACAACGATGTATTAACTAAAACTAAGGAGTAAACAAACAACACAAACTAAAAGAACAGAACAAAAGGTGTGCATAGGTGAGGAGGGAGAGAGACACTGATAGCTCGAGGCCTTCTTAAGCCCAAGGAGTTCACTGGGCCCAGGTGCAGTCCATCAGCTCTGATGATGACTCCACCCACCAGGCTCCTGCAAAATGCAGAGCCAGGAGAGTGGGAGGGTCATCACAATATCTTAAATTAGCATTTTGACTTGTCATAATGTAATAAGAGATATTTTAAATTATAATTTTGACTAGTCATAATGTAATAAGAGATATTTTAAATTATAATTTTGACTAGTCATAATGTAATAAAAGATATCTTAAATGAGCATTTTGACTAGTCATAATGTAATAAGAGATATTTTAAATTATCATTTTGACTAGTCATAATGTAATGAGAGATATCTTAAATGCTAATTTACAATATCACTCATGACATTATGACTAGCCAAAATGCTACTTTAAAATATTTAAGATGTCTGTAATGAGAACTACTGGAACTACCACTACTAGGCCTATACTGGTGCAGCAGCTGTAGTATAGCAGCAGCAGCAGCAGCAGCAGTGTTGTTGCTTGCCACTACTGACTAATACCACTCGGCTTAAAAGTACTGCTGCAGCAGCAGGAGCAGCAGCGGCAGCACCGACCACATTCCCGACCCCTGGTGCAGCCCCTGGTAAAGCTGTTACTGTGGACTTTGACAAGGGCCTACAACCCTATAAGATAATATAAGATATGCTTTGAATGCACCGCCAGCTCTAACTGCCAGACCAAACCTTTGGAGCGGCTGGCAGGTTGGCTGCAGCGCTGGGCAATTCACGTCTCAACTACCATTTACCAGACCACCATTTGGACTGGCTGGCAGGATTTCTTTTAATAAACCGCGATCGCTAACCGCCAGCCTTCGGAGCGGCTGGCAGGTTGGATTCAGCGGGACGCGAAACGCCACTTCATATCCAAATTATCAAAATAAAAACCTAAAAAGAGAAGAGTTTCCAAACATGCCCATCAAGCGATGATCCAATAGCTACTGTCTGAAATTAGGGCCATGTAAAAAGGTTCCCAGAGAGAGCCTCTTGCCACGGTCCAAGCAACAGCTATACCAGCGCCCAGGGGAGTAGGTCTATACCTTACCACACAGAGTGCGGTAAGGTATGAGGCTGAAAACCTCAAGACTGGCTTTTTATGCCCTGAGCTGTGATTGTGACGTCATCAGTGCAGCTGAGACAGGCTCTGATTGGTAGAGCAGTCCAGCTCCATCCAATGATGTCATAATTCGTTAGAACTACATCATTGTTAGAATGGCTAAGCGAAGCCGTATTCTGATTGGTGGAGGAGAAACAGCGGGCCAAGCCGCCGATTGAATGGCAAAAGTGAGTTTAGATTATTACAAAATTATATTTAGCCTATTATGTAGAACTTTATTTGTATTTAGACTAATTTGTATTTAGACTAATGTATGTAAAATAAGTCAAAATTTATGTGCAATTGGATGTCACATGCTTCTTAGGTGTGTGTGTGTGTGTGTGTGTGAGAGAGAGAGAGAGAGAGAGAGAGAGAGAGAGAGAGAGAGAGAGAGAGAGAGAGAGAGAGAGAGAGAGAGAGATACAGGCCTAAATATTGTCTAACAGCCTTGAAGCATAATCACACCGTCAAGCCTCCAGCCGGTCCAGCTGCACCGGGATGAAAGCCGCGAACAACTCAGAGAAATTAAATAAATTGTGTGGCTAAGTTCAGAAAATAAATAAAAAATAATAAATGTATACGAATATAGTTAAACTGTCCAAGTAGTCCATTTTGTCCAACAATGTCTGATAGGAAATAATTGCAATATATTTGTGAAGAATTCCCTGCAAGTCTACTTTTTCCGCGAGCATCACACACACTCTCCTCCCTTTCTGGTTGTCCTTCCAAATTGCGCAATCCTTTGGTGGCTATTGGAGCACATTGTAACGCCTGGTTCACACAGGCGAGTCGCAGTTAGATTGTTCACACAAGAAGCGTATTTGTCCGTGCCGGCCAGCAGCTCTCCTGGTCTACAGGAGGAGAAAACCCCGTGGAAACAGCTGTAGGCTGCTTACATTGTGCTCCAATAGACACCAAAGCTTCATCTGTTCAGCTGTCCTTGTAGAAACAAGCTGACAGCTGACAGCTCACTGTACTTTTCCACAGCAGGGATGAACTTTATATCTTCCATCTTCTTCATTTCTCCCTTTCTTCACAAACTCCCTCATATCAAAGCAGTCACGTTTATTTGTTTGTTTTCTCAGCAAGAGTCGTGACTTGTGATCGGGCAATAATTAGGAAAGCCTAGGGATCAGGATCAGCATCCTACAGTGTGTTGCATTTAAAACTTGTATCAGTGCAGATGGATTCATCAGCAACAGTAAAGACCGTGGTATGTTGATCATTTAATATATTTGTGCTTAATGGATATGACGTGATATAATGGAGATATGACCATCTATAGTGTATTTCTATGGTGTTTTCCTGTGAAATACGCGCCGCGGCACGCGGAGAAAATAGACCAGACGATCCTGGCGCTCGGCCAAATTCATACGCCACGTCATCATTCATTCAGTTTGTTTGTGATAGGGGACATTCACTGTCGAAACCACATTATGTTATCAATCACCAAGCATGCCAATCGTATCCCAAGCTCATCCCAAACTGGACTCTGCCTTGTGTTTGATACCTCTGAACCCAGTGAGTGGGCATCAAATTAACCAGCAAAATTAAAGTTGTAAAATAAAAGCCATTAGAACCCAGCTGGAAAAATAATCCGCTCACTCCATCTCTGTACATGGGATCATTGCTATCATGGTGTTATCCACTGTGTAATGTCATGTTCTAGCCAGGTCTGCGGCAAAGAAAAAGAATAGAATAAAAAAAGCTTTGAAAGGAAAACTTTAAAACACAATGGTCAGCATTCACAGACCTGAAAGACTCACATCTTGACTTGCAATTATGAAGACTTACAGTAAGACTTGTGACTTGTCCTGAAAGACTTGTCTCAAGTGACTTGACTTGGACTTGCACCAAAAGACTTAAAAACAGTGGTTATAATAGCTGGACCATAAACGCCACACACAAATGGTGACTGCTTTTTGAATAGATGCATCACTTCAACAATAACATTTAGCACACACACAATGTTATGGTATCTGTGGGGTGGGAATAATAAACTCTGTTGAATAATTTGAATTGTATCCGTCTCAAGTTCTCATTGTCAGGCAAGCAACCAGGACCCAAGAGCAGAAGCGGAGACAGGTAGTAGGAGTGAACAATGCAGATTTATTCCAGCAAGCAGGCAGGCAGGCAGACAGGTACAGGATACAGAGAGGCAGATAAACTTACTATACTGGCAACAACAGATAACAGCTAAGTACACAAGACAGACTTGAATTGCAAGCACTGAGTAACTGGGGCGACAGGTAGGGGAGTGATGAGGATCAGGTGTGTAGACTGATGAGAAGAATGGAATCAGGTGTGCAGGTGGAGATCAGGCTGGTAGTTGGAAGTCCAGTTTGGCGCCCTCTGGTGGATGGAACTGGAGTTGTGACAGAACCCCCCCCTCCTCTAGGGTTGACTCCTGACGACCCTCTCGTCAGGAGTCAACCCTAGAGGGCATTGGACACCCAGCACCCCGGCATTGGACACCCAGCAGCTTGCGGACCAAGTAGGCAGCCGAACAATCAACAATCCTGGGAGGAGGAGGAGGGGGAGGAGGAGGAACCAGGGGTGACCTGTGAACAGGTTTCACTTGGGAGACATGGAAAGCAGGATGAATGCGCATGGTGCGGGGTAACTTAAGGCGGACAGCAGACTGGTTGATGATTTTAGAGATGGGAAAAGGACCAATGAACTTAGGGGCCAACTTACGGGACAAGACACTGAGAGGAACATCACGAGTAGACAACCAAACCCTCTGACCGGGAAAGTATCTAGGCGCAGGGATGGGGTGGCGATCAGCTTGGCGCTTGTACCTGGCAGAAGAGCGGAGCAGTGTAGAGCGGGCTTTCCTCCAGGTGACTCGGCACCGACGGACGAAGGCTTGAGCAGATGGAACAGAAACTTCTCTTTCTTGTACTGGGAATAGAGGTGGCTGAAAACCATGGGAGCACTGAAAAGGTGACAGACCTGTAGATGATGATGGAAGAGTGTTGTGGGCATATTGTACCCAGACCAACTTATAATAACTGATTACATTTATATAGCACTTCTCTAAGTACTCAAAGCACTTCACATATCGGGGGGGGGACTCAACTCATCCACCACCGATGTGTAGCACCCACCTGGGTGATGCAAGGCAGCCAGTTTGCACCAGAACGCTCACCACACATCAGCTATCTCAGTGGAGAGTAGAGGACTGAAAGAGCCAATTAGGTAACGAGGGATGATTAGGTGGCCATGATAGTAGGAAGGCCGGTTTGGGAATTTTGCCAGGGCACCGGGGTTACACCCCTACTCTTGCGATGAGATCTTTATTGACCACAGAGTCAGGACCTCAGTTTTAACTTCTCATCCGAAGGAAGGTGCTCACTCACAAGACAGAGTCCCTGTCTCTGCCCTGGGGCATTGGGGATATTATTCATGAGACCAGAGGGAAGAGCACCTCCTACTGGTCCTCCAACACCATGTGGTTTCCCATCCAAGGACTAACCACAGCCAAACCTGCTTAGCTTCCCAGACAAGCTAGCGATGTGATGCAGGAGCTATGGTGCTGGCAAACATGTTACAAACATCTTACTGCTCTAAGCAGTAGGATTGGAGGAGACCAGACATCGCAGGGAAGTTTCCAGGTCCTGGTTGGCTCTCTCTGTCTGGCAGTTGGTCTGGGGGTGGAATCCAGAGGAAAGGCTAGCAGTGGCACCGATGAGTTGACAGAATGCTTTCCAGAATTGGGAGATGAACTGGGGACCACGATCTGAAACAATGTCTTTAGGGAGACCATGATTACGGAAAATATGTTGTATGACCAGCTGAGCAGTACCCTTGGCTGTGGGCAGTTTGGGCAATGCAACAAAATGGGCATACTTGGAGAAGCGATCAACTATAGTGAGAATGGTGGTGTTACCATTTGAGGGAGGTAGTCCAGTGACAAAGTCGAGGGATATGTGGGACCAGGGTCGGTGAGGAACCGGAAGAGGCTGAAGGAGACCAGAGGAGGGCTGCCGGGACATCTTATTCTGAGCACAAGTGGGACAGGCGGAAACAAATGACTGGGCATCATCCTGCATGGAGGGCCACCAGAAATGCTGCCGTAGGAGAGCCAAGGTTCGACGAGTGCCAGGGTGACAGGCCAGATTGGTGGAGTGAGCCCACTGGAGCATCCTGGACCTCAGCTTCAATTCCCCAGGTTAGGGCTCCCACTACACAGGAGTCTGGCAAGATGGGTTCAGGTTGCTGGGGAGCAGAGTCAAGAGAGAACTAGCAGGACACTGCATCAGGCTTTGTATTACGGGAGCCAGGACGATAAGACAGAATGAAATTAAAACGATTGAAAAACAGAGCCCACCTGGCTTGACGAGAGTTCAGTCTCTTGGCACCACGGATGTATTCAAGTTCTTGTGGTCGGTTAGCACTTGGAAGGGATAAGCAGCTTCCTCCAGCCAATGCCTCCAATTCTCCAGGGCAAGCTTGACGGCGAGGAGCTCCCGGTTGCCAATGTCATAGTTTTGTTCTGTAGGGGAAAGTTTATGGGAGAAGTAGGCACATGGGTGGAGTTTTTAGTCCTGGGCGATATGCTGTGAAAGCACAGCTCCAACTCCTGTATTGGAAGCGTCTAATTCCACCACGAATGGGAGATCAGGATCGGGATGAACCAGGATCGGAACAGAGGAGAATCGTCGCTTAAGTTCCACAAAAGCTTCCTCGAAGTCAGGGGTCCAAGCTGACGTCGAAACCCGGGAAGTGAGAGCGGTGAGGGGAGCGGCCAGGGAGCTGTAATGTTGGATGTTTTCACGGTGGTTACCTGATATGCAGAGCTCTAGGGGAACAGTGGAAAGGGAAACCATACCGATGGCTCGACCATCCAGAGCGTTGGCTTCTCGTGGTGTCTGCACAGGGGACGTAGGTATATTCAGCTGGTGAACAAGGGAGGAATTAATGAAATTAACTGGAACTTTCATCTCTGCGAGGGGGGGGCTGGACCGGAGGGAGGGTGAATAATTAGGTTTGCGTCTCTCCCTGAGTCGGTTGTCGATACGTATGACCATGGCAATCAGGGAGTCTAAGTCCTCAGGCAACTCTCGGGAGGCAAGTTCATCTTTCATTAGGTCTGACAATCCATTCTGAAAGACATTGTAGAGAGCGGTCTCACACCACCCGCTCTCGGCGGCTAGAGTACGAAACTCAATGGAGTAATCAGCAACAGATCTGGACCCTTAACGAAGACCAACCAGTCTCTTAGAAGCTTCTTTTCCCACCAGTGGCTGATTAAACACTTTTCTCATTTCAGCAGAAAACAGAGCGTAATTAAAGCACAGTTCAGTTTGCTGCTCCCACACTGCAGTTGCCCAGGCCAAAGCCTTACCAGTTAGCAAGGTAATAACATAGGCTATCCGGGAACGTTCAGTCGCGAAACATGATGGTTGTAGTTCGAATATTAATAAGCACTGAGCAAGGAATGACCTGCACGTACCGGAATCACTACAATATCTCTCGGGGTTTGGCAAACGCGGATCCTGGTGGCCAGACTGGTGATGATGGGAGGCAGAAACAGCTGAGCCTTCAGCAAGTAGAGAGGCAGAGGAGTTGAGGGTTAACTGCTGCAGGGTAGAAGTGATGTGGAGCAGAGTAGTGTGAATCTCCAATAATTGATGCTCATGACGACCGATAGCTGCTCCTTGGTATTCGCTGGCGCCTTGGATGGCGTCAGCTTCCGCTGGGTCTGTAATGGCTTGCAATTCTGTCAGGCAAGCAACCAGGACCCAAGAGCAGAAGCAGAGACAGGTAGTAGGAGTGAACAATGCTGATTTATTCCAGCAGGCAGGCAGGCAGGCAGGCAGGCAAGGCAGGCAGGCAGGCAGGCAGGCAGGCAGGCAGGCAGGCAGGCAGGCAGGCAGGCAGGCAGGCAGGCAGGCAGGCAGGCAGGCAGGCAGAGGTACAGGATACCTGTACCTGTACCTGTCTGTGCGGCTGTGGCTCAGGAGGTAGAGCGTGTCGTCAACTAATCAGAAGGTCGGTGGTTCGATCCCCGGCTCCTCCAGTCCGCGTGTCCAAGTGTCTTTGGGCAAAATACTGAACCCCAAATTGCTCCCGATGGTTGCGCCAGCACCCTGCGTGGTAGCTTGCCGCCATCGGTGTGTGAATGTAGGCATTGTTGTAAAGCGCTTTGAGTGGTTGGTAGACTAGAAAAGCGCTATATAAATGCAGTCCATTTGCCATTTGATACAGAGAGGCAGATGAACTTACTATACTGGCAACAACAGATAACAGCTAAATACACGAGACAGACTCGAATTGCAAGCACTGAGTAACTGGGGCGACAGGTGTGTAGACTGATGAGAAGAATGGAATCAGGTGTGCAGGTGGACATCAGGCTGGTAGTTGGAAGTCCAGTTTGGCGCCCTCTGGTGGATGGAACTGGAGTTGTGACACTCATTAATTATCTTCTGGATTATATTGTAATGTGCTTTTACATTAGCTTACTCTCATGTGACTTGGTAGATGTGAAAATGTAAGTTAATGGGAGCATTACAGATCCACAATACAATGCTAGTGGTCTTTAAACAAGAGAATGTAATATGTGTGCAGTCATGCACGTTTCATGTAGGCTAGTTGGTTGTGTTGATCTTTACTCCATTGGTAAGATTTACGTAGTTATCCTTTTTTCCAAGTAGACACATTACACTGTAAAAGAAAAAGTATGTAACTAATAGAGAAAAGGATGGTATTAAAAACGCCTACATATATCACTTGTCACTTAGCATTTAGTCTGTCTTTTACTGTATTCAAGAAAGCTCAACAGTGATGCCAAAGTCTGTAGAAATGCAGGAAATGCATTTAAAATTAGTAGCATTTCCCCCATTACCTCTAGAGCTGAAGATTAGTTAGAAACACGTTACAAAAGCGGCTTTTTAAACGAGGACCTTTATTATGAAAGACGTGGCGGGAAATTCTAACTTCCGATCATTTTCCGGCTTTCACCGGCTGGCCTGACGCACTTCCTGCCCAAGGAGGTTCTATTACATCATCGCCAATAACCATGAGGCATTCCCTGCGGAAAGGAAATTTGTAATTTAATGTCGACCGGTAGGCTACTGGGTAATTAACAGCTGACCCTGTACCGCAACTTCCATTTACGAGTCGTGAAATTACCTTTGAGCAAAACGGACATTTACACGTGCTGCAAGCTGCGCTGACAGTTTCATCAGCAACTCCATTCATTTAGGGGAGGAGTCGTGCCAAGGCCGAGCCCACCGGCTCAAACTTGGTGGAATAAACTGCTGTGAGAGGAGCTTGCCAAAGAAGATGGACAAGAAGACTCAATAGAAGACATTGCACAGGGAAAAATACAAGACACACTGAAACCTGAGGACTTTAAGTAAGAATATTTGTGTTTAAGTAAGAATAATAAACGTTCTTTTACCAGTGAACCACTTGGATAGTTAGCCAATACTTTTAGCTGTGCATGTAATGGATAAAAGGGATCACATTTGATGTTGCCTTTTGCCCATAATACTTTTCTCTGATTGGTCAGTGCAAAAGGAAAGGCAGATTTCACAGTTCCATGTCTATGATACTGATGGTTTGACAGTCATCTCTCTCTCTGCCTTTGTGTTTCTTACTCTCTCTCTCTGTCTCTGTGTCTCTCTCTCATCCAGTAGTTGTTAGAAGTGGGACTAATTAAGCTGACCATGCTGTTGCGGAGGCTGTCCCTGTGCTCCAGGCTCACCAGATCACTGACGCAAGGCAAGCCATGCTAGATTGTCATGTATCACATGTATAACCTGGTTGTCATGCGTAACACACAGCCAGAGGTGCTATATTTACATGTAGTAAGCACTGGATAAATGAGTCATCCTGCAGCCTGAAGTGTGGAAACAATAAAACTTGTGAGAGGATCTGCTTGTAATATTAAGGCTCTGACTGTGAATTAGTTAGTTAACTTGGTGTTTGTTTGTTTTCTCATGGAAATAGATAAAAAGTTCCTGACCTAGAGCTAAGCTGCAATCTCTTTAACACGTTGACATAGTCAATACAGTCTGGTCAGGCTGGAGGTGGTGAATTCCATGCCTGTAGGGAGTTTTCTGACCCATTATGTACAACAGGATGACATCTGCTTCTCTCTCTCCGACTCTCTCTCTCTCTCTCTCTCTCTCCCTCTCCCTCTCCCTCTGTCTCTCTCTCATGCGCTTCATTGCTCCAGAGGGATGTGTGTTGTCAGCACTGGCTTTTCTGCTCGCCGTGCTGATGTGGCAGTTTGCAGGCTGTGATTTTCTGTTTCCCAGGTTACACAGGGATTTAGGGGAGGGCTCAATCATGTAATCAATGAAACAGAAGCCCAGCAAAACATGCGTGTTTGCACAATTGTCTGTTTGTTATGTCTTGTGTCTTGTTTGGGCACAAGATCCATAGAATAGTGTGCGTTGCATATACATTATATGCATGTGATTGTGTGTGTGTGTGTGTGTGTGCCACTGGTGGTAGCCTAATCCTAGTTTGGTTTTTAAAGCACAATTTGGAATCAGTGTATGGTGTCACCCAATATGATTTGGCTTTGTTTATTTTGTTGGATTGGTAGTTTTTCACTCTCAAATTGACTCACTTAGTATTTCATGGACCAACAGTCGGTGACAGTGTGTTTACAGTGTCTTTCGTGGTTGTAAATTGATCTTCTTGGCCTCATGTAAATGTGAACATATGCTTAGTATTGTTTGTAAACATTGGAGAAAGCTAACATGAACTTTGAGTCATGGTAACTAAGATTATGCGTACAGTATAATAAGTAGAAACCATAAGTAGAAACCTGTGCTCAAAAAAATCCAGTTGGGTTTTACAGTATAGAGCATTTTCTTTGGTCTGAGTAAAATAATGACCCACAACAACAAAATTGAGTCTGCTTTGACTTTCTTTTCAATGAAAGATTTCCTATCAAGCATTTGCATCTTTTAGGCCACAGTTCCATTGTTGCACAAATTTTCTTTTCCATACATCCTGACATTGAATAACATTGAAATGGGTGAGAAAGTGAGTTGCCCTCATTAAGCAGTGGGGTGACATCAGAGGGTAACTTCTCCCCCTACACAGCTCCCCTGGGAAGGGCCCATGGCAGCTCCTTTGCCCACCGTGGTGAGCTGCGTCAGGCTAAGAGGATCGTGGTGAAGCTGGGCAGTGCGGTGGTCACCCGCGGCGACGAATGCGGCCTGGCGCTGGGGAGGCTGGCCTCCATCGTGGAGCAGGTGAGGAGTGAATTACCAACAGGAACTCTGCTCATACAGTATATTGCAAAAATCTAAAATCAACGAATCTCTAGGTCCTGTCATAAAAAAGCAGTCATAAACCTGTAGGCATAATGCTTCCATGCAATTATCCCACAAGTTTGTACTGTTAAGGCTGGATATTAACAATGAAATTAGACAAATAGTAAGTGAAAACATTAAAGGGATACCTGGACATTTTAAATTTTAGTTATACAATTTTTTTTCACACAATGGGGAAAAAAGTTTCCACATTCGTCCTTTGATCTTACCTGATATAAAGTAAACAAAATGTCTGGATAAGGAAGAGAGTCAACAGGAATTTAAAGTCTTGAGACCATTTGTTTCAGACTTCATGATATGCAAACTCATAACTGAATATTACATGATTTTCCTCATCCACTTGCTGCATATTTATCATTCTTTGGCGTGATGACTGACTTGACAGAAGAACCGCAGTTCATGTTGATCTGTGGGCCAGCTCATAATCGTGAATATTTATAAGAATACTAGTAGACCAAGGAGACTCATAACATGCACGCATAGCAGACTTAGCTCCAGTATCCCGCATCTTCTATTCGCAAGTCTTGCTGCTTGCCGTCTCACATGTAACAAACGGGAAAGTTCTAAAAGCAGAAAACTTTCTCACCCTGGACAGAGAAAATAAATACCCTTAATGTGGCCAGGTGAGCTCCTAACTGGTTGTGGTGTTGTCCAGGTGGCCATGCTGCAGAACCAGGGCAGGGAGATGATGATTGTCACCAGTGGAGCAGTGGCCTTTGGCAAGCAAAGACTGAGACACGAGATCCTGCTGTCCCAGAGTGTCCGGCAGGCCCTGCACACCGGACATAATCAGCTCAAAGACATGGTATGTATGGATGAGTGGATCTACATGGATGAATGTGTTTAGTCTTACAAGGACGGATCGAGCAAAATGTGGAACACTTTGATTTCACAGCAATTTCGTCCACTAGAAGTTATTGCAATGAGAGAATGCAAAGCAATACCTATATAACTGTTTTGCCAGGAAATCCAGGTTCTTTGGTTTTAGCAGTTGATCTGTGTGTGTGTGTGTGTGTGTGTGTGTGTTGCAGTCTCTGCCAGTCCTGGAGGCTCGGGCCTGTGCTGCGGCTGGACAGAGTGGCCTGATGGCCCTGTATGAGGCCATGTTCACCCAATATAGCACTTGCACTGCACAGGTACATATACACTCACACACAAAGTAATCACTTTGAATAACAATGTCTATAATTGGCTTTAATTATCCTTGAGGGAAACGCCTCTGTGCTCTTCTCTCCTAAAACCTCTGCTCCCCTCCCTCCTGTCCCTCTCAGGTCCTGGTGACAAACCTGGATTTCCACGACGACCAAAAGAGGCGGAACCTGAACAGCACGCTGCAGGAGCTGCTGCGCATGAACATCGTGCCCATCATCAACACCAACGACGCGGTGGTGCCCCCGCCCGAGCCCAACAGCGACCTGCAGGGGGTAAATGTGGGTACAGACACCATGGGGGCGACGGTCGCTACCGCTGGTGGTGATGCATGCAGCGGCGGCAGAGGTGCTGACGGGGATGGCAGAAAGAGTGTGTATAGGGTGAAGAGATGCGGTGTTAGCTAGCCGTTACCTGCAACATCCTCACAGATACACCTCTGACACCCTGGCACGCCTCGTCAGCTCCGCCCCGAATCCTTAAGGCATGTGCATGCAGGGAGGGGATAGAGGACAGTGCATGCAGGGAGCGGGACTAACCTACGGAGGTAGACGCCTCCTTCGTCCGTTCTTCTGCAAAATGAACTAACAAATATCCGGTCTTGTAGATGCTATTCCTACCTCACTCAGTGCTTACAATTTAGATGCATCATTGCTACTAAGTGTTACCACTAGCTTTTCTATTCAAGCATCCCCATTACACAGTTTCAATACAAAATACAAGTAAAATACCATATGATACCACATTGTCTGTTTGGGAAATGGCTCCAAAATAACAACCTAGTGAAATGTTTAAAAAAACATAAGGTATAAGAATAAGAAGAATAGAGAATAAGAAGTAAGAATGGAGTTTGGGCCAACTCTATTCTTGTGGTAGTGTGAGGCATCATTCATCTGAAAACGACCAACTTATTACGGTTCTTTGTCTATAGGATTCAGTTTAAAATCAAAAAAATGTTTGCACTAGCGTGATAGTCAGGATTGTGTAATGCAATTTTTTTCCATTTAAGTGTCTCATTCAGTCGGAAATGCTAACCTGGACTTCTGGACAGTCAGATCTAAGCAGCTTTTGCTTTTTTCGCTGAGAGTATCACAAGTTTGCCACGATGAAGATCCGGCAGAGTGAAAGCTCAGTAATAAAAGTGAAAGCTGTACACATCTACAATAAGAGTATAGGTGTTTCTTTCTATCAGCTTACCTCCAGCGCTTTAGAAAAGCCTCAGTGGAACGACTGAGTGCACAGCTGATTTTCTGCTACTACTGCTCTGTCTGAGAGGCTCACATCAGCGATTTTCCTCTGTCGCTGTAGGTGATCAGCATTAAGGACAACGACAGCCTGGCGGCGCGGCTAGCTGTGGAGATGAAGGCCGACCTGCTGATCGCTCTGTCTGACGTGGAAGGTATGTGCGTTACCACAACAACAGTCTGGGTCAAACTGTTAGGTAACAACACCATCTGCCTGCACTCTGCACCGGAAAAAAACAACACCAAGGGTCAACTGAGAGTCATATGAGACAGACAAATATAGACCTGCTGCCTTCTTGTTTGACACTGATGCTGATGGGGTTGACAAGAGCTGCATGTGTGTGTGTGTGTGTGTGTGTGTGTGTGTGTGTGTGTGTGTGTGTGTGTGTGTGTGTGTGTACATCAGGGCTGGTGGTCAAATATTGGAGTACTTTTGGCATGAGAACGTTGAGACTAAATGTTTTGTCTTTAGCTAATAAGTTGCTTTTTTATTTATATTTTGAATTGAAAGAGAAATGACCCAGACGCTGGTGTACATGTGTGTATGTTGGAAGGTATATACTTTATGTCCTCTGCTATTGAACATATAAGTTATGTAAGAATCATCCGTCTCTTAGGACTGTACAACAGCCCCCCTGGAACAGATGACGCTAAGCTCATTGACATCTTCTACCCCGGAGACCAGCAATCCATCACCTACGGTACAAAGTCCAGAGTCGGGCTCGGAGGCATGGAGGCCAAGGTACGCGCTCACTCCATTACATTGCAAAACAGTGTTTACTTACTTTTAGATTAAAAGCCTCATCTTTGAAGACTTTCATCAGACTTAGTCTCCATGGACAGAGGTCATGTTTTTATTGGAGGAAGTGTAGTGCCTCTCTTATACCATGGATTGTTGAACTTTTATTGTTGTAGCTCGACCTTTACATGAGACTGTGGATGATGAAATATTTTCCAGAGTGACTTATATTGAGTGCAAGAGTAGAGTAGGCTTCAATCCTTATATCACCAAAATTACAAGCAACCAAACATGAGAACTGTAAATGTCAGGGCCTTAGTGTCCTACAATATTCCCATGACCATGATCAATTGAGAGCAAATGGCTATGAAAAGGAATAGAATAAGTGCTGAGAGAGAGATAGAAGGGATTTATTTGTTTGTTTGGCTCACAAATAAGAGTGACTAGAGAGAGGATGTATTTGTTATCAAGCTGTTAGAAACTGCAAACATGCTGTGCCTTTGATCAAACTGTCAGTATGTTCCAGGAATGAGGCAGTTGGTGGATGTTGACGGTAGAATTGTGGACAGTTTATTTCGCATCATGTGGCATTTGTTACACAGCAAGGAAAAACGTTATTGGCACTTCAGGTAACCATGGAAAACAAATAGTTGAAGTTAGCTGTCAGCTGCTGCTCATCAGTATGGGCACTTCATGGCCACTATGTGACAAGCGCTTAGTGAAGTGGGAGAACAAACCAGCGTATAAAATGTCACAGTGTCCTTTTATGTATCGTCACGTTTTGACATTTATGTTGAATCTGAGTAATTTATCCATATCGCAACTCCAGGTCAAGTAGAGACTGAAGAGATCTTGATACTGGAATGAAATTGAACTCTCAGCAGTTAACTCAAAAGTTATGAATACTGACACATTATAATTTCAATGTTTTGTGTGTGTGTGTATGCAGGTAAAGGCTGCCCTCTGGGCGCTGCAGGGCGGCACCTCAGTCGTCATCGCCAACGGCACCCACCCCAAGGTGACAGGCCACGTCATCACTGACATCGTGGAGGGCAAGAAGGTGGGCACCTTCTTCTCCGAGGTCAAACCTGCGGGTGAGTTCACCTGGGTTGAATTCTCTCTCTCTTTCTCTTTCTCTCTCTTTTCTCACATCAGTATGCAATCATTCGAACCTTGTGGTGTCCGTTGCTCTGTGTGTTGACTGCGGTCCGGTCTGTCCCTGTCCCTCCACCAGGCCCCACTGTGGAGCAGCAGACAGAAATGGCGCGTCACTCCGGAAGAACTCTGGCATCGCTGCACCCAGACCAGGTGGAACATCACAACATTATACTATATGAGAACAAAAATCCACTCTGAAACGGTGTGTGTAGAGTTAACTGACTGGGACTGGGAATGATGAGTTAACATCATCAGTATTTTTAAGGATTTCAGTTTCTTTGGACATATCATTCTCATTCATTTCTAACGGGCAATGATTATATTCTTGGCTTTTTCCTGCTTTTTATGTTACTGATGATCTCCCTGAATGAATCACAAAGTTTTCCTTTGTATTTCATTCTTACATCTTTTGCCAGCAGCAAAAGATGAAGCAGTCTATTTCTCTGTTTATTTTTATTTATAAAAAATACATATATACTGTAGGTTGGAAACAGTCATCATTAAAAAAGTAATACGTAGAGATAACTTCATAGTCCAACGTTTACTTTCATCAAATGTAGAGAAACACTGCGCTCTGGTGGTTGGACATGGTGTGTGCTCAGGCTGGCTGTGTGGTTGTGTGTGTTGCAGAGGAGTGAGATCATCTGCCACCTAGCAGAGCTGCTGACTGAAAAGAAGGAGGAGATCCTGGCTGCCAACAAGATGGACATGGACCTGGCTGTCAGCACAGGTGCAGAGATCCACATGGGCGGTGTAGCGGCTTAGGCCCTGGCCCTTAGGCGAAGTTTGTAGCTCAGTTTGAAGGTTTTGAAGTGCGTGCCTGTCGATGCAAGTCCATGATATGTAAACTCATAAATATTGATGCATTTCCCCATTCCTCTGATTCATATTGGACTGACTTGACAGTTGAACCAAGCACAACCTGTGTTGGATAGTTGTAAGAATACCAGTAAACTGAGCAGACTAATGATAATATCATGTAGAACTGGATTTCTCCCTTTAGTTTCCATAATTGGGGGTACTTTTGGTTTTGGCTTCATGTTTGTCACTGTTTTGGTCCCAGTTTCTGTTGTAATGCAGGATGCAACATTACAGCAGTTTTCATTTGGATAATAATTATGATAAAAGTGCTAATTCTAAGTTAGAATTCAATTAATTCTAAATAATTAAGAATCGGTCCTATGCACTTGTACTTGTTTGATCAAAGAAATTGAAAATTATAATTGTATTTTTTCTAGTAGAATTAGCAGCACCAGCTTGCATTTTTGAGTGGAAATATATCTCTTCTTTAATGTTACACACACACACACTAAGACTTACTTAAGCTCCACCTTTGTGACAAACAGACAACAGTATGTCAGGTCATCATGGCTGAATTAAAGGGTCTCAATAGACTGCCCCAGTTAATGAGAGTTGATTGCCATATCAGCCGACAGCGTTATGTAACCTCACTCTCCCTCTGTCCCCAGGCCAGCTGCCACCGGCCATGCTGAAGCGTCTGAGCTTGTCACCAGCCAAACTCAACAGCTTGGCTATAGGCCTACGTCAGATAGCGGTGGCCGCCCAGGACAGCGTGGGTCGGGTGCTGCGCAGGACCAGGGTGGCTCACAACCTGGAGCTGGAACAGATCACCGTGCCCATCGGGGTTCTGCTCGTCATCTTCGAGGCCCGACCTGACTGCCTGCCACAGGTACCAGGAAGAGTTCTCATACATCTTGGTAAACCTGGGAATTTAAGGATTGGATTTCCAGTCATGGCAAATGCACACAATATGAGTAAATTATTAAAATGTCATGGCAAACTTGGGATGTAAGTCCAGGAAAATCATAGCATCATAAGCATAAGTATCATAACTATCATACACAACCACACCTCGTATGTTTTTCTCCAAATTGATGCTACTGTACAAGAAACGTTTCAGATCAAGTATGTCCTTGCACAAATTGATGAAGAATGCACTGAGAATGGCCAGAAAACTGATTTCCGAAAAAAATAAAAAATAAAGTGGGACTGCAGGAGGATGGGGTGTGGGATCAAGCTGTCTGTGTGTCATAGGACAGAGTTGTGTCTGTGCACAAATTCTCAATCACAAAACTTTTATACTTTTAAGTATAAAAGGGAAGAGCAAGAAGTGTGTACTGCTTGCTCTCATAAAAGTCTTGCTTGAAATACCTGCTCTAAGTACTCTAAACGCTATATTCTTCCCCCAGGTGTCAGCGCTGGCCATAGCCAGTGGCAACGCCCTCCTGCTGAAGGGAGGCAAGGAGGCAGCCAACACCAACCGCATCCTGCACCAGCTCACCCAGGAAGCCCTTTCCATGCACGGGGTCAGGGAGGCTGTGCAGCTGGTAAGACCGGGTTCCTGCACAAACCTGAATAGGATGAAGTAGGGGTAATGATTTTGGAAACTTTCAGATATCTGGAAATTCACCACAACCATTGCACCATCCTCTCCATTGTATTGCAAATCCAAAATCCAGCTGTTACCTACAGAATCAGATTATAATGTCTTAATTAGGGGTGCACCAATCATAATCTTTATTTGGATAAAACCTATGATTTATTTACACATGGATATGCCAGCTATGTCATGCACAATTTGTTAAACACAGTGCTATTTGACTATGTATGCTTGCTTTCACCTAATGCATGCTGGGATAGGCTCCAGGCTGTGATTGACAAGCATGTGTGTGTGTGTCGCTAGGTGAGCACTCGCGAGGAGGTGGAGGACCTGTGCCGACTGGACAAGCTGATCGACCTGATTATCCCGCGGGGCTCGTCTCAGCTGGTGCGGGACATCCAGCGGGCTGCCAAGGGCATCCCGGTGCTGGGTCACAGCGAGGGAATCTGCCACGTCTACATCGATGCGGAGGCCAGCGTTGACAAAGTCATCAAGATCGGTCAGCGAGACAGCGGGCATGCTTACATCAACAAATGCAAATCCTCTTATTGATTTAGTGATGAAAGTTCCTCATCTATGTGTGCAATTCAACCGAGGTAGTCAATTAACACCATCCATCAGCCCAATGCTAGTAAACAGTGGCTGTGGTGCTTTGATAGCTCACCTAACTTCACTTTGGCAGGTTTTGCCAAATGTCTTCCATACTGTTTTTGTATATTTTCAACACAGGTGGTGCATTGCCACCAATGGTAAGCAAGACAGTGATTGATTGACACTTTCTCCCTCCAGTCAGAGACTCCAAGTGTGATTACCCAGCTGCCTGTAACGCCATGGAAACACTGCTGATTCACCGGGACATCCTCAGGACCCCGCTGTTTGACCAGATCATTGACATGCTGCGCACTGAACGGGTAAGGCACCGCAACACACACACACACACACACACACACACTCCCTCACACAAACAATGTACTGAACTATTCCATTTTACATATTGCATGAAATGGCATTACACATTTAAAATTACTGCCTCTTTTCTTCTAATATTCCAAATACGGACTCCTAAGAAAGAATTAGCCAGCGTATTTCAGGGCATGAACTACGTATCAATCTATGGTTTGTCCAGTTTGTAAACCAGTTAAATGTAATAATATAAATGATATTATGTTATTTTCTCCTTCATTGTCTGTTACACACACACACAGTGCCCGCTGCTGTAGGGAAAAACATGTCAGTTTTTTATGAACTCATTCATTTCACTCCAGCACAACTGTTCATGATGACATATTACATAACATGCTAATTTTTATTATTCCAATAACTCACTGTATCTTAGAAACCCGTGCCACGTAATCTCCACGATAAAAAAAATTGAGATACTTTAGTAGTCGTCCAACAAACGCTGGTAGAATTGTTTTTTTGGTACAGGAAGACATCTTATTTATCAGTTTCCTGTGTGGTGTCACCAGGTGAAGATCCATGCAGGCCCTCGGTTCGCCTCCTACCTGACATTTAGCCCATCAGAGGCCAAGTCCCTGCGGACGGAGTACGGCGACCTGGAGTGCTGCATGGAGGTGGTGGACAGCATGCAGGAGGCTGTGGACCATATCCATAAGTACGGCAGCTCCCACACCGACGTTATCGTCACAGAAAGCGGTAGGTCAATGTGTCGGTACTGACTAGTTTATTGTTGTTGTCCTGCAGACACTTGTATTCATTTTTCATTTTTTCCCCCTCTAACTGATGCATTCTAAAACTTGTATAAAACCCCATGATTATGGTTTTAAAGTATCAAAAATCCATGGGTGGAGAGATGCAGTGTTTCTGCAAGATGCTGATGTGATGATGGTCATGAGGTGCGAGTCAAATGAAACGTGTCAACAACAAGAGATTATATATATATATTTTTTTTTTTCGTCTTCTTCAACTTCATCAAGTTTATCTCTCTCTCTCTCTCTATCCCTCTCTCTCTCCTCACTTCTCTCTCCTCTCTCTCTCTCTCTCTCTCTCTCTCTCTCTCTCTCTCTCTCTTTCCCTCCTCCTCCCTCCTGCTTTCTGCCACAGCGAGTAATGAGTTGTGACACAACGCTGTCAGGATGAGTGCACAACCTCCCAGTGTGACTCCAGCAAAGGGGACAGAACCCATTTAAAATGTAGAGCAGATGCTAAAACAGTCTAAAAGACTAGTCCCTGTCATTAGTTTGGGTCATCTTCAAACGCATCATTTCTAACTTTCAAGTGAGCCAACACTCTGCAACTTTCTAACTCATGTTGACAGAAACCATTTTGGACAGTGTCCAGGGTGTTCCCTCACTGACAGGCTTAGGTGATGCTGCTGCTGATGCCTTGTGGTGGGACTTGCACACAGATCATTAGGACAGGGTTCCTGTTTTGGAATTTCTGGAATATCATGAAATTTTGAGGTACATTTTAGATGAACAAAGGGAATTTTTTATATTCAATGGCCTCCTTTCCACAGCATGGGTAGAATGCAATAAGGGTATTACAATTTGTAAAACACAGAATTGTAAACCTGTTTATTTTAGCCTTGCTTGGCCCTGGAGTGAAATTCTCTGAGCTAAAAATGGCACAGACATGCCATTAAGTATCTAAAATTTAGGTTATGGAAATGTTCCTCCACAGTCATGGAAAGTAGTGGAAAAGTCATGTAATTTTATTTTAGGCCCATGGGAGCCCTGTTGGGAGCAAATCCCATACATAAGCAGTAATACAAGAAAATAGTAAGGTACAAATGCCTTATGTTAGAAGATACAAATATGCAGAATAATATTTCACATTTTTCTTTTAGGTGGTCAGAAAAACAAACACTGTTGAGCAGCTAAGAGTGAAATGAGCAGGAAAACTCAGGTGTTTGAGGATTATTCTGTTGTGGAGGGTGTATTGCTGCCATCTAGTGACCACAGAAGGTATAGATTGGAATAAAAATATGCTGTCTGTGTTGTTTGGTGTCAGACAATCTCAAAGTTGATTAGTGAGAGCTATGATTATTTAACAAAAGAATGAAAAATAACTGATTTCTTATAACTATAGAAGGCTGTAATCTGTAATCAATCTGTGATGTCATCAACAGAAAACAACCTGCCATTGTTCCACGGACAGCGAGTTGGAGACTGAATTTATTCCCTCATGCAGTATTTGTTTGAGCTTTTAAATCCAAATGAGCTGTATTTGATTGTAGTGCCAAATTGCCAATAGTTATAAACCAGAAATGTGCTCATATACCCATAACATCTCCCTGGATACTGTCTCTGTGTCCCATTCACTGTTAATGGAGCAGCTCCAGGATTTCTCTGGATGACATCATGGACTTACGGACTTGGCTCCGGGAGAGGCTTGTTCGTATTCACAAATCAAAACCAACCTGTCTGAGATCATAGAAATGACACATGCAAATTGTGTTTCTGGGCGGATTTTCCCATTTATGATGATTTAAGAGAGTGCAGTATTGGATCAGTACTACGGTGGAGTCGGCAGAGATAATTGTGGTGGCAGTAATGCAAAGCAAATAATGATGCTATGGCACAAAAACCTCAAATTCCGAGTTTAGTGATTTTTATGCTTTGATCCAATAGATATGGCTTAACTAGAATGCATGGTTGCCACTCTAGAAAGTAAAATTGTTCATCTTAATTCCTGAAAGGTTTTGGGGGGTTGGGCTAACAGCAACAATAATCTGTTTTTCTCTGTCAGAGGACACAGCGGAGCAGTTCCTGCAGCAGCTGGACAGCGCCTGTGTTTTCTGGAACGCCAGCTCACGTTTCGCTGATGGCTACCGCTTTGGACTCGGTAAGTGCACATGCTTTGGCCTTATCGCCATGTTTTCCCCTTATTTGTTGCCTCTATCCCTGTGGTATACCTCTCTTTTTCCTCAGCAGCCTGTATATTCTTACCCGCACACTTTGTTTTTCTCTCTCTGACAATTGCGCACTTAACCTCTGTCAACATTCCACACATCTGAAATAATGTTGTTGTTTTTTTTTGGTCATCCTCTCTCTCTGGCTCTCTCTCTGTTTTGTCTTTCTTTCTGTGTCTCTGTCTCTCTATCCAGGAGCGGAGGTGGGCATCAGTACGGCCCGTATCCACGCCCGGGGTCCCGTGGGCCTGGAGGGGCTGCTCACCACCAAGTGGGTGCTGAGAGGCGACGGGCACACGGCAGCCGACTTCTCTGAGCACGGTACCATGAAGTACCTCCATGAAAACCTGCCTGTCACACAGCCCCTAGCTGGGCAGAGGGACAGCAACTAGGCCACACACACACACACACACACACACACACATACACACTCAAGATTGCTGATGAAAAGAGAGATGTCACTGTTTAAAACCTCTGAAGCACACAGTGAACAGAAACGCTCAGCACACCGAAGATCCTCTCCCTCTGCACAACCAACCAGTCACTCCTTTTTAAAGTATTCTGTTCTTCAGGGCCTGGAAGTTTACAATGTTTTAAATTCTACCTCAGCTTATGATATTGTAAATGACAAGTCACTGCTTTTATAAACCCAAGGCTATATTCATGAGGTACTATGTGGTGATCTCGCCATTGGTTAAGAGTCTGGTTATCCCACTAAAGCCAGTCACATTATCTAGATCAGATTGGTTGAGGTGACTGTGAGCAAACAGAGAGATAACTCATGATTAGTTACTTTTATGACTGAGAAACCCCACAATTGTTAGTATTATACAGATTTTTTTGTATCTATTTAAGCTATCAAAATGTATCAAACAAAACTGAAATGCTGGATTTTTATGCAATCTCATATTTTCCTGTGGAGAAAATTGTCTGAGCATATGATTTTATGTATAAAAGGCACATGACATTATCAGAAATTAATTTATGGTGCTCCATAATGAAATGTGCCTAACAAAGAAGGGTATCAGAAATGTCCTTTTTCACCAATACCAAAAGCTAGTTACTTTGGCCTTGTTATATTATATAAGACTCCACTTGATAAACCAAATCCATGAAATACAATAGCAGATACCTTTATGTATCTGGTGGCGATGGTCAACATAACAACGTAACAATTCTTCACAATGAGGATGTTGTATCTTTTAATCTTCAGTATTTTCTATTAATTGTATTGCGATCTATATCCTATTCTTTTGCCACTGCGATGACCCAATTTCCCCATAAGAAGCAATCAAGTTCATGTTATCATCTTGTGTGTTATATAATTGAAGGCCCATTCTGATTTTTAGTTGATGACATTGGTTCATCACACACAAAGTTCTACTTCATATTGTTTGTAAGTGCATAAGTGCATTCAAGTGCATTTGAGTGGTCTGTTGTGCATTTCTGAATGAACAGGCATGGTGATCAGATGAGACGCTGGTCTAGATAATTTCAGACCTTGGCCTACTTTGGCAAATTTTCTGAATTGAATTGTTTTAGCTTAACCCAATCCATGTGTGTGACTGATTTTGTTTTGAAAGGTTTACTGTATGAACATCTAATAGCTGGATTACAGTGTCTGATATCAGACAGCCATATGATACAGAAGTATCATAAATGTACCAGATGTGTTATATAGTAATATAACAGTTAAAATCCACTCCAACTTAAGTTGCATCCATTTTATTTACAATTTTTTTTTTTTTTTTACAAGTTGTGCTCATTTTTCCATGCTTTGCTTCTTTCCTGCTTGTTCTTGCTGGTGCCCAAAGCTTCTGTCAGAGCAGGAACAGTAATTGACAAGCTGCCTCCTTCAAGCTTGAGGGGAGAACACGACTGCCTTTAAATTAAGCGCTGTAACATTCCAGCCTGTGAGCCTCTATCTGATGTCTTGCAATGCACACTTAAGCATTGGTTCGGGTTATTTAATAGCTGTATTGTAGAATAAAAAAAGATTGTTGAAAAAGAATATTTGGATATTTTTCTTACTTCCTTTGATTTTTGCATTTGAAATGCTGAGGATTTTTACACGTATGTTCGTTTCTGTCCTGGCACTAGTCTTTCTACTTCCACAAAGAACACAAATTAATGGGAAAAGAAGTCGTACTGATCTGAAAAACAGATGTCTAAAAAAGGGCCTTTTTAAAGTTGCCCATAGGGGAATTCGCATTGCTGGAAGTGGGGCAAGGAAGATGGAAGACAATACTATAGAGGTTTAATTATCCAGCCATCAGAAATGAAAAGAGGGAGAAGGAGAACTGAGACTAATAATGGAATCACAGGCTTATGTTCTGGGTTTCTCTCTTTCTCTCTCTCTTTCTTTTCTTTCTCTCTTCTATCATCTAAAGAATTCATTCTCCAAAACGCACTACTTACCCTTCAGTCAGCTTCCCATCACCAAGTCCAAAGGGTTCAGAGATGAAGAGGGAGACAAAACTCGGATCTCACTCTTTTGTCCTTTTTATGTGTGAAGCGATTGAAAATATCATCTAAATGACTTGAGGTAGAGAAGGAGCGATCCAGGGACATTGAGTGTTTGCCTGTTTGATGCTTGGTGTACTTATAATTCGAACTATAGAACGGTTTTCTGATATAATACAATATCACATGGTCTTAGAGACCTTGCTACAGTTACGCTTCTGTTATTCAGGTGTAATTACGTATGCCCAAAAGTTGCAGTAACACCTATCTTCTACTTGAGAAGTAGCAGGACACTGAGGAGTGTTTTGTTGTTTGATCCAGTCTTCATTTCATCTGTTTTACTTTAGTGTCCAGTGACTCTTAACTGGTTTTGCATTAGGACAGACTGTTCCTTAGCCATCAGTTGTGACCCAATATATAAAATAATACAAATTTCCCCAGCTAAATTCTCCTTTGTTCACAACCTTTTTAGAGTGTTTCATGTTCCACTTTTTTATCCCGATTTACCAGTTGAAAAACACAGGTTAGTAAATTTGTCTTTTGAAACAATTGAATATGAACAACTGAATATGTCTTAGACTCCTGGCCCATACCAGTGGGGAACATGTTGCCATTTTGTCTTTGAGCACCTCAGTTCTGTCCTTGTCTTCTATCCCAATTTCATGCCTCCTATAAGGGGCAAAAACTAACTGAACCATGGGCAGATTTCAATGATAATCGTTTTGTAATATAAGTAGAGAATTCAGCAGAGCTCAGTAGAGTTTGCAGCAAGGATATACTGTATGTTCAAGCAAAGTTGTTTGCATAGCTTTCAGGTCTAGATTGCCTTTGCTGTTTTTTTTATGTAAACACAGTTTGCAAGGTCATAACCATAACCATTTAACACACAGTATGGCCGTGGACCTTAAATGCTGTTTTCTGTACTCCTGTGCACCTCTGAAATGCATACTTGCTGTGTTTGGCTGGTATTTGAAATCGCTGGCCCTTCATAACCCTAGATTAACTTCCACTTATGACTGAGGCCAGGCAGCCTGTGAATTTTCTCTCATCTCTTATCTGGCGTTGCCCCCAGCAGATCAGATCCCATGTTGCACCCTGTTGATGCTCTGCCGTCTGCTGGGTATTGTTGTCCACGGATATAAGAGGACTGAGGGCAAATCACTGGACTTGTACAGCAAAGCCGACAGTCCTTTAATTGGACATTACTCAAGGCCAAAACTCATATTTCTTGTTGTGCTTGATCTTAAGAGACTCTCAAACGTACTCCCCGCTGGGCTTCAAATTTTTTTGAATCAATAATTAATGGTCAAAGTTATTTATTCATGTGTATCTTCGCCAATTACGCAGCGTCTAATTAACAATTTCAATAATTGATATTTATTTCTGAAAGGGTTCAGTATCTTGGGCTGATGAAAAATGCATGAGCAGGGATGTGGACTGGGTTTTGTTTTTTGTTCTGAGAGAGCTTGATGCTCGGGGCTAGTACCAGGCCACTTTGACTCTTTGAGTTGGCACTGGCCCTGTGATGTGGATCTAATATGGGCGTCTTTCATGGACCCAAAGCGCTTACTCTGTACCATGTGATCTCATAAAGACTCCTACATGCTCATCCTCAGATACCCTTTTTTTGTTCTTTAATAACTAACTTCAAAGAATAAGCTTCTGTTTCCTTGATAATTTTGCTCTGTGTATGGGGGATGACGATGTCACGGCAGACTGTAGAAACTCTTGGTCTTACTAGGACCTTAGTGGTTTCGCTTCTACATCTGACTCTGTGGCCTGATGTAACTAAAGTTCAATCACCATACTAAAGAGCAAAAATCCTTCAGATTTGACAAGCCATATCCCCCTGACCTTTTGATAGTGACAGCTTTAGTAGTCAATAGAAAAATAACAAAGGCTCCTTTTAGTTGACTTTCATGGAGTTTTCGTTTATTGTGATTCCAATAGGACAGGAGGTTGGGGACCGGCGAAGCACACCATTCTGCTGTGAGACGACCAAAAGAGATCACTATTTACTGTGAGCATCGCTTAAGCACTGAGTCGGGGAAGAACTTTACCCAACAATGCAAAGCAACCCAACAAAATCAAAACCCAACATCAGACGCCCCAAAACCCCCATCATTAGAATGTGTGATTTCAGGTTTGGACACCACAGTGTTGAGACCACACTGAAACAGCACTGGCGTTTACGGGAGCTAAAGGGTAGAAAGCTTCACAGTGGGGGTCTATGAGGGTAAAAAAAACAGAGGGGGCATCAGTTGACCTCAGTGACACGCCTCAGGGAGCCGAAGGTGGGGCTGGTGCTTCCCCACTCGCTGTGCCTCCTGTACTCGCCGGGACGCAGGAAGTACTGGCGTCCCCTGTAGTGGGGGTGTTCATGGAGGATCCAGTAGCCCTCCATGACGTTGAGAGAGGAGATGTCACGGGTGTGGAAACGCTCATTCAGGTCTGGGCAGTCCTCCATTAGCTCCATGTTCTGGCCCCCAAAGTCGGAACGCTCAAAGATCTTCATCCTGTAGTTTCCATGGTACTGTGGAAGAAAGGATGAAGGTTGAGAATGTGAGATGAAGTAAACATTTGTTAAACTTTGTAGCACCACATTCAAGTATAATAATATACAAGTAGAATAATGGCAATATGGCATAAGGAGGTGGAGAACCTGCTTGTTTTTCGCTCCTTTACTGAATCTGTCTGGATTTAATGCTCCAGTCTAGGATTTTATTTTTTGTGATATGTATGTTTTTTTGTACTGCTGTTATGGGTAAAAAGGGGAAAATGTGAACTTTTTTATGGGTAAAAAAGTGGAAAAAACACCAAAGAGAGACATTTTAAATGGCACAGACTGGTGAGAGCAGTAGGACTAGGCCTGAGAACTAAAATTATCCTAAACTGCCACTGCTACAAAATAATCTCTAGGGGGAGCAGTACTGCAAACATGGTAGGTCATGTTAACACTCACAGGAGGCACCATACGGCAGGAGCGGATACAGTCATTGAAGCCAGCCCAGCGCTGGTAGTCGGGGTAGTCGCCCTTGAGCAGCATGTACTGGTAGCCGCCATAATTGGGCTTCTCGTAGGCCACCCAACAGCCACTCTCCACCCTTATGGAGTTACAGCGGCTGAAGTGGCTTTGCATCTCAGCACAGTCGCTGCTGCACTCATAGTGGCGGCCCTGGAAGTTCTTGTCTTCGTAGAAGATAATCTACAGATGAGAGATGTGCAGACATGTTATTACCACACAGCCACACAAAAGACAGACTAACTGTGGGATTAGTTAACTGCTGTTCACACACTGCAATCACAATTCATTTCTAGAAGAGAATAAGTTGAACTGCAATATCTTAGCCTATTGAATGAATTTCAATCCTTTGTTAAATTTGTATGACTTAAATCTGTATAACAGCCATATGTTTTCATAGTCCCAGCCACGTTTGCATGTTAACATTAGCTAACATAGTTCTTGTATAGGATAACTGTAACAGATGAATTGTGTGACATTTTTCATGTTATATACACTTTTATTGCCATGAAGCATAATGCCATGAAATTTAACGTGTAGTATATTTAAATGGAGAGGAAACAGTAGCCATGCCCAAAATTTGTTGGCCTATTTTCACAGGACTAAAGACTCCAAGCTCAACTGAATGACTGCAAGTTTCACTGTCCTCAAAAGAAGAGGTAGGCATACTTTTACTCTAACTTATTTCTTATTTTGTGTCCTTTATTTGACATATTGTTTAATTTTATGAAATTAAAATGTATTAAATGTATTAAATTTAAGTTTTTACCAGATTCATTGCAATGTCTAGCATTTCATTCTCAATGAAGGTCTTTGGCATTTTATATTACAAATAGGAATTCTATTTGAGTCTGTCTGCAGTATTTCTCAATTCACCACCAGTTTAAAAACTTATTTCCCCCTCAGGTCCACACATTAACTTCACTGTTCTTCACATGAAGTATCTGAGAAGATCACTACTAAATTAATTAGTTGGATTACATTTGGTTACCAAGTGTATAGAGAATAAGAGTAACATCAGTCTTGCTAAAAGAAATTGTAATGTTTTTTAATTATTTGAGACTTTATAGAGCATTTACAGATGCAGACCCTATGGTTACCAACTGTTACCATATTTTTTAAATTGTATGCTTACCTTGACCATTGTGACTGTGTTAGGTTCAGACCGGACCAGACACTGGGCTGTACCAGACCCCTTTATAGACCCTGCAGGGATCAGGGCTTTGCAAACGTGACAAAGCTTTGTCGTGTCAGCACAATACGCTCTATAGACTGCATAACACTATAGGGCTGGTGAGCAGCAGCAGCTGCTTTGTCTCTGTCAAAGCTCTCTGTCTATGGAAAATACTGTACAACTGCACTTTCTCAAAGGGCTACAATAAGAGTTGCAACATCTGCCTTTATTGGCATGAATGCCAGAAACATATATGCAGACTCTGTGAGGTTAGGCAGGGGAGCAAAGAAAATAGGTTGGGCTCATTTTGATAGGTAAATGACAGTTATTCTGTAGACAAAGATCACTCACATAGCAACAATAGGCTTTTTATGGGTTGATGCTATGAACTGTGCAGGCAGCAGATGACCAACTGCAGCCACCAGAGTATTATTGTACTCCCAACTTTGAATGTTTCCATGTTGCGTTGATTCAAAAAATTAGAGCTTGAATAAGACCACAAAGAACATAGTTATTGGAAAAACAAGTGTTTAATCTTAATTTGAGCAGCAAAGGGGTGAAATTTACATCATCCTCATCCTCCTGAAGGAGCCCACCATGGGGTTGTGGCAGCCCCAGTCGCCACAGGCCCTGTACTCTCCAGGGCGCAGGAAGTACTGGCGTCCTCTGTAGTTGGGGTGCTCATAGAAGATCCAGTAACCCTCCATGATGTTGCAGGAGAAAATGTCACGGTAATGGAAGCGCTCGTACACGTTGGGGCAGTCATCCATGAACTCCATCATGTTTCCCATCATGTCAGGCCTGTTGAAGATCCTCATCTTGTAGGATCCTCTGTACTGTGTGTGCGAGAGAGATTGGAACATGATTATTATGCTATTTTGGTTGGTGTTTGAACCCCAGAGAGTCACTGTAGTAGTAATTTAAATAAGCAGTTTGGTTGCTTTAAGTAAGTAGCTACACAGTAGTTACTACAGAGTAACAGCTCTTTTGGATCATGACATAATTCGATTTTTTTTCTTCGTAACTGCCAGAAACACTCAATGTGACTAACAGAATGAGAATGAAGACACCAAGTCTTATGGGGAGTGTATCATATTCCTTTTAAAGGATGACTGGGTCTCCTTGTGGACCTTGCAGCAGAGACTTTTATGCTTTGACCTGCCTGGGTATCTATAAATGACATCAAAAGGCCGGTGATTGACATCCATTTCTAAAGCAGCATTTGATGTACAAGGCGAGGGGTGGGGGGTGGGGGATTACCAGTCCTATCTGTCTGTTTGATTGACTTACAGGGGGGTACATCTGGCAGGAGCGGACGCAGTTGTTGTAGCCCATCCAGCAGTTGTAGTCGGGGTACTCGCCCTGACCCAGGATGTACTGGTATCCCATGTAGTAAGGCTTCTCGTAGGCCACCCAGTGACCGCCGCTGACACGGATGGAGTTGCAGCAGTTGAAGTGCCTGAAGGTGTCCATGCAGTCACTGTTGCACTCCCAGTGGCGGCCCTGGAAGTTGCGGCCTTCGTAGAAGATAATCTTGAATGGAGAGGAGAGAGAGGCATGCGTCACTCAGGTTAGTTTTAGTAGATTGACTGGTTGCGATACTCATGAATGGGCTGTAGGGGACACTGCTCTCCCTTGAACAAGCTGAAATCCTTTTTCATGAGTCCTTCATGTGTGCAAGTCTATCTGGTCTGCTCTACACTCGTATACAATCTTCTGTGTTTGACAGATGAAAATAAAGGCAATTGCAGGAGTATTTGTTGTGTTTCAGCTGACTTTTATTTGAAGCAGAACACACTGTATGTTTGGCCAATCTGAACAATCTGGCAGGATGACAATTTCTCAAATGGAAGGAGCCAGGTAATTGTTGCGGTCATACAAATACAATGAATCTGTATCATATTTGGATACAATTTCATCGTTGAACCCCAGAGACAAATTTTCCCCATGAGTGCCTATAGGTGTGGATGTTTTCGCCTCAAACATAAGACCTGCTCAACAGCTGCCAATCCAATCTATTTTCTCTAAAACTAAAAATGTAACTACACTGAGTAGTTCTGCAAGCTCTTTTCCCCTCCGCTGCATTTACTTTGCCTGTTGCAATATTCAACCCATATTCCCAAATCGTACAGTTTTGCTCCTAACCCCATCGTCAAAGCTGTAGCTGTAATGCGTGTGAGCTCATACCTTTCCCATGGTTGGAGGACTGGGGATGTTTGCGCACCGTAGCTCTAGATGCACTTACAGGGGCTTTTATACTGTGTCACTGACAACGAGGCCTCTGACACGTCAGGGACTACTACTCTTTACCTTTTCAGACGTCAACGCAGTTCCCTTTGTCATGGGCAACTTATTTCCGAATTGCTAGAGTTTACCTATAGAATTGCCCCCCCGCCCCCACAATCAACCCCATACAAGTGGCCATTCTATTCTATGGACGCCACAGACCCTTGTTCAGCCATGACCTGTTGATGCAGCCTTTTGAAATATCAGACAAAGGCCCTTTAGGTATGTGGCCCCCAACAACAAAGCTTTTCATGTTCACAGTGGGTTAGGTCATTTTTTTGGGGGGCACTCTCTGCAAAGTAGTACTTAACTACGTCATGATTTTCATTTAGGTATGTCTTGGTTGGTTTCACAGTTGTAATATAGTTTCATTCATTCGCAGTTTAATTGAGTTTGGATTGGTGCATTGCCTGATTGATACAGGTCACAATATCATTATTGTATGAAGTGCTGTTGGGGTAAGTGATGCTGATACCATAGATTGAATGAACCTCTTGTGTTGATGTAATCTACAGTGATCTGTTGTCTCTTTTTGCTTCCATAGCCTGCAGTTGTACTATGATGCCAGACGGGACTGTTCTGTGTGCAGATGTACAGACGGCACTGCTCAGCGTTTGTGTGTGTGTGTGTGTGTGTGTGTGTGTGTGTGTGTGTGTGTGTGTGTGTAGGTGTGCGTGTATGTGTGTGTGTGTGCATGTGTGTGTACTTTATATGAAAGGGGGGTTGGGGGCATATGTGTGCTTGAGTCTGTGTATGAAGTGATAGTTGTTTGGACTTGAGTCTTTGGCTGGTAAGCATAGCCCAGAGCTGAAGGGGAAAAGGCCAGAAAGAGTTGCCCCCATGTGTTGTGTTCCCAAAGCCCAGCTGATGCCAGAAAGGTCAGTCTCATCCTTTAGCCTTTCATCAGGATAAAGAGCTCGTGCCCCCGCTCTCCACTTTGTGTGTGTGTTTTTTGCAGCTTCAACTCTGTGAAAAGGCAAATGTTTTCAGCAAACACAATAGCCATTATGTTCCCGGGCAAAAAAGCTGCTACCGTGGTAGTATATCCAGAGCCATATGTGACTCTGTTCCAGTGTTAAGGAACCGCGTTGATAAGCTTTTGCTTCTTTGATCACTCATCGCCTTGAAACTCTCATAGGCTTCAATAGGTTTCATGTTTGAAGCTGCACTCTTTTTCTATGACATAAGTAGATCATTGATATCCTTTCATCACACTGTGCAGTGTAATTGTGGCAGATTATCAGATGGGACGTAGTTTTGTTTTTTCTGGAGCAAATATTTTTTCCAAAAGGAAAGGTTTTATCAGAGCATACAGTATAAGAAACAAATATTTAGATTTTCTTCATATACTCATTCATAGATTCATTATTTCTTCCATCATGATTGCTAAATATATGATTTATTTGCTCATTCTTGATGTAAGAAGAGCAGCAGGGTGGCATCGTGAGAGAGAGACTGTACCAGCTCCAGGGTTACTGTTCTGTCACTGACCCTGACCTCTGACCTCTCTGTGGTCCAATACAATATCTAAAATATATATAAATTTAAAAAAAAGATTGCCACTACCATCATTGTCATTGTTCCCATTTTCATCACTGAGGAACATTCTCTAACCTTAACTCATTAGTCAAGACCTCGACTCTCTCCGTGTCTCTGTGGTTTCCAGAGGGGAACCTTGTTTCACAGGCTCTCAAATGATCATCTTTAGCAGTGCTACAAGACATCTCCTCCCCACCCTGAAGGGAAAGCAACATCACAGAGGCCCTTGCCTGCTTTCTCGGTTCCCCCCGGAGGAGAAGAAAGCTACCCGCTGCGGAGCATTCCACTCTTCATCTCAGAATGATGGAAGAAAAGGAAAGGAGAAGGGAACAGAGTGGGGGGCTGCATTTGCGGCTCCATTGTGTCCGAGGATCTCATTGTGCAATCTGTGTAATCGCTTGGGAGATGACGACACTATTAGCCTGCAGAATGACAGTCAGTTAGGGACCTCTGCGATTGATGTACACCCCACAGAGAGAGGAGAAACTTTGACAGACAGCAACCCAGCACTAGTTAACTCGCAACCTTTTTCATCTACCAGGCTTCCAAAAGAAAAAGCCATTCGTGTAGTTGATACCTAATTAGAATGCGAATGTGCAGTTCACCCAGTAAAACAAATTTCAGGTCAGAAGAGACATCTTCCAATTCAAAACAAATCAGGCTTCATGTCCCCTTACTCCAAACCATGGTCTCTTCAACCCTGTTATATACAATAAGTCTCACCCCGAAAATATTGCAGGGAGAGATAGGAGAGCAGCCCTGCTTGCAGTGCCTCCAATGTGGTCCTTTCCTGAACAATCATTACAAAAACACTATGGTACTGAGGTGTAAACAAGGGGTCTATGTGAGTTCTGCTCCTGAGAACCGGCTAATCTGGTGTTGAAAATGTGGTATGATCGGACAGCAGTCGCCAAAAGCCTCCCACGCCGGGAGTAGAGCGAGGACCTCTCTTTTGCTGAGAGATCATCCTCTCCATTCTTTCTGTCAGAAAATCTCCAGGCATCCTCCCTCTCTTGTCACTGCCAGCGCTCCGGCTCTATCGGGATTGCCAGACGCAGGAGCCACTATGAGCTTGTGCCAGGGCCAGGATTTACCGCGATGCGTCTGATGTGCTCCATCTTTTTGCTGGGGGATAATTAAAAGAGGAAATGGTGTTGGAAGAACAGAGTGGGAGAGGAGGAGGAGGGGGCCTGGACTGAGCAAATGGATGCAGCTGTCAATTATGTTGAGTTGTTGATATGTTGTTTGTTTCCCCTTGCTGAGATTTTGCGCTGAACTATTCTCCACCAGGATTTAGTTTAAAAGTTTGTGCTAAATCTCGACTCCCCTACATGTAATTAAAAAACATTTAGGCTAATTAAGAACTACTTTCAGCATTGGAAACACATGTTATGAAGGTTTGCTCTTTTGAATATTTAGATTCTGATGAACTGGAGATGATCATTAACGTGCAGCCATGAAGGAAAAATCCACCCCAAAGTATAATTCAGTGGAAGCTATAGTGGATATGAAGGATATGAACCTATCTTCCAAAACTAGAAAACAACTAAGATTTTAATCTGTGATGTTTTCAAGAGGTGATTTATAGAGCTGCTCCATTGACAGTGAATGGGTTTTTACACTCCAATAAGCTTTTATTTCATAATGTACAGTTCTGCAACAGAAAGCATGTCCATATCCCTAAAAATTCCCCCCTTAGTATTGCCACAGTTTGGTCTCTCATTCACTGGAGCAGCTCCAAGCTGTGCTCCTTGACATCATAGATTAAAATCTTGGTTCTCCCTTTTCTGTCTTTAAGAGAGGATCGTTTGTGCTTGATTGAACTATCTAGTGTATTGGAATAACAAACCAAATTCTGGTTTAAGATGGATTTTCTTCAAGGTGCAGCAGATAGTACTGGCTATCTCTCAGGTAATCTGTAATTTCAGAATCATTAAAGGATCTGCCTTTATTTCACTAAAACATTTTGAGATGCTCCACCATGCAGCATGACCTAAACTCCATGAAAAGCAGGCCAACTCCTTCCTCTCCAAGCAGACATATACCTGGGGGAGTAATGGCTGTTAGTTACTCTCGCTCCTCATCTCCACACTCTGTTTTGACGTGGCGTGTCTCCCATGCCCCAAAGCTTTAAAGGTTTAAAGAGCAACTTTTCACCCTGTGATCCAGGTGCCTTTCAAACAAGTCACGTTGTTTACTGACACATGACAAAAAAGTTCAACCCTCTCTTATCTCTCTGCTTACAAGACTATAGCTCACCTCAGAGTCTAGTAGTCGTTCCTCCAGAGCATCCTGAACAAACAGAGCCTCAGCGAGAAGGGGCCCCTGCCTTTCACCACTCACTAAATTTGTAATCAGATGTGATGCCGTTATTCACTTCCTCAAATTTGTCATCAAAGCAAATGTGTTCTGACAACAGCTAGTGACAAGTGCACCAGAGGAGAGGCAGCAAATCAGCTTTTTCGCACCGCATATCAATTATTGATCATGTTGCCCCCACCAACCCCCTCCACCCAACCCTGCAAGTAGACACCTTGTGATAATGAAATACATCAATTTAAAAAATAAATAATAAACTGGGGTCGGCTCCATTGTTGCAAAGCCTTAAGAGCTTGATTGACTGACTGCACATTTTCCTCGTTGGCAGTCAGGCAGATCAAAGGAGGGCTCTTCTTATTGCCCAAGGCCACTTGCAATTTATTTAGAGGAGCTGTGCTGCTGTCCCAGCAGGTAACATTATTGGGCAGAGACACTCAGGATAATCATAGCTTTGAGGTGCCTCTCAAATCCCACCTCTACTGCTCTCACACACACGCGCACACAAATGCACGCATATGATTTACAAGAAACCCATCCTTATTATACTAAATTAAGCAATGCATAAGACTATATTAATATCCTCACATGGAATATCCAGTTGCTCAAACGCAGTGACCTTAGCGGCCCTAAATATGTTAGGTTATGTTTTGACTTGGCTACATTTTTACGACATATGTCAAGATTTTATATCTATGCTGTCACATGAGTAATTGATAATTTTTGATTTTTCATTTCAGAATGGATTTCTGTTTGATTTTTTTTATTAATTCTGTAATAAGACGGAGGCCTTCAGATATTAAACAGTTTGTTTTAAGCAGTTCTTTAAAAGATTGAACGACTCTGTCTCACTGGGGGAAAATATTCCTCGATGTGACATAAAATAAAAATGTTTTCTAGACAAAATTATTTACAATGGATATGTTGGATTGAAGGGACTGGAGTCATTTGAGGGGATAAACACATGGAGGACAAAAATAAAGTGTGAACTACGTGAATGAAACAAGTCACATTTTACGCAAAAACTAAGCACTTCCTTTGTAGTGCATAGCACCTTGATAATGTTACTTTGGATTTGGAGTTTTTCAAAGCCCTTTGCTGTGCACCACATTAATAATACACAACAGAGAGCATAATAACGGCATGCATTTTTCGTCCAGACACGCTCGGGTGCTTATGAGCACACAGTTAAAAATAATAGAGGTCTTAGATCTCTTTCCCATAAGACCCAGTCAAAACAAAATGTTAAAGTAATCAACCAGTTTTATTTGGCCTGCATTTTTTATACCACCATTTACACGTTTCGACTCCACAAGAGAAATCCACAAGAGATTCAGTTTCAGTGTTTTCTAGAGAATAAGTTCAGAGAGTATTTTGGCTTCATGTGGTGGTCAGATTTAGATATATTATTGTCTGCGCAACAGACTAAATTTACAAAGAAGTAGTTTATTTATTTTTTGAATTTCCTGGAAGTTTCTTGTGTTGCAGCTGTGCTTAAGTCCTTAAGAATAAAAGAAAAATGTTTTTAGACAATATTATAGTGATATTCTAGACGTGGCGAGGCGGACTAAGAAAAGTCCTACCACAGCCCTTTTTTGAGACGGGCTGCATGTAAAATAAAAGCTATGTCTTTATGCTAATTAGTTTGATTGATCTTATTGTAAAGCAATTTGATAGGACTCTACAGATAAGACATGCTGGTAATAGTATTTGAAATTAGCTTCTGAACGTTAATAAAAAAGAACTTTTTATGTTGTAAAAATTGAAGGTGGAATTCTGACATTTTCACATACGATCATTCTTTTGGTTATAGCCTTGATTTAGACTAACTATTAGTTTAAAATTAATTATTATTTATTCTAAAATTTGGAGCAAGAATGTTGACCTATACATAGTGAAAGCCATAGAAAAAAATAGCACAAGTATGTATTAAGATTTAGATGAGTGGAATTTAGACTTTGATTTTTAGAATTGCAGAAATATAGATAGCATAATTTGGGCTAGACACTGATGTTTCATCATTTGAATGTTTTTAATGTTATTGCCTCAGATCTCTTTTATGAGAAAGAATTCAACATTCTCTGCAATGAGTGCCTGCCTTCCTCTGCCCTTTACCATTATCAACATAGGACGTTGCCTTAGGATTTATAAGGGAATAGCCACATTTAGGTGATTGATTTATTGATACAGGATTATCAGATCATTAAACATTTGCCACTAATTTTTGTTCAGAAGTTGGGCAATTTAGCACATTTCAATAGCACTCATTTTAGTTTGTCTTCACAGTTGGCCAGTTAGATATCCCAGTTAATTTGCCAAAATGAGTCGTTCCAAGCACTAGAGGGCACTAGAAGCCAAAGCATTGGCCGTCCGCAGACTGGCTGTTATAAGTTCTTGCTACTTCAGCCATCTCTCTCCAGCCGGTTGTATGTGTGTGTTTGTTTGCCTGCATGTATACATTTGTAAGTAAGATTGGGCACACATGTATATAGGCATGAGATAGACATGGGCACGCGTTCATCTGGGCTAGATGGGACACGTGCTGCAGATCTGTGTGTGTGCCAGTTCCACGGCTCCTGTCTGTACCGAAGCCTATCTATAGCCAGACATAGTTTTGCCAGGGGAGAGGTGGTAAACCAATCACCGACGGGCGGAGATGACCTGTGTCCCAGGCTGCGGCAAACACCGTGTTTCTTCCAAATACACATGCTGCTCGTCCACTTGTTTGTAGAACTGACACACACATTGGCCGCACACACAATGCAGTGTTAGAATAGTTTCTGTAACAGCTTTCAAACAAGCTTAAAGTGAACTACAAAGACACATGGACATACACACGCACGCACACGCACACAGCATGGTCAAACAAAGTCACAGACAGACAATGGACAGTTAGCTTTGTACCAGTTTCAACCCAGTGTGTGTTTTTGAACTGCAGATGTGGATGCTGATTGAAAGATCAGTGCACAAACTGCAGGACTGCAGAGATGGCAGTTCTCCCATAGGGTCTGGCACAGTGCGGGCCTTTGTGTAGTCAACCATTTACACTATTCATTTAGCCAGTGTAAGAGGAGGTGGCGGTGGTGCTGGTGGTCTGCGTCTATGTGTTGTGGGGGTGATCATTTGAAAGTACGTCCTCAAGCCCATGTGTGCACATTGCACGCCATATGCCATTCATCCTCGCGCAGGCAAAGGTTTCCAGACACACACATTTTGAAATGATTTCATCCTGCCTCATTCAGGACAGCAGAGCAAGAATCCAAATTGAGTTGTCCATTTTCTCCCCCGTCTGTATTGAAAACCTCACATCTTGCATTTATGAATTCTACAGAAAAGACTTATCTCGGTGGCAAGCGGTGGTTTCCATTTCTACTGGGAATTAATTGTACGACCATGAAGCGAAGGTATGCGAGATGGAATCAAGAATGTTATTAACATTCGTGCACAGTTGTTTTGTGTTGATGGATAGGGTAGTGAGACGCATAAGAGGCATGACTCGATCTGAGCGAGGCCTCTGAGGAGCGGGAGAGAGGCGGCGGTGTCCCTGGACTGCGGCGAGGACGGGCCCTCAGCAGAGTCCCTGGAAGACCCACAGCTCCACTCCTGGGAGTTTCAACCAAATTAAAAAACAATGATACACCAAGGGAGAATCTAATGCCAATTCCCATCATCAAGACCCACATTCTTCACTGTTTTGCTTTCAACTTTTGTTTTTTTTCTCTCTCTCTCTCTCTTTCTCTCTCTCTCTCTCTCTCACTCTCCCTCTCTTTTCCCTCTGCACTGTTGTTTTCTAGTTTGTTTTCCACCCGTACTCCTCTGGCTGTCGCCGAGCGCTACAGCCACTTTCAAAGGCTCGGCTGTCACGCGCCGCCTTTGAGTCCCGTTTGAATTTTTAACGTACATGTTGTCAGGGTGCCGTCAGGAGTGATTGACAGGTCCGTCCCAGAGCAACACCGGGCTTGGCAGGCTGGCTGTCTTTTGTCAGAGGCAGCCGAGGAGAAGCAACAAAGGAAGGGAGCAGAGGAGGAAAAAACATACATAAATAAAACAAAACTGCTCTTACCCATTTCTCAATAAAGACCAAATTAGATTAAACTTAAGGCAGAGCAAGGCAGGCAGGCAGTTGTGGGCTGTGGAAATAGACTTGATATTTTCTCTGGCTTTGTTCCCTGCCATTGATGGTGCACTGCTTAGACACCCTCTCAACAGGACACCAAAGGCAGCACAGCAAGAGTTGCATAAAGAGCCGGTTGTAGATATTAATGTTCATTATCTTCTCTCTTCAATGCAGAGAAAAATCCAAAGTACAGCGTTTGTCCTGCGCTCATCTTGTTTTGGAAATAATAATGTAGATGTGAGATTTTTGGCCTTGTTCATCTGCCTTGTTTTAAATAGAAACTGTTGACCACTTTGAATCTGGCCTAACATGTACCTGGTTGCAGGATACAGAAATGGAGCTATTTGAAAATGATGACTCAAGTTTTCAGCATATTTAAAGGTGCATCAGGTAAGATTTTTACTGCCCCACAGCACAAAATAACCATGAAATATCTGCGAGGGTTTGATGGGGTTGTTGATCGATACCAGTGACTCAACTATTACTTCACCAGGTGCTGAGATTTCTGGCTTTCAAACACTCACTTTTCAGCCCGCACTCTGTTTTGGAAACAACCCCCCCCCCCCCCAACCCCCACCATCCTCGCATTTTCGACTGCTCAAAGATGGAGGACGATGCTACGAGCGAACAATCGACATCACGACACATTTTCTTCTCGAGCCAAAAAAACTGACAAAGCAGTAATATTGTGCATCACAATATATTACCTCTTCATTAGATATTTCTGCAGAAATTAGCCAGCTTACTCATTGTATTGTGTATTGTGAATATGTGACTTTATTACTTTTCTCAATTAGGTCTTTTATCAGGTTGATAAAAGTTATTACTTCATGCCCCTTTAAACAGAATTCAAGAAAAATGTAAGTAAGTGTACATTATTCAAACTAATTCAGTGTCAGAGTCTATGGGATGCATTTTTAGGTTCAACTGTCAACTGTCAACCTGCTGAAGTGTCTTTGAGCACGGCACTGAATCCCTACCAGCTCCAGGAGCGCTGCTCTGGAGCTGAGCCCGACCTCTGACCTCTCTGTGTCGGGGGGGAAAGCACAAAAAGACTCTCTCCTTCAGGAATCAAATAAAAAAAGAAGAATAAGAATAGATTCATATGAAATTTGTGGGGAAGTTTGTTTGAACAGTACAATAGAGCAGTAATGATTTAGTGGTGTGGATGGAAATGAGGGCTTCAAATTTTACCCACATTCAAAATCAAGGACATCGGCATCCCATCTGCCTTCGCTTACGAGCTGCTGCTCAGTGTGAAGGGAGTTGGCTGAGCAACATCAGCCACAGGAATTGGAACACTAAAATACAACGGTACTTCCAGTGTTGAGCAAGTTGTCCCTGTCAGTCCGCGCTGATGATTGAGACACGAAGTCTCCAAAGACCACATTGAGATGTAAACATGATGCCAAAGAGAGTGGAGTGCCACAGAAAGACCTTGAGCCAATTTTAGACCAAAAGATGGCGATGAACTGAATGAAAGGTCTGTTAAAGGCTGAGTTCTGGGAAGGCTACAGGCTCTTTAAAGCGTTTCCATCATGTGTGACCTACAACAAAATTACTTGATTTTAATTCCTTTTATCATTTTGACCATTTGCTATTCACGCAAAACCCTTTCTGTGTAATGTATGATTTTCCCTAACCAGCTTCTCCACTCATCTCTATCATATGTTTTAACTTTTCTTGTTTCATGTTGTGGCACTTTTTGTTTTCATGGCACTCTTTTATTATAATTTTCTGCCTACTTACCCATGCTTGAGGAATGTTCACTTATTTTACTGTTGCACTAATTGTAAGTCGCTCTGGATAAGAGTGTCTGCTAAATGGCTAAATTATATGTTGCAACCGTAGACTGTAAAAAATAAAATAAAAACCAAGTAAACTGTTCCTCGGAATTAGGAATTTTTATAGATCCAGCCATTTCAGCAGTGAACAACTCAAGTCAACAACTGTAGATTTGAATCAGAGGGGAAAGTGTAAGCCGTGTAAAGAGCAAGGGGTTTTGCTTGTGTGGAGTACCGCACATGATGGGATGAGTGACTTCCACTCACTCACTGAAAGGTTAGGCTTTTCCTTCTGCCGGCATCTTTTTTAAAAGAAAACACGTCTGCCGTTTGATAACTCCTTGACATTTGACAGTCTTTTCAGACCAATCAGACAAGTTTTTTATGTTAGCCGTCTTGAGGAGCAGCAACAAGGAAAAAAAAACATATTGTCACTTTCCTCAAGCCTTTCAAAGGCAGTCTCTCGCCACAGCTATCAACATCAGATAGCATGGATGCTGTGCTCATTTTTTTCTTTCATTTCTGTTTATTTCTCTCTTTTTTTGGCCTAACCCAGTCTGTTGAGACCTCATCGCTACCATCTGAGCTGAACTCAAAAAATCACTTTCCAGTGTCAAAAGTGTCAACCACCTAACCTTCTTGCAGTGTTACCACAATGTGAACCTTCTCCTCTCCACTTCTCTGCAGTTCTCAGGATCAACTCAAATGGGCTGCACTGAAGCACACTGTTTTGTTCTCTGTGGGGTATTGTCGCAATATCCTTCTTTATAGTTTCAGAATGTGTTCTACTGTAAATTATCAACTGTATGTTATCTTGGAGGAAAAGCGAAGAGCTAGAGGGAAGCAACAAAGACACCAGTCTCTCTGGTTACATAATTCATGTCAGCCATATTCAAATAAAATTTATCACATTGTCATTCATCTAGAAGCAATCGCGTGTGTGTATGTGTGTGTGTGTGTGTGTGTGTGCAAAAGCACAGATAACTCTGAAGTAATAAATTAATAACGCCCTACCATGGGAGCATGTGAATGAGCATGTTTAGTCATTCTGTTTGACAACAGAAGGAAACGGCCTATTCCATGGGGTGGAAATCAAATTTCACACTTTTCATAGATATTGTTCCCTCCTCCAAATGTTGGAAATATGGAGTCTTGCACTGGCAGGGAAATGGCTCAAACAGCACTCTGCACCGAAGTAACTTTTGTTTGGCCATAAACCAGAAGAAAATCATCTCAAGGAGAAAAGCAGTATGTGGTTGGAATGTCCTTGGTTTAAGCTGGAATTGTTTGTTGAAGAAAACATTAGTTCATGACTCCTTATAAAATTCAGTATAGGATTGGAGGACCTTGAAAATAAAGATAGCGCCAAATGCTTGTTTACATTGCTGCTTTGCAAATATCTTTTCTAAAAGTTTCTCTATAGCTCATTTCAAGGATACTATAGGCATTTTGCACAGTAGTCCTACCTGGTAACTATACTGCACCTAGAAATAACATTTCTTTATGAAACATACAGTAAATGTTCATAGATTTTTTTGCTCAAATAAATTGAAGATAAATTGTAATGCATTTGACCACACACACACACACACACACAAAACAATGAACTGCACATGGGCTGAAAACCAACACCATGTTGTCACACAGCCGCTCTACAGTAAGCCATTCTTCCTTATGATCTGTCTAAAGAAAGAGATCTCCCGATGCATAGGTTTGAGCACATGAAGTGTGACTGAATGGATGATTAAAAAAGATGGAGAGACGCACAGACTTCTCCGCTGATTCCAGCTCTGAAGTCAGCCAGCCAGGTGTCGAGTGTTCGGGAGAGATCGTTTGAAAAACTTGTGAGAGACAGAGAGTGAGAGAGAGTGACTGATAGACTCTTGAGCGATTATGAGCAAGAACAATGTGCCACAGATAAACAAGCCTTCACATCTCAAACTGGAAGTCTCAAATGTTGAACGTTTGAAACATTCTTTTTTTTTATTTTAATAAGATGAGCCTCCCTCTCATCGGCATGAAAAGCGCTTTTCAGCATGTGTATCGGTACAGGCAACCTACCACCATATGTACCTACCTGCTCCACTCTGTCCTGCTTTGCACAAGTGAGGCAAATGATGGAAGGATTGCTGCTGTCTAAACGGAGGTATGGCAAACAACTCATTCCCTTTTTCCTTTCTTTTCCTTTTGTGCAGGGCCAATCTGACCCCTGTCTTGCACCAGGTGTGCATTTCCTTGATCCCTCTCTCCTTCAACCCTCCCCTTCATATTTACACCCCTGCCGCCCGCAATGAATGATTCACTTGGAGAGCCTCCCTTCCTCCATCAGAAAGCTTTGCAACTGTACACTGCAGCCCAGCCTCCATTTCTCTGATCTCACTATGTTGTGTAACGCTTGAAAAACCCTTGCGTTCTCGCACTTGTTTCTTTTTTTTTTTCCACGCTCTCTCTCTTGCTCTTTCTCTGAGTTACATTCAGTATTGACTGTTTATGCTTTTTAATGTTGTGGAGAGGGCCCGGGGCTTGCGGATGGGGGAAAAGCGCTCTTCTTGACACACTTACGCCCCCGTAGTGAACTCTAGCTCCCAGCGCTCTCGCAAGTACACAGACCTTCTTCTTTTTCCTCTCCCTCCCTTCCCTTTCTCTTTCACTCCCTCTTTCTTTCTACAACTGGGAGCTCCTCTGAACATCAGCACCCCATGTTGCTCCACTCCAAAGATCACCTTATGGAAGATTAAGATGCTCAAATGCTCAAGCAAAATATTTACACAATAACCCCCCTTTTGCATCAAAGCGGAGGCAGTGGAGTTGTGTGGAGTGATCTCAGGGGGGTGTTAGAGGGCGCCAGAGAGTGCAACAGTCACCTCTGAGCAGAGAAGGCCTCGGTCAAACCTGACAGGGAACAAAAGTGATCTCTCCATCTTTAGGTCCTCCATGTGCCTTCCATCTGTCTGTCCGCCTTCAGATCCCCTTTTGACTCATACTCTCTTTTACACACACTTCCTTTACAAATCGATGGAATGGAATATCTCCAGCCCAGTTCTGATGAAAAATGACTACCGCAGATAATGCTTTGCTTAAATGCTTAATATGTAATCCACGAAATATTTATTTGCCTGTTTGTAAATTTAACTCACTTTCCCTCTGATCCGCCTCCCAGAATATATTCCTTCCACAGTCAGGGCAGCCTCATTTTGTGTGGGTATTCTCAGCAGAACAGTGTATATAGAATTGCAGTATGTATAACAATATTTTAACTGTGATGAAGCCAGACCAGGGAGCCATATGTTGACTGCTGTAGGCAGTGCGGGTCAGCCAAGTCTCTTGAATGAGTCTCTGGACTCGCTCTGCGCAGCTACATACCAAACTGGATCTTAATTCAGCGCAAACTGCTGTTGCATGCCTCAAGATAATACACAGCGACAGCTAGTAGCTCGCTGAAAGGCCAGTGTCTGCTCTTTGTATCGGCGCAGATGCCTGTGATGGCCATCTTAACAGTCTTCAGTGAATGTGGGCAGCCCATGTATTATCACTGGATTTTCTTGTGTGTCCCTGCCGCTTTGATATCCAGTGATTGACTCCTCACTGGCATTTTCGAGAAAAAAAAAAGAGAAAACACTTTTCAAGTCCTGTTCATGTGCTTAAAGAACATTTCATGGTCAAAAATTGTGTTCAGCCGCCTCTTGTTCAAGAGGCAGCCACTAATGGAGTCAGTTTGAAGGCTGTTTGGAGTGTGTTTAATGAACACTGGTACACAGTCAGATCCATCAGCGCTGGCTCTTTGGCGGTGACAACCAGATCCTGTAATGTCGATGTTTGGAGATTATGCTGCAAATTAAACAAGCACATCTGTCCCATTGTGCCCACAAGGGAATATACGTTACAGTTCACGAAACAATGAAATACAACTCCATCCCAACATGTGACCAGATAGATAGCTATGATAAAACTAAATGGGATTCTAATGTGAAAAAAGCCAGGGTCTGTTTCTGTTCCTTAATCACTGAGCGCGGTGACAGACCAAAGAGGATGCTTTCACCGACAGACAAAGGAAGGGAAAGGCTAGATCTGTGGTGGCTAGTGGAGGAGGGGACACTGCACCCCCCCACCACCCCCCCACCCCCCTTCTGCCCCTCCCTTTCCAACTAAAGGAAGACATCATTATGAGTAAATGACATGAGGCGGTTGATTCTGTTCCACTCCTGGCCCCCCAAGGACTCTTTTGCCCCACTGTGTACCCCCTTCCCATCCTGCTTTGCTGCTGGCCACCGGCCTTCAGAAGCCTGGGCCTGGGCTGCAACTCAAAGGGACGGTCGCTCGCACGTTATTGATTGGACACTCGATAAAAGGTCATGGGGGCCCTCCTCTGCTGTGGGGTCCAGTACTGTGAGTAAGCCCCTCTCCGTCTAGCTTTGCTCACAAACTATCTCACACACACACCTACACACACACACACACACACACACACACACACGTACAGAGAGAACACTGTCCCCTGCATCAGCCACCTGGGGGATAAGCAGAGCTTGCAAACAAGCTAATCATTATCTCTCTCTCTCTCTCTCTCTCTCTCTCACACACACACACACACACACACACACGCACACACACAACAGCTCCTGAGTGGCTGACAAATGTCAGAATGGCTTGTATGGGATTTTTAAGAAAATTATTTATTAATTGAACTGGTTAATTAGGTCCCTGAGGCCTGCACGCTAATTGAGAGCCACAGAGCTGGCGAGGCAAGAAAGCCAAAACAAAAGAGATGGCTCAAACAAATAGACAAGCGCTTGAGAACTGCTAACTCTCACACTCAAACACACACACACACACACGCACACACACACACACACGCACACGAACACACACACAGTCACCCATAAATTAACACAAAAATAAACAAACAACTGTTTACATTTTTTTTTCTTCTTGGGCTTCCCCTTTTCCGCGCATAATTTTGTGACCTGCCAAATGTTCTCCTCTTCTTGATGTTCCAGCGATGGAGAGAGATGCGCAGCCACTGAAATCTGCCACATTGCACAAAGCATCTGTCTCCACACAGCACCCTGCATTCATTAAGTTTGTACCAATTAGCAGCCATAGCTTATAGCACAAACATCCATTTGTGCCTCCCACTTTGAAAAATCTTCCTAAAGTGAGTGTGTCCCTCAATATGCCCTTGTGTCACCCAACTTTATCTTCACAAAGTCGCTTTTTCTCGCATAATTAGAGAAGAAATCCATTTCTTCTCCTATCTTCTCCCAGGCTCTGTCTTTGTCCCTTTTTACATCGCGCTCGAGTGCACCTTGAGAGCGGGTGTTCTTTTGTCAAGAAATCACACCAAGGTTGTCTGAAAGACTTATGAGATGGAGTCATAGGCGGAGGTTGGTTCGGGGACCAGAACACAGAGAGAGGCACGCTGACACTTCGACAGTTACACCTGTTTCAACAATTATCCTGCTCTCTGATAAGAGCTGAACTCCTTGGATGCGTGCTTCGTCGAGTTAACTGAAAGTTTTCATTGGTGGCAAAGTCTTGTGTATTCTAAACTTCCAAGCCCCAGTTTCGCAGCATTTGAAGGATGGGTTATTGTGAGGAGAAAAAAAAGGAAAACTAGCTGATGCAGAACATTATAAATAGATCTACAATACCTCTTTTGTATTTTAATTTAAAGTGGAACATTGGATTCTACAGATTTTCATCCATGGAGTAGACTTGAAAGACGGTTGGAGCGTAATTGGTAACCTTAGTATAGTATTTATTCTTCTTGTCAAATGGTACTAGATGATTAAATCACTTCTGGTAAACAGCCATGTTGACTGTGAATATCTGGGCTTAAGTGTGTTTGATATCAGGTGGGTATATTTCAAATTACTACCACAAATAGTTGATTTAATTTGATACCGCATGTTGTGTCAAACCTATATATATATATATGTCTATAATGCACATGGTAAACTAGGCGCAATGTATTTCATCATTTAATGATTTTTAATGTTTTCTCTAACCAGAAGAAGAGTAAAGGGCAAGTTACACTGGTTTCCCGATGTGGAACTCGGCACAACAAAATATCAAACCACACTCTACACATTATAATTCTAATCATCATAGCGTGATCCGGTCTCACTACAAGGTCAGTGTTTGATATCTGGGGTAATTTCGGAGGCCTTTATAACAGTCCTCCTTAACATTCATAAGCATACATGACCCCGGCAACTAGAGCGCTATTGCATTATGATTGCCCGCTTAGCACTCCCGCGTTGGGAAAATTGCCCCCGCCCCCTCCCTTGGCGTTCCCGCAGTTGCCCTCCCTCGGTAAACTCTGCTTCTGACCCGCATTCCTTCGCTCTTGGGGGACCGCTTGTGTTCTGTCTCAGAAGGGAGAGACGGATGGTGGGGCAAGGGGTCAGATGCTATTGAGCGAAGCTTCAAATAAATGTATGAATAAATAGCTTGATTAACGAACAGCTCGACTGAAATCGTAGGAGAAAACCAGAGACTGAACTTGACCGAGTAGTTGTAGAGAAAATGTAAAAAAAAAAACATAAATCTGAAATTGTGTTCTTGTCTCGTGTTTGAGAGCTAAAGTTAAATTCCTTAGCAAAGAAGCATTGTTTTGGTCGATTAATGAACAGTCTGACTGAAATCATAGTAGTAGAAAGTCAGTTGAACTTGAATGTGTAGTTGTAGAGCAAAGGGTAAAATTTTCTGAAATCATGCTCTCGCCTTAGTTTGGAAAATTCTAAATCAAATGCCTTGGCACAGAAGCAAAAACTGAAGTCAGGCCTAACGTGGCCTAAATAGTTCCAGGCCAAGCCCAGCTTGAGCATATATCTTGATGAGATTTTACGAGCCTAACCTAAATAATATTGTGATATACAATTGATAAAACACGCATGAAAAGGACAAGAATTATATTGTTGAAGGAATAAAATGCCAGTGGTGAAACGCTAGGGGCAGCAAGGTCTTCTCTGCTGTCCCAACAAGCCTCAGAATCAAGAACTATATGTAATTTCATAAATGCAATATCTTATTGTGCATAATTTGTTACTATCAGTCTGTTCATCACTTCTCTCTCTCTCTGGGAAAACCTAGTGTTCAGTGTAAAGCATATGTCAAAAACTGGCTGCTCGTATACAATCATTTTCCTGTGGTATGTCCAGGTCCGAAAATAAAATCTAAACTCCACGACCCTCCGAAACCTTCAGAACCTCCATTGAATCCCTCAACTGTTAAAACAAATGGAGTTATACATTTGGACTGCCGTACTCTTAATTCAATTTAGATTTAGATTTTTCCCAGATGCCAGATCTTCTAGCAAGCCTTAGCCTAAATAAGCATCTGCTTCTATGAAAATGCGTAGACTCAATTATTTTTATTTTTTTGAATAATGCAATACATTGTAAAAATGTTGTGGTAGGTTTGGCTTATCTGTTCAAAAAGCTAGCGTCAGGGAAAACGTTAGCTAACCTTAGCTGATAATGGTGGAGGGAGGAGCCGCTACAGTGTAACTTGACCTTGGCTTCAATTGTATCTCTCTCAAACACCCATAGTAACTGTGCTGTAGCTTTCGTAAAATATGGTTAGATTAAGGCTTTAATTATAGTTAGATTATAGTTAGATTAAATATAGTTAGATTAAGTTTTTTAATTATAATTATATTATAGTTAAATATAGTTAGATTAAGGCAGTGTTTGCACTGCAGTTTAAAAACAAGCATTTGCACTGCAGCTTAGAAATATATGAAGAACAAGTAGTAGTAGTAACTAAAATAGTATTTTATTTCCTCAATCCACCCTCTGAAATCCACCCTAATTTTCAATTCAGTTACAGAACTTCTGGAACAGGGACATTATTAGATGCTCAGGCTGGAGCACCTCAGTAAGAGCTGAGCTGTGGGTGTTCGTCACAGCTGACAGAGTCTGTGGGTGCATCTGGAGGATGAGAGTGAAGACGTACTCACAGGATTAGCCCCAACGAGACGCTAGATGGCGGTGAGACTGGGCGAGTGAGCATGTGTATATTTTCTGCCCCCGAGCAGCTAAAAAAGCTTGTCGTCTTTTTATTATCTGATCATGGCAGGACTCAGTAAGCGGCACTTACTGTTGTTCACGTCTCCTTCAAATCTTCAAAACTAGAGTCTAGACTCAATCCAGCCATGATGTGCATATGAGCAAGTGAGTGTGGAGGCACAGAGACGTGATCAGAAAATCTGATATTTATGTTCAGATCTCAAAAATCACACTGAAATAACAAGTGCAACCACAGCCATAAACATCTGTCCTGTTCAAACATGACATTATAGCCTGAGTGTCACCTATGGTTGTGTCCATGCACAAAAGATTTAATGATGTAAGCATGTGGCTGTGCCTCAGCCTTCAGCCATTGAAAATCCCCTCTACACAGCAAGGCCCTGCTGTCCCAATCCCCCTCAGACTGGCACGGATCGATGGCTGGTTGTTATTGACATGACACCTGCCGAGCCGGGCTTTAAGCTATCGAAAACCGATGTGGCAGATCAAAAATGGGACGCCGGCTTTCATGTTTGTAAACAGTATCGATTTGCATAATAACCTCAAAAATTAGTTCCCCGGATTAGGCAAGGACAAACCTGTTTCAGCGTTTGTTATGATGCTCGCAGCGTATGCCTAATTAGAGAAAAAAAAGGCAGAGGCTGTGATCGGCTTGAAAAACAGGCTGTGATCGGCTTGACAAGTCGGTGCATCGCTGTCAACACCTTTTGGTTTGCCACTGTTAATGAAAGCCATTTTTCATTAAATAATAAAATAAAAACACACCTCTAGACTTCTCGGCAGACAAAAGCGCTGATGCGTCACTTTTACACGGATGCAAATTATTGCTGCGTGTCACAATCATTTATTCATGAGGGGGGCCTTCTATCTGTTGGCGGGTTTACCTGCGCCATGGAAGTGCTCTCTCCTCCACCGTGCCACGGTGCTGAGAGAGATGTCAGCCTGCAGGAGTGACGAGGAGACAGATGTACTAAAGAAACAATAGAGGCGCCACTCCCTTCACCAGACGGGTCCAGTTTAAAACCACTGAATTATGCATCCTGGGGGCTGACACAATCACAGAATGACTTGTCAGTGCTGAATATCTCCATTTCCCGTCTCAGACAAACCCATGACCTTGTTGAGCTCCTGTTGCGGTGTGGCATTCTTACCAAGGAGCATTGTTTAGCTGTAAATGCCTGCAGATGCCAGCTAGAGTCAACTAATATTATATTCATTGAGAGGTCATTATAACTTCTACAGTATGGCGTCAATTGTATGACTTTACTAAAAAGAATATTACTTCCATTGCCTGCAATTAAACCTGTAATCCTATTTAATTCCTGTGTATTGCAATACTTTTGCACTCCAGTGCAGCAACACAGAGGCATCACAACAAAAGATGCTGCAAGGCAAAGATGAAGGAGCCTTCCATTCCAACTCCCAGTTGTGGACATTTTTCGTATAATCCATTGCAACACCATTCCTGCCGCAAGAATTCCCCAGTGAAAAATGCGAAAGATTAAAAAAACACGGGTTTATGGAAAAATAAAGGGCTAGTGGTGTCTGACAAGCCTTTAAATCTAGGACAGTCATCCCAAAGAGGGATGCACATACTCATTGCAGGAACATAAAAGCACAGTTTTAACTGTGTTAAGAGGGAGATGGAGATGGTAGGCCATTAGCTGGATGGTGTTCTTGTAGCCTGTGAAGACTTCTTCAGCACCCCATATGTTTGTAAAATGTCGCACCGCTTTTTATACCAATGGCTTTTTTATGAGAGCCAAACATATTTATTCTGGTACGCACTTTTTTTCAGTTTCAGAAGGGTGTCAGAAAAGAGAACTGGTGGCACTGCATCAAGGCAACAGAAAAGCAGTATTTCATGAACTAATGCAGGTCATGCTGTTTCGTATGTTTCCTGATATTTTGTTACAGTTTTTTTACTATTTGTTTTAAATCAAAAGTGGACACCAGTTCAAGTCTTGGCAAGAGAAATAGCAGGGGGAATGAGGGGAGATAGGTGGAGAGATGGAGCAATAGAAAGACACAAGATAGAAAAGGCTGGTGTTGGCACTGATAGAAGGACAGGAGAGAGTCTGACAAACAAAGGGGTTGGGACAGAGGATTTGGAGCGGAGTCACTGGTTGGAAGCATAAAGAGCTCAAGCAAGGTTCGTGGTGACACTAAAAAAAAAACCATGCGTGGATATGGCAGATCACCACAGCCAGGATGTCTCTCCCAGACCCACCTTGAGAAAACAATACCATATGTGCAAGCTTATTTACGAAGTGCTGACACAAGGGCCTGAAAGAATTAGTATTCTGTTAGGTAAATGTTTTCCTCTGGGCGCTCTCTCCGCAACAGCTTACAGATGTTTCAGCCATGGAGAGAGCGCAAGGCTTTTCCCACCACGGCATGAATGAAAAAGCATGTTGAAGGTTTACCCCAGCCAAGCTCCGACAGTGATCTACAACTTTTGCTTGGGTGTACTTTGCGGAGTACTACCCCCAGCGTTGGCCAAGGTTTTCTCTGACAGAGACACTATTTAGTGCTGCTTCCATAGACTCCGGTGCATATTGTTTGCCACATATTTGTCAAGCTGGCCGTTCTCCAGCGGCAGATGTATTGGCAGCGGCGCAGTAAAAACAGAGGAGGTCTTTAGACTGCACTGCACGGGACTGTAACAGAATAATGTTAAATGCAATATAAATATGTTCACAGGCCTAGCTGCTTATCCCACATAATCTGTTTGGTGATAGAGGAAATGATGACTGTGAATAGGTTTGTTCTTTTTCTGTGTGATACAAGTTTAACAAACATTCGTATGCATCCTTTTCTCTACATTTTTTTCTTTTTCCATTTTCTCACTGTCTCTTTCATACTCTCTCTCCCCCTCTCTCTCTCTCTCTCTCACACACACACACACACACACACACACACACCACTGCGGGGCCGTAAAAGCAAACGGAGCCAATCTTGTTTACAAGGAGTAGCGTAGGACCAGCTGACTGCTGCGGCTGCTCAGCCCCAGCCTCGACTCCCATTTACTAGTGGAACAAACCGCCGGGGAGGGGAGGGAGGCAGGGGAAAACATTGTTATCAGCAGGCCAGATAAACCCCCTCCAGAGGTAGCGCTGATAGAGAGGCAGCCCCGCCGCCGGGCAAATAGAAAGATCCTATCTGGTCCTCCGCACTGAGCCGGGCCAATCAGCCCAGCAGAAGCACCGAGGCTTTCTCGAACAGGGGAGATGTGTGGAGAGAGGAGACCGGAGCATCACCAGGTCTGCTCCTCCTTTTAGATGGACTTTTAGAGGGGGAGCTGGATCTCAATTGTCTTCTACAGATGGTTGAGAGGAGAATTGCAGGGGCTCTCGGTCGGCTGATGGTGGCGTGGCTCTCGGGTCAGAACGCCGAGGTTCGGTTTGGGTGTCCAGAGAGGGAAAGGATGCTTTGAGAGACAGAGAGGGTTGGGTTTGGGGTTTTTGAGGTTCTGGTGATGAACTGATGTCGCTGTGTGTCTCCTGATGGATTTGGACAGGGTTCGGCTGTGAGAAGTCATTACTAATAAAAGAGGGATGCTGATATATAACAGTTTAGGCCTGAGTGAGTGCGTTGGCTATCACATTGGTTGTGAGGGAGGGGATCATTTTGGTTCTTGTTCTGGTCACCATCTCAGCTCCAGAGCCAGTTTGCAGCTCAAAAATCGCCCTTATTTGAACATTGATACTGTTGTATAAGAGCTGATTCTAGACATCGGCCCTATAATTTATTATTTATTGGTGGTCAATAAGAATTAATGACCACTCTTGGTTATATTTCTAACTGTGGGGGATCATCGCTTGTGACTGAATTGTAGGGGGACACTATTATAAAATACTTTATTATAACATATCAGAGGAGAATCTTGAGAACCTTTTGAGAGACCGTGAACAGTTCGGCCACCTGACATGTTGCGTGTGCCATGTGACATGCAGTATTTGATGTGATCAGTAATATATCACCAATACACCACATCCAGTCCAGGGCCTACGCCTTTGGGTGAATTATATTATCACTCTCGCAGACCTCTGCTATAATACTTTTCAAGGCAGACTTTTTACCACTTGAGTTTTTGATAGAATATGGAAAACACACTTTGTAAGGCTTGAAATTTACTGCCCTCAAATTTACGATGTTATCCCCTCGTCCTTGCTGTAATTGTCATTTTCCAACTTCTCGTTGCTCGAAGGAATTTTTACTATTTATTTTTCATTTCCGGTTAATGGCTTTTGCGGATGTCTCGAGTGGTCTCACGTCTTTTAATTGACCTTATGTTTCTCTACAGAGAGCACTGTGATTGTAACAGAGCTCGGGGAAGTGTGATAAGTCAAGCTCATTTTCCCCTAAAATTAAACAGACCAGAGAGGAATATTCTCCAAGTTTGAATTTATTCCATCTTATAACTTTTTTTCTCTCTCTCTCTCTGCCTCTCTCTCTCTCTCTCTCTCATATGTTTCTTCTTATGTTCTCTCTCCAGGTTACTGTCAGTTTCTTGCTTGCCCTGTACTTGACTTGTTCAAGAACGTTTTCCAGAAAAGAAGGGAGGCGAGGTGTTCCTCTCTCTCCTCATCCAGCAGGTGGCTTTAGCTTTCCTTAAGGGGTTCATCCCTTGTAGGGAGCATCAGCCCGACAACAGAGGCACCGACTCTAACGCACACAAACTCTATTTCCCCTGTCTTGCCCGTTGTCTGTAAGACACACTCAAGAGCAGAGGCAGAAATTATAGTCGCAGCTTCTCTTGTTACTGTGCTTGAGCAGATATTTTGAATGCAACACAACCTTTTTTCTGAGTACCTTAACTTCACCTTGAGTAATTCTGAAAGCATTTTCTCCTCGTTTCATTCAGGCTTTATTTTCAGTAATAAGAATACTGGGACTATAAAGGGTTTGTCAATTACAGGGAAACTCAGTTATTCTGGACTTCACCTCCTGTAACTGATACTAGCTTTGCGACATGATTAAAAAGGGAGTCTCACTGAAGTTTGCGGTAATTGCACTTGAGTAAAATATTTCTGTACTCTTTCCACTTCTATTCAGCGGTATGATATATGGTAGTGGTGAGAGGCCAAGCTGCTCTATGACAAGCAGGAGGCACATTTCTAGAGGCAGAAAGGAGGGCTGCAGGGTGAAGAGGCTACAGCTGTCATTGCTCATCTTAATGGCATGCTGGAGTACACACACACATGCACACGTGTGCTTGCACACATGCGTACACACAGCGCGCACACACCTACAAACATGGGGTAAATGAGGAAGCTTTGGATGTACACATAAAAACACATGGGTTGGCCTCACACACATGCACAAAACCGCTCTCTCACACACACACACACACACGCGCACATGCACACGCACACATGCACACACACACACGCACGCACACACACAAAATGTGCAGGAAATGAGGAGGCTTTGGATATACATATGAAAACTTAAGTGCTTGTGCATGTGAATGCATACTCTCACACACATACAAGTGGAATCACACACACACACACTGGATTTGTATGCTCAAACACACAGACATAGACGCTCTCACACAACATGAATATGTATTCCTTCACATACAAGAGCAAGTACACAAACACACACATGGATGGCACATAGTGTATAGCACACAGACACACCTTCACACACCGAGCATTGCCTGCGACAGATGTTGGCAGGAATATTGCCAGGAAGAAAGCCCTTTCATTTCTTTTCATTCTCTCTGTATTTTGGCATGCCTATCTCTGTACACAGTGTGGCCATGTCGCCGGAGCTGTTTCCCTTTTCTTTTTCTCTTCCAGTTTCTCTGTGCGCGTGTTTTTTTTTTTTCTGTGTTATCATCATGAAATTGAAGTCATTTGTGCCAAGCGAGATTAGAAGCGCATCGGGGAAAGCGAGGGACATTAGCAAAGATATTTTTGTCAGTAATGAGCTAACTCTTTGTTATGCGCTGGGCTAAGGGGGTCTAATGATGACGTTTGTACCGAGAGGAAGAAACTGAGTCTCCAGAGTCCACACACAGCCAGAAACCACGGGCTTTGGTGCAACTCTTAACTCTATTCAATTATGCAGATGAGCCCGTTGGGCTAGTGTTGGCCGTCACTTTAATGATGACGTGGGTAAACAGACATAGCTTCCTTTCTTTCTTTAAGAGTCCCACCCCACCCCCCACTCCCTGCCCAGCCCCCTTATTTCTCATTTTGCACCCGCAAGAAAGTTAATTGTCTTAGTCATTAAAGAGGTATCAGCTGTCACGCCACTGACAAAGACATAAAGAAAAGGGAAAGCAGAGGGATGTGAGGAAGAGAGAGTTGAGAGAGGTTTATTTTTTGCCTTCCAGGCTGATGGCAAAGACTCTCCTAAGATGCAATCATGGTATTTTGATGCAGGATGAGGACTGATCAACCTCTCCAGGCAAAGCCTCTTTGGAGAATTTCCTCTGTTCTCCCCAGTGGCCACCGGGTGGCAGAAGAGCACAAGGAACCCGTGGCTCTTTGAAACGGCTCGGCTCCGATCACCAGAGATGGCGAGGGGAGGCTTTTTGCCCGTGTGCAAGGCAACTACAAAAAACTACGCCAACAGCCCTGGAAATTCATTGTTAAACTTCTAAACATGCAGTCAAATATGCAGATAAGCTTCAAGATCACATGGGTGCAGTGCAAGCAGAATTGCTCACATGCAATTACATGCAAGCACTAAGGTTATATTTTCGTCTTAAAAGGGCCTTTTGTGAAAATGATAGTTGTTGGTGAATTGTAATAATGAACTAAAATGCACTGGAGTGAAAACAAAATGTGTTGGGGACAAGAGATAACACAAGGCAGAATTTGATCACATTCAAATGCATTTAGCCATATATGATTCAGTGCATTTATGGTAATTTATCTGTTATTGATGCCTTCTCTCCCAACCCATTAAGGTGAGTAACCTAAATGATTAAAAACATACATATAGGCTAATGTGGGCACACAAACTGTGGCCTGCAAAGGTTCACAAGGAAAAAGGCTGTTTATGGATATATGATGTTGCTGAAAACGAAATATCAACAGCAATATAACAGCTTTTACTAGAACAAACTGTTTTCATCTGTCAGTGGTCATGTTAAATAAAACTGCCTGGTATTTGTGGCTATTGACTTTGATAATTCTTTTACTTGCTACACAATAATGATTTTCTTACACTGATGAATGTAAGACATTACATAAGCCTATCTATTGCACATTGTGTAATAGTCATGTTTGCTATTCTACATTTTTTTCTATTTTGTAATTTAATTTCTTTAGATGTAGCCTAAATGATATGCTAATCTCATTCATATATTTTTTTCTCAACTAGAAATAGTACCATAAAAAGACAGAAATTGCTGTCAGCCTCTCAAATATTACTTTTTTGTCAACTTGCAGTGATTATCTGACGAAAAGCAGTCAATTATGAGTCATTTATCTTTTCTACATTCATTTTATCTGAACAGCCTTGTGTCTGTGTATGCAGGAGTAAGAGCAAAGTAAAGGATTTGATTGAACAATGTGGAGATATTGCATAATATCAGGCATTGTCTTTATGGATCTTAACTTAGCCTACACGATCTGACTGTCTAGCCTTTAGGTGGGCACCAATCAGCCAATCAAAGGAAGAACATTATACTGAAAACATTTTTTTCTCTAGTGTTTCTTTGTCTTTCTACTGATTGCACACTGGATGCCCTGAGCACTTGTGACTGAAGACAAATTAACTTGGGAATGATTGTCACATCAAAGTCTCTCTCTCCTCGCTATTCATTTATGAGTCTGGGCATTGAGACCAAAGTTGAGTCCTCAAAGTGGGAAAAAAAAAAAAAAATTCTGGCTCTTGCATTGGCTTCATATTTTGCTTGTTCCAGTTGTCTGCCCACTTGTATTTTTCCGGTCTGCCCGGAGGAACTGGGGCTACTGAAAAGCAACGGTCACCGCAATTCACCCCCCTCGCTTTGTGCCGTTCTTTCTGAAGTAGCTTAAGGATCAAGGCTGCATTTTGTCTCCACAGAATGCTTACAGTATGAAGGTATTGTCACCCAGTGTGTTAGTGTTTCACACAAGGCTTCTGTGTAGAATCCACCCCTTGAAAAATGTCTTCCTGCTGTACTTTGGTCTACTGTCTTCAGTGTCAGTCTGCGTACAGGAAGGGCCTACGTCTCCTTGGCAACTCTGCGCTCTCCACATAAAACCCAGAAACTCCTGATCCAAACTGAAGGGGACAGTGGGATACGCACAGCCTACCTGTCTCTTTCTGGGCTCTATTTTTCTGTGGACAAACATTAAATCTTATTCCGTTCTCGTTTTGGGAACAAATTACCGAACCTGCACCCAGATTTGAGTCATGCTGCTGGGCACATGACAAAACAAAACCCCCATAAAGGTGACATCTTCTAAATCAGAATAACCCCCTCCCTCCTCCCTTTTATAAAAAAAAACAACCCTCTAGGGAACAAATACTAAGTGAAAGCATGTAGGTAAACGAGAGAAAGTGTGTGAGGGAGAGATGTGGCCATTGTGAGTGTTTATTGGACGCCATCTTCTTGTGATGTGACAGGGGGCCCGAGCCTCATCTCTCCTCGGCGCGTCTCGGCGCGCTCAGCGGGAGGCTCGCGCTCCCCTTCTCCCCGGCGCCACTGCCAGCCGTCTCTGCCGAGGTGGTGTGCTAATCATTTAAACAGCCCAATCAAAGGCAACGCGATGTTTCACACAAGGGAGAAAAAAGGAAGGGAGGAAAGTGATTATTAGTGTTTGGGAGAGGCAGCCAGAGTGATTGAGCTGAAGGGGGACTTTGATTTTGGGGCCTCTCGTTGTTTTTCAGAATGGCATTGGGTTTAGCCGCCAGCCTCCAGGATTCTGGTGAGCTGTCAAGGTATGATGGGAAAGTTTTTTTTTTTTTCTCACACACACAAAGCCACACACAAAGAGATCCTACTCATAACAGTGTATTGTAGTGGGCCAATACCCAGTCCATCCTTCACAAAGGAGGAAATTAGGGTTTTGTCTTTTTTAGGGTTTTGTGTTTCAATTTTATTTTTATTGTTGTTATTGTTGTTTTTATTCCGCATTGTTTGAGAAGAGAAGTAGAATTTTAGGGATGGTTTGAAGGGAAAAGTCACTTTGAAAATCACTTCTAAGGAGGAGTTAGAAATAGTTAATGTTCGTTTTGGTTTGTTGTTAGGCTACATTCAAATCACTATCTGGAATGAAAACATCCACACAGAAACAGACATACACACCACACCACACTACACCACACACACACACACACACACACACACACACACACACACACACATAGCACAGCACAGCACAGCACAGTGGAGATGAATCACCTTGGCTTGTCAAGAGGTTGGTTAATAGACACATTTGATGTCACGCAAAGCCCACTGGTGTTGAAAGGGTTTTGTTAGTGTGTTGATATCACCTCCTGTGCATAAAGCTCCACTTAAAACAATAAATAGCAATGAGCGCATCCAAAGCCCCAGCAGTTTAAACTGCACGCCTTTGATATGGGATACCTATTACTGTTGGCTTTATCTAATGGATTGGATTCCCACACCTCATTCCTCTGGTGTTTCAAAGCACTGAAACCTTCAACTGTAATGTGTTATCAGCACATTAGCTGCTCTAGAGCCACTACCAACAGCTAATATTACTGTGACACCAATTAAAAGGAGGGGAGCGACCTTTGAACTTTGCACACGGTGCTGACTGGATTCATGCCATTTGAATGGGACGCTAAAGAGGGTTAAATGTGTTGTGAGAGAACTTGAAATCATACAACAGCAGCGCTGGACTACTCAAAAGGAGCACAGCATGTTTCTCATTATACATGGAAAGATTACTTTACTTTTTACTCTCTAAGAGTAGTAATTTGTTATATATATTGCTTGTTATGTTACTTTTAGGTTGCTTTCCCAAAATAGGCGACTGCACCCTCTCTTATCTTCAAAACTCAGTTGAGTGCGGTGGGTTGTATTCGCTGTGAGCAATCTTTGTTGAAACTTTTTGCAACACTTCATGAAATCATGAATCTACGTGCAGGTTGATGCTGATCAGATGAGCGCAGGTTCTGCTGTTACCCATCTGAGCAGCCAAATAGTGCAAAATGGCAGGGGAGAAATTAACTTCAGAAACATGAGCTTGACACAAATGTACATATATACACATCTTAGGATTTTCTCAATAGCCAGCTGCTGTTGCTGGTTGCTCTCTACTGGCCCCTTCTACAGTTTGTAGTTGTACAGTCAGTTGGAAAGACATAAGACATGAACCACCAAATTTCTATATTAAGCCATAATGTCGTAAAATTGCAGTTTTAAATTACCAACGTCGTTTAGGAATCCTTGGCTGTCGATGGACGAGAGGACACACTAAGCAGGTCAAATGTATCAGAGAATAGAGAACTTCAAAATGCTTGGGAGCAAATGTCCTTGATGAACAATACAAGCTGTAGCCTGTAATTACTGACAGATACACATTTTGAAAGTCGAATTCTTCAGCTATGAAATGTCATAGGCAAAGATGGAAAAACCTTACCTGTCTACACTATACCTGAGCTCTCCTACTGTACCTACTGCAGAATAGGCTAATGCTAATGAAAACACCTAGCCTATATGTCAGAGAGCATGCTGTTTGTCCTTTCAAAACTACCAAATAGCATTGGTCACGTTTTGTGATAAATTGAGCATAAGTGTTTCAACGATCTGTAACAGTTTGTACAAAAGGCAAGAGTAAGTAAGTAAGTAAGACCTACCAATTTTGATGAAAACAGAGGAACGGGATGTGAGAGAAAACTGCATAGTTTCTAGATTGTTCAAATTCTGATATTTGGGAGTAAAGATAACAATAACAACTTTTTCTCACTGGCAACTGAAATATGATTACATGAATTGAAATAGTAAATTCTGGTACACTACTTGTTACTGAGAAAAGTAGAAGCCTTGCCGCACCAACACTACACAACGATCCATTCAGTTAACAAGAGAAACAAAAGTCCAATTACAGTTGATCCTATATTATCTGAAATGTACACAAAACTTTCTTCTTTTGAGCCTTCTCTTGGTAACTTTGCCGGCATAAGAAAGTTCACATAAACTGGAGAAAGAATAGATAATCCATATAAGCTTTGTCAGAGATTGGCTTGCTCTTACCTCCATTTCAAGCATTTCAACAGGCAGGATTGAAAACAGGACAGACCAATGAAAGCACATCCTGAACACCAGTAAAGACTGAACCCGCATTACATACTGTATTAAATGAGTATAGTAATGAAACTACCCTGCCCCCTTTGTGCCCTTTGTCAGTTGTTGCCTTCTAACCCAACACAGATATCGTGTCCCTTGTTGCAATGCTGTCCCCCCGTCCCACAAAAACAAAACAAAACAGGACACTTTTTACCTTCTTTAACAGCAAAGTATGGATGACAACAACATTAAGAATTCACATCTGTAGTGTCCATTTCCCCAAAGAGAGAGTTAGCAGCTTCCACCAGAAGGCATCTGCATTAGCTAAACAGTAGTAGCTGATGCTGTAGCCTTCCTTTAGTTACAGTTGCAGCTCTTCTTCCTTCGAATACGAATACGAATCCCAGGAGCTGTGATCAGTTAAGCTCACAGGTTAGCTTCACTGCTAGCTGTGTTACTTATCAGATAGTCTAGCTGGACCATGGCTGGTTTAAACTAGTTTAGCTTGGCCCTGTAACTTTGTTTTCAGGTATGTGATTTCTTTGCTTGTTTAGTGTTAAAGGGAATTGTGTGAGCATGATACAGCAGACTGTTGTTGCTTATTCAGTCTGATTCCCCAACATTGAATTAGACATCGAGGACAGGCTAATGTTTGCTTTACTAACGTGATTAATTGGAGATTAACTTGTGTGCCAGCAGGGTTGGATCATTGTGGTTGTTGAAGAAAAACATTTTAATTGCCACATCCTGATTTGGCTGACTTTACCCTGCTTAAGGCAAGTTCACTGTTAATTTGCATATTCATGAGTATAAGGTCCACGCCCACAGACAAATTACAACAGATTTTCCTCTACAAAATTGTGTTTAATTGTCGTTAATAGTTTTTGTCATTCAAACCCTGGCTAAAAGTTAGTCTATGATATGATATCAAAACAATAAGAATTTCCATTAACTTTTATATGCCTTTAATACTTTAATACATTATCCAGTAGCCTCTTGACCTTATTACTCCAGTGACCTCCAGCAGTATGTGTATTCAGCCAATTTAAACATTAATGACCATCTAACTCCATGTCATCCACTGGCCACAAAAGCATCGAAGTCCACTGCACACAAATTGAATTGTCCACCGCCTGTAATTTTCCCTAGAGGGAGGCAGATGTTGAGTATCTTGTCTGGTTTTGTAGTGGTGTACCACAAATATGTTTTGTCGAGGTGGCAGAGGAGCACTCCATTGGATTCTGTGTGCCTCGATCATAGAGCGCAGCTCCCTTTCCGCCTCTCCCGCCTTCTATATTTCTCTCTCCTTCCCTCTGTTCTAAAATAGGACTGGTGAAGAAAGCCTTACACACTCCAAGTTTAGCACCGCTCGGTACTTTTGGTTAGCCTCAGAGGCTCGCTGATTCACTATGAAATGCCCCAATTAAAATAAAGGGCTAATTGTTAGGTTGGTGGACAATTTTTCTGCATTTGTGCCCCCTCCCTTTTCATCGAGCAAGCCCGACAGAAATAGCCCATCTTTCGCGTCTATAGGCCATCACAGCTAAAATTATATGTAATATGTTTGGATGTATGCGTTATGTATATGTTTATCCTCTTACGAGAGCTATCATTAGTAAGTACGCAGTGCATGTGAGGTCTCGCATGATAACAGGGTGAGTTGTAATGCCGTGTGTGTGCAGCGCACTCTATATAGAATGTGTCTGTGTGCACTCTTCTATGATTGTGCTCTAATGCTGCAGCAAAAGCAAGCAGACATCTCCAGCAGCAGCCACCAAACAGCTCCTGAAGGGGCGGTCAGGCAGCAGCTGTTTGTTTATTTAGATCTAACTTGTAATTACGTCTGCGACAGACTGCACCACGTAGAAAAGACATATTTGGCTCCAGTCGCCAGCCAATCGCAGAAGGGCGCTCGCTGTCCCTCTTGATTACAGTTGTGCGCTGTAGCCGTGCCATTTCATCGGCTCTGGGAGTAGTGAGACACCAAGATCCCATTAAAGAGGCAATTGTTAGAGACGCAACTGTTCTGAATGTGTTGGTGCGAGTAAATATCTCACATGACAGAAGAGCACTATTTTATTGCCCACCATTAAATGGGCATCTAGTATCATTGTTGCTCAGAAATGTGGGAGACAGACTGAGCACACAGCAGAAGCACGTAGCAAACAGTGTTTATTTGTGAGTTTGATTACAGACTAGGTTAGCGCCTCATGCTGTGTCTTTGCATGTTTTGTGCTTAGCATTGTTCTGGAAATGACAGAGTAGTCCGAGGTCTCTTTGCTCAGGATGCAACAATATTACAATACTTTGTCCAGGTCGAGGAGGATTTCTGCTTATGATACAAACTGTATGTAAATGTCCCTCTACTAGCGGCTGTGGATGCTTGCTGTGTTCCCTCATTTGCCATTCATAAGCAGTTGTGACGACCTCATCAGTTAGACGGCGCTGACTCCAAGACGGAGACGACAAAACCACAGACCTCAAAACGAGAGGAGCAGGAAGACAGAGACTCCACTTCACAGGAAGCGTGCAAACTGAACCAAATCCTCTCTCTCTCTACCCCCTCTCTCCTTTCTTCCCTCCCCTCTCTTCACTCGCTAGTTTAAAGTTGTCCTGGCTTTTATTTTGAGAAATATTAATTTGGTAGAAGAGTGGTGTCGTATCTGAAACACAACACAAAGAAAGAAAAAAGAGAGAGGGAGAGTGAGAAAAGGGGGGGGAAAGAGGGGAGGAAAAAAGAGGCGCAATGCGCGCACATTTCTCTCTCTTGACGTTTTGCTGAAGTTTGTACGCCACTTGAGCCCGCCGTTTCCCTCGCTAATGATACCAGCGGAGCCTCTCTGGGGAATGGCGTCCGTTGCGCGCCTGGCTTTCACATTTCCAGCACCAGGTATTTTGGGATGCACATGCGGGGACTATGAGGCACATCATTCCAAGAGCTCATCTTGCTCGCTCTCTCTCTCTCTCTCTCGTTCTCTCTCTCGCTTCCTCTCTCCTCTCCAATCGGCTTCACTCCTCTCCTCTTTTTTGTTGTTGTTGTACTTCTGCATACGCACACATTCTCTGTCTCACTCTAGTTCTCTCTCTCTCTCTCTCTCTCTCTCTCTCTCTCCCTTTCTTCCTCCCTCCCTTCCTTTTTCTCTCTTACTTTTTGATTTGGTAAGGATGATTTCGAGTGTGGAAAAAAAAAATGCGTGCACAGGAGAGGGGAAAAATCTTTTTATTAACTTATTCATTGTATATGAAATCAAGAGGCTTTTTCCTTTCTCCCCTCCCCTCCTCCCCCCTCCCCTCCTCTTGGTTAAGGCAAATGAATGTTTAAAGAGGTAATTTACTGGGCCCTGGCAGGATCCACATTGTGTATTACACAAACAGGCGGCAACAAAAGGAAATTCTAATCTCGACAGTAACACGACTGCACAGAGGATCCTCGGCGGGGGGTCTAGATGAATTATACAACAATCTGTGTTCTCCCTCGTTTAATTTAAAGGTCTGTTTTCAAGGCTATCGCCAGCTCCCACTTCAGAGGAGAGGCTTGGCCCGCTGAGGTCAAGCCCATATTGACAAATATCAAGAGGCAAGAAAGGAGCGCCCAAAACGCAGATATGAATAAGTAAAGCCAAACAGATAAGCAAACATAAAGCAACAAGGGAGAGGGGAGGCAGGCAGACGTACACACAACATCTTGTTGGCCATGAAACATGCGGGCCCAGGCGAGGTTTTGTGCGGAACTGAAAGAAACATGAAAACTACGCATGTCTGGGCAGTTCTTTTTAAATGGAAAATAATCGTTTGTTGGACGGCGTTGCAGAGCTGTCAGGGTCTTTTGGTTTTTACACGAGTGAAGGGAGGGTGTCGCTGCCGACAGTCTGCCGCGCTCACAGAGGCCTGCAGCACCTGCAGACCGCCTGCTGAGGGTGTGTGAGCAGCGCTGGAAATATTGTGCAAAAATTAATTTCAGCAATTTCCCCTTTTGCTTAAGAGCAAGGCATTTAATGAATGTTTCTTCATTACATAATAGCTAAATAATTGTGCCAGGGCTGTAAATTTTAATCCAGATTCCTCATATTGCTTTTAGTTTTCATTTTCACGGACGCATTTTCACGTCAAACAAAAGTCAGAATAAAGGCCGGCTTTAAACTAACATATTCTTGGACATAGAGCTGTCTGTTGGCCACATTTCCCCTCTCTCTTTCCCCCTCTCTCTGACCTAAACGGGCTCCTCTTTTCTTCCCGGCCTTGTCCCTCGTCTAGAGAGCAGCATCAGGTGGTGACAGAATTACCCAGCCACCCCGACTCACCTCTTGTCACCACTGATTTCCTTCATAGTTCACGGGAGCCACACACTGCAGCCCCCCCCCTGCCCCCTCCCAGTCCATCATACCTCGGACAATCAACAGGTCGCGGGCCCCTGACCCCTCCCCGTTGCTCGCCACCAGCCCGCTCCTGACAGAAGGAGTTTGACCTCTGACCCCTCCAGCAGACAGCTCAATCAGCTTTTTATGGCAGCAGTCATAGCAGAGAAAGCGAGAGCGTAGCCACATCACATGGCTCTCTGGGAAAAAAAACAACCTCTCTGAAATTTTTCTTTCCCATTGTAACCCCTCCTCAGTCAAGTGGTTGCTACGTTACGTGTCAATACAATAGTGTAACATGGCAAATCACTTTGGGCGTTTTGACCGTCCTCGTATATTACTCAACTCCTTTATTTTCTGAAGCTGTAATTCAAAATCAATACATTGTTTCGTAATCTATAGCTTCCGCAGCCTTTATTTTGCTTGCTCGTACCTCGAAAGTCATAACGCAATGCTGAAGAATAGCATATGATTGAGGAGGAATTTAAAAGGGAGAACTCTGATGCAAATTTGGCCCCTCGCTCACAGCAGAACTGCTAGTGATGTTTGCTCCCCTACGTCCTCTGAGCTCCACCGCTGATTTAACCTCCGGGGATGAGCAGCCAGTGATCACAACGCTCAGAGGAAGTTAGCGGCCTCCACTCTCCAGAGGCCAGCGCTTCCTCTTGATTTCGCCTGTTCTGTCGAGAAAGAAAAGGAAGGTAAAGATAAAAAAAAAAAAAAAAAAAAAAAAAAAATCCCCCTGCTATGCTATGTGTGTGGGCTTCACACAACTGTAAAACTGCGTCATCAGCACAAAGATGAAACTCGGTGTGTGTGAGTGTGTGTGTGTGTGTGTGTGTGTGTGTGCGTGTGTGTATTTTAGGCAAGGTGCCTGCCCCGGAGCTAGATAATGTGAACAGAAGCAGATGGGGAAACTTAAACGCACACCCACTAGGGTATAGCAGAGCTGGCACAAAGTAAGAAGAGGTCTTAGAACATCTCCCAGCCCGAGTGGATGCCAGCACTCGCTAGCACTGAGACTGGATGACAAAGAGAGTGAAAGAGAGAGCGAGAAAGAGAGTAAGTGAGAAAGAGAGAAACTGTGTCTGTGTGTGTGTGTGTGTGTGTGTGTGTGTGTGTGTGTGTGTTTTGTACAGCACCTCTATTTTTGTTCTTTTTGTATATTTATTCTTTTATGAAACTGTAGGCCCTCTGTCCTTCTGTTTTGTGTCTCCATCGCTAAGCATGTCTAAGCTTAAGAAATGCCACCCTGCACAGTAAACATAGCAACACTCAGCATATTTGCTGTTATTTGTTTAAATAAAAAAATTTAAAAAAGGGGGCTAAATGTGAATGTATTGAACATGGATGCTCACTGTGTCCAAACGCAGCAAATGATGAATTTGTCTTTAATTGAAGGACATTGTAGATTATAATAACACAACCGTTATAGGTTATAGCAGAGCCAAAGAGAGCAATAGCACCCACTTGAGCGTGACTTTACATTACTTCATCATGCTCACCAATTCAAATAAATGTGTACGAAGCTAAGAGGAGACTGACAGCAGTGTCAAGAGTCTGTCAAGGAGGCTTCACTGAAAAACAGACAAGTGCGTTGTATGTTTTTTCGCAGTCCCATGAAATTCTGGATCAAATGAGCTTATACATCATCATAGTTGATACGCACTCACTTGCTCAGTTAACCTCAGATAAGTAGCAATATCTCAGACAGGCTGTGTTATGCAAATACACGAATGCACCACACACCCAAGCCCTGTTCGAATTTGCCATCTGTCTTTTAATTATTTTGCACAATTAATATGCAATAAAACCCTTTCAAAAAGGAATAATGAGGAAAAAAATGTGTCGATGAGAAAATACATTTAAACGATTGTGTGTAGGCCTAATTATATTTGGGTTTATGCACATTGCAGATTTTCAATAGCCTTAGCTTTGTTATTTCAGTACATTTTATTTTTCTCAAAACAACCAATATGACCCAACAACCTCCACTCCCAAAGGGTTCCGCAAGGTTTTACTGAAAACGGGTTGTTATTATTGCAGAAAATGGTGGTGTAATGCTGAGAAAAATATTTTGATGCAGTATTTGGGGAAACATTGATGTGCATTAATGGTCCATGTGTCCAATTGAGTCCAGGCACTACTTTTATGACATTAAAAAAACAGTTGACTTTTCCATCTTTTCTAAAATCATGACATCCCCAGTCAGACGTAGAGCGGAGAAGAACTAAATCACTCAGACTGTACAGTAATCATCAAGAAGCAATAGTGCCAGCCCTTAGTCATGTGTCGCATTCTGCAAAGCATGCAAAACACTCGGGACCAATTCGTTACAGGCTTATAAATCAGCTCGGGATCTCTCCACGAGCCAGACGAAGCAGGCCAGGGGTAAAAGGGGCCAATGAGTCCTCCTCACAATGAGATGCACATGTTGCTGCACAGTGGGTGGGTGTTGCAGAGGTCGGAGGGGGTGTGTAGGTTAATAATGAAGTGAACTAGACCTTCTCCAGTCCCAGTGAAGACCGGTCGCTCTTTCCCCCCGGAGAGGAAAACACCATTATCTCAACAGGAGCAAGGAGAGGGGAGCGATGGGGGAGAGAGTGATAGCTGTTCTGGACTGCTGGGTCAGGGGTCTAACAATGAGCTGAGTTTTCAGATAAATATATTAGTAGTAGTTGCAATAGTAGTAGAAGAAGTAGTAGTGGGAGTAATAATAATGACAAGAAGAAGGAGGAATAGAAGAACTCAACATAGAAGAAATAAAGGTTAAAGAGTAAAAATGGAAGTCAAAAAGTAATTGGCTAAAAACATTAATATGGCATATTTTGGCTTTGATTGAATACTTGTGAGGTTCTGTTATGTTATGCCCTGCACCTAATGTGTCAATCCTGTATAGTAGTATAGTAACTGTATTGTAATGTGTCAGCACCAATTAACCACGTCAAACTCCTTGCACACTGATTGTACTTGGCAAATCAAATTTAATTCTGATAAAAAAACAGTTTGGTTAAACAAAGTCTATAAAAATGTTCCTCAGTGTTTTAATGCCAGCTGCCGATCTTTCTAGTGTCTGCTGGGATTCCCACAGGCATCTTACTGCCGTGATCATCTCGCTTCAATTAGAAGCCAATGGGCAAAGATGATCCTAGTGCTGAGATGCTTTTGGGAAAATCGGCCCTGATCTCCTCGGGCAGGTTGTTCCAAAGCTTAAGGGTCGTGATAGAAAATACTTTAACACCCCCTGACCTTCAGTCTAGACTTTGGAATGACCAAAAGGATCTCAGACTGTGCTCTCACTCATACAGAGGCAGCAGTGCCCAATCAATCATTTATTCTGTATCATAACAACGACAGGTTCGTTCTAAACCACAGGTATACTGTAGGATATAGAATAAAAAAAATCTGCTATAATACTAGAAAACCCAAACATTCAATTTATTGTGCAGTTGGAGAATTTTTTGCAAACTTGAGAAAGTTTTGGACATCTGGCACCTAATATCTACTGTCTCTACAAGCCATTATTTGAGGCTCAGCCGTTGGAATAATGTGTGGCTGTCATCAGACTAAGAATGAAAATGTGTATCATGTTCTCAAATGATTTGACAGGAGGACAGTGAGAACGGGATGAAGCCAAGAATCAAACCAGGCAGGATCCAAAGGTAATTTGGAAGGAGAGATACGATGAATTAGCTACCGAGTGCAACTTCTGTCTGAGGGAAAACCATCCAGCACAGTTGGTAACTCAATTTGTGAAGTGATTATTTACCTGTTAAGATATACAGTGTCAAACGCAGAACCAAGTAAACTAAAACATCCTGTAATTATTTGGACAACAGCAGCTAAAAATAGGACATTGGTTACTCTCAATGGTGTAAAATGCTCTAAACTCCAAAGTATTATTTTTTTCAAATTTTTACCAGTTGAAAGATAACTAATTCCTTTAAAAAATGTATTTTGAGACTGAAGCCTATACTTACTGAGAGTAAGAGGATCCTATAGGTTTCTTCAGGAGGGGTTGAACTACTGCATGTTTAAAACTGGAAGGAAATGTGCCAGTGGCTAAATAGCTGTTGATAATAGATAAAATGCTAGGACCAACTGTATTAAGGAGCTCTTTTGGGAATTTAGCAGGGATAACATCTAGTGGTCAGCTGGAGGATCTCATATGAGATGGAGAACCCTCAAGAGCCAAAGGCGCCACGGGTTCAAAACAGCTCAACACAGCTGAACTCTCAGAAGTAACTGATAGCTGGTCAGCAGGAGAGAGCCGGCACCGTATAGTGTATTGTCAGCCTTTTTTGTGAAGAAAAACCCCAAACTCTTCATACTTCTCTAGCGAGGTTTAAATAATGTCATGACTGGAGGGGAGCTTATAACAGTCTGTCACACTGAACAGGACTTGAGTTATGTCAAGGGTCAATATTCTCCGTATTGATCAGCTCATATTGCTCTTGGACCTTTAGCTGCTCTGCTATTTTAATAGTGCGTATTTTGAAAATGGCATAAGAGTTTTGTTATATGGACAACACCTTTTGCATGTTTTTTGAATTGTATCTATAAAGTTTAATTGAAATGAAACAGATTGTAACTCTTGTACAATGTGTACATGGATGAGAAAGCAGCTGTAGGTGAGGTTTGATGTATTGCTATAAATTGCAAGTGCTACACACTGGGATACGTTTTGGGGTGAGTGGATAGCTGCGCTGTTGCTGAGGAGGACACTTAATAGAGAGATAAACACTGGAGATTGCCGATGCCTCTCTGTCTCTGGTAGACACACACACACACACACACACTGACACACACACATATCCCACCCCCTTGTAAAAACACTCAAGTTTGATTGATGAGGAAATAGCTGGCAAATTGCAGTGTCCATCCTGATGGATGACATCATTTGGCCCAATGTGCTGATCATGTATGCCAAACAAGGGTCTGGCTCCCCCCCCCCCCCCTCCCCTCCCTTCTCCCACTCCCTTTTGCTTACAATTGATCAGTGGGAGTTTTGTACACCAGTCTCTTTTGAATTTAATGCATGAGGAGGGAGAGCAGTTGACGTGGCTCTTTACTGCCTGCGCCGCTCTCTCAGCCCCCTCCCTCCCTCCCACTCCCCCATCCATCTTTATCTAGAGGGGCCCGGGCCGTGACAGATCCAGTGGCACTCTGTTTGTTTACCCCCATACACAGACAATCAGTCTCTGTTAAACGGTCCTTCTGCTTTAGATGGATTATTGTTTACATAAGATCAATTATAGTGGCCGTCTAAAAGGAGAGTTATTGAAGGAGGGACTAAGAGAGATGGGCAGTGATTGTCAACCCTTGAAATTTTCTGTCAGTATTTGTTCTCATCATCAAAATTGGCGCAAACCTTGTCAAGCCTTTTATTTCCAGCCAGGATATTTGTAAAAGCATGTCCAACAACAGAAAAAATAAACATTACCAAAAAAAATGAATAAATAAATAAATTCAGCTCAATTCATAAAAGCAATGAGACACATCTTATAATGTGTAAATAAGTCTGGAAAAGACCTGTGGTTGAGGCGGGGGGATTGTCACATGCACTGGCACAGGAGAGCTGTGCATATTCCTCAATCAAAATTCCAGGCCCTTTACACGTGTAAACAGCTTTGCCAGGCCTTGTTCTCCCAGAGGCTTATTTTGTGGAAGCCATCCAAGCGCCACCTCATATTCAAATGGGTTGACAGGTGAAGAGGAGGGAGGGAGGGGGGAGAGTGGAGACGACTTGATTGATGGGCCAATGGCACGCGGTGGCGGCTGAGTTTATGAGCCAGAGCAAATCTGAATATTGAGAATGCGGCCATCGTGTCACACTCGCCATATTAAGAATTATTTGACAATGCATTATGTTGGAGATCTGTCACGCAAAAAAGATGAGTGTGCCCTCCCCCGCGGCTGAAATTACAACCTGCGGTGCGGTGAGGAGTAGCTCTCCGCCGCGCTTTGTGAATTCTCTGTGGACCCTTCCTGACATGGGGCCCATTGACAGGGGCCTTCCTCACTTACTCAGAGTTAGCGACTGCCAAAAAAATGCTAAAAAAAAAATCAGTATGCATGGATTCCACTGTTGTTTTGTGCCTCAGATGCATACTGCTGACCCTACAGTAGCATGCATTTCCTATCATAAGAGTGACTTTTCAACTTTGAGTTAGCAATTGGTTTATACACACAGAGAGGCAACTTCAGAGTAATTTACACCCATAAATTACACAGCAAGTGACAGCAGCGAGATTGATGTGTAATCCAAATCTAAGAAGTAACCCTGGAGGGCCGTGGAACTCTTCACCTCGGTCTTGATGATGCGTCTGCCCCCAGCCGACGTTTTAAAGAGTTCCCAACTCTCTCGTGCTCAGCGGTTTACTGTTCCATGGAAGTTATTGGGCCTATAAACACGCCACCCTTGTCCATCCCCGGGCTACTTTACACTGGGAAAGACACGATGTTAGCAAATGGCTTCCACCTGGGTCTATACTGGACGGCTCTCACTGGCTCTCTGCGACGGCTAATCTTAGCTTTCTGAGTGGCACATGACCATTTTCTGGCCGTAAAGGAAAGCTCATCCTGTTACAGAGTGCTAGCACTTAGCTCAGGAGGCCCGGCTGCACTGCTGTGATGTGATCAGTGTGCAAGTGATCTTTGGCTACCGTGGGTGAGGGTGTTGATGCGTGTGTGTGTGAGAGAGAGGATACCTCATTACTAGGTGTCAACCTGTTTTATATTTGGACATTTTAATGAGAGGAATGAACCCCGAGGCTATTTCTCTGTTCTTTCTCTCCTAGCCACACACACAAAAAAAACTCATTCTGGCTTCATCACACTTCAGCTTGGGTTTTTTTTTTAGCACTAAGCTTGTTGTGACACATGAACTGAGCATGCTAATCGAGAGCGTGCTGTAGTGTTAATCTGATATTCATTTAGATGTGAGCCGCGCTCCTCCAAATGGTGGAGGAAACAGATCATTGGCCCTTTAATAACAATCAATGCTTGATCCCCCACCCACCACCGTCCCCCTGCTCCCCCCATGCATCATCTGGTGTGCTGTTTGTGTGTGTATGTGTATATGGTATGGTGTGTGGTGTTTCTATGTGTACACTGTGAGCCATGTTTTTTCCTCTGGGGGTCTCTCTGGCTGACCCCACGACCCCTCTTTCTCTGAGGACAGCCAGCTAAGAACCAAGCAGCATATCAAAGAGTGGGAGGGCACAGCTAGGCCACTGGGTTTCTGGCAAAATCATCTCAATAAATAAATATCACAAGACACCGCCGGTGGGCAAAGCTTTGATGTGGGGGGGTTGAGCCCCATTCTCTCTTTTCTCTCTCACTCTTTCTCAACCTCGATGCAGGCGCTTCTCCTCTAGTGTCTTCACTCACCGCCAAACCCCAACCACTTGCTCTGACAAAATGGCTCATGTGTGCACCTATACACATTTCAGCAGCGCCAACCGTTGAGGGGCTTGTAGTTTTCCTCTGAGGAGATGAGAGTTGGAGAAACACAGTTTTGTTATCAATAGATCCAGGGCTTTGGATTGGTTATGAGTGGTCGGCACCAAGTGAGAAAAGCTTTTATTTTCTGATACAATGGTTGAGACACTCAGGTGAAAAACAAGTGTTTACATTTTGAAAAGGTATTTTCCATTGTCTGTTTCAGTTCAATTTCAATTGTTTCCACAAGGTCAGATGAGAAAGGATTATTGTGTACAACTACCCTGTATCTTGCTGTGTCTGAATCATTCTTTTGATTTCCTTTGCTACAAACTCAACAATGCCGCATGCCAGTGGCCAACAGTGAGTAAACGAGAAGTAATGGGACTTGGTACACAAAGTGTGAATAACTATATGATCTACAGCTAGATCAGGATGTCTCCAAAGCTTCCCCACAATAAAATGTTCTTTTATTCCTGTCACATTTACCACTAATGCTTTCTCAACATTCAGCCCTACTGTAATTATCACTATCCATGAAATTAACCGTGTAATCTGCTTTTATATTTAACAAGGCATATAGGAGAGTTGTCACTGGGGAACATTTTCCATCCTGGAAAAAATAATTGTTGAGGAAAATGTCCTGATGCAAGTGTCCCAAGTTTGTTCAAGGGAATTGCAAAGCTTTTGCTGGCTGTTGCCTCAGTCTGTCACCAGACACAGACACATTTTGTTTGTTGGGTGACCCTCAGGGATGAATCACAATGTCTATTTCATGGACAAATAAATACACTGGACAGTATAGGCTATTGTTTTTTCCAGTAGAGACTTGCCTCATCCCTATGTCTGCAAGCACTGGACTTGAGCACTGAGCATCGAAAATAGCTGACTACTGTAAGTATAGGCTATTTCATGCTCCTTCCATGCCGAGCAAAAGATGTGAATAGCACTGTAATGTCAAACACTGTCCACTGTGAGTGACCAAACACAAGCCTGACAGCAGCATTGTCAAGGGTTTTTTGTGACATGAAATGACTGCAGTATAACTAGTGGGCTTAAAGGCTTCAGGTTTCTACATCATCACTTTTTGTAAGGTTGCATTTGTGAAAGGATCAATTGTACTCAACAAAATTATAGCAAATCATCTCCATTCCTTAACTACTGAAAAAGAAATGCAATGAAATGTATCACCTCTTGACAATGTTTCAGTTTCAGTCTGCTGATCAAACGGCCACTTTGGAAATGGCTCTCAAGATGGTGTATTGTACCTTTCCACAAGTGGTTAATAACTGATTACAGATTAGTTTATATAAAAGTTTAAAATTTCGTCCTTTAAAAAACGTCCTGAAAAAGAAAAGGACAAAAAATGTTATTTTTTCAGGACGTTTTTAACCATAATTATTATTTTACAAACTGTAATTTTCAATCTAACCAATTTGTACTTTGGATTATATGGCCTTTTTTTTTTTTTACCCATGTCAGTCCTTTTGGATTCAATATTTCATTTCGAACAGAGGCCTGGTGTCAGATAGTTTCCCGGCACAATCCCATAGACCGCACAACCCTCACCACTATCTCCTGTCGTTGAAAAATGGTTTTCTAATGTAGCAACATGACAGACATTTATAAAAGCGGGGTGGAGGAGGCGGGGGTGGATAGCCTGGAGGGTGAAATGTAGGTACATTAAGCTCAGCAAGTGGTCAATAATGCTTACCCCTCACTATTGAGAGGCAATTGAGAGGAATGTGTGTGTGTGTGTGCGCTAATACATGACTGAGGCGTATGGGGGTTAAAATGCATGTCTCCGGGGAGCATGTTATTGACTGTTGAACAGCCCAAATTAATTTTCAACAAGCCTCTTCAGTTGGACAATGGAGGTGGATTATTGTTGCAAAGGGAGGGCCTCATGTGCTTTACCCCAGGGTCCACTCAATGGATGACTGGCTCCCCTCTTAACACGCTTTCACCTCAGAGCAACTACACTGCTATTCTTTTGTTATCAATGGCTCCTGTGTTGCAGTTAGTGTATCAAGACAGTTATTTTGGTTGTAATTGTGAACCGCGCGCATCCACTTCATATTGTAACATGGAGGTATGTTGACAGAAAATAGCTTTTGTTATCTTCTTTCTGCCCAAATTCTTTTTCCGATGACATTGAGTGCAGTCATTATTTCCAAAGTCTCGTCCTCGTATAGATTTAAATGTGCCTGTGTAGTCGATGTGCCGAGGCTGAGGGAGTCAAGCAGCTGAGTTAAACAAGAGGCCTCATTGTTAATTTGAGCATCCCGGCTTATTAGTTTGGTTTTGATCTATCGGAGGCGGCTGGGTGTCATCCCATCGCTTGTTTTCCCTCTCCCACTTTGAATGGTACAAGTGACAAAAGGCCTCCCACACACAGTAGCTGGCGCAGTGTGATCACTGCACGCTGAGACACAGGGAGGTGTCAGCACTAATCTCCTTTAAAATGGCTCTCTTGTCTTACATCCGATGCTCACAGCATATCCTCAACACTGTAATTGTGTCTACTCCATGAGACTTGCCGTCCCACTTTTACACCACTTTTGTTTCATACAGTGAGTGTGCGCCAGTGAAGTTATGATACATTGTACTTGACTGAGGAGTTGAAAATCAGTGAAATGTTTTTACCTGCTATTCTCAGCCACATCAGTATGTCTTGCGCTTTCTAATCTCCCATCACTAAAAGAGGTAATAAGAAGTAATATGCAGTACAAAAACACAATCTGCTCCCATTGTCAGCCTTGGGATAAAACCACCTTGTTAAGTATATACTCAGGCAAAGTGATTGAGACTGTTGAATCCTACAAGGGCTTAGGAATACTAATTGATGACTGCCTTTCCTCCAGGGCTTATATTCCGCACCTTGTAAAGAAATAGGAGCTGAATTTGAGGTTTTATTTTAGGGACAAGTCATGTTTTTCTTTGGCAACTAAAAGGAGAATGACTGCTGCCACTTTTAATTGATTATGGTGATGTTTTACATTTCACACCTCCACCCAGTGTGTTAGTGCCTTAGACTCCCTGTATCGCAGTTGAGCTCTCAGTCATCATTGTACCTTGTATGCTCAGGTTAATGGGCCTTATTGGGACTTATTCAGTGGTAAATGGCTATTTGGGTCTGTTTACTTATTATTTGTGCTTTTATATGTTCAGAAAACCTGGAGGAAAGAGCGCTCATTAAGTGAATTTGAACTTTGCACTTACCCATTATGTGATTTTAATTGAATTTAGCGTATGCGCTGTACATTGTTATACGTCGTCTGTCCTGTCATTTTTTTCACAATGCTGCTTTCTTGGCCAGGTGTCTCTGGAAAAAAAGAGATTTACAGTCTCAGTGGAACGACTTGGTTAAGTACAGGTGAAATAAATTAAAATATCAGACATTTTTGTCTTCACCGCATGTCTCCCTACCCTCGCGGTGTCAGGCTTGTAGAGCTAACAGTAGGTTCTTCATGCAGCAGACTCCGGATAAAGCAGAACAGATGTTCCACGGTGACAGTGGCCTCTGTGTTATTACACAGGATAGGTCAAGGTCAGCTCAATAGAATCACCTCTCGTGCAGGAAGAAGACTGTTGAGGAGAGGAGGATGCAAGCCACTCCATTATTTCAAGATTAACTGAGGACAGAGATACAGCCGTTTGGCATTTGGAAAAGCCGTTTGTTGCTCTGGAATTTTCTTCTCCTAATCCCTGAGCGGGGAACTCGGTTGCTGTGTTTCTGCGGTATTCTGTAAATATGGGAGAAGGCCCACAGCTGAGGTAGTTTTCCCAAGGTCACAGCATGGGATGATGAGGAGCAGAGCTGACTTGGTGCATCTGGACTTCATTATGAGAGGCTGGAACATGCTCTCCTATCATTCCTGCTATCTGCTGAGGGAGATGGAAGACAGTCTCAAAATCCAACTTAGGAGGGTTTGCCTTTCCATCTGTCCTCATGTTAGGGGGTTTGCCTGCCATCTTCCTCTCATTTTCCCTTTTTTTATTCGACTAACTTTATCTTTATCTGTAAGTCTGCCTCTGAAGTGCTGTGTGTTTATGCTAAATCCATGCTTGGCATACTTGTCGAGATTGAAGTGCAGATTGAAGTGCTCGACAGTGCTTTAACTTCAAGTCTGCTTTACTTGGATGACACCCTCCTCCCCCCCTTTTCTTTCCTGAGAAAGTTTCTTCTTCCTCTCCCATGCCTCGTTGATGCCCCGGAAAAGTCAGAGCTAAGTCAGAGCTCTCCCCGTCTCGCCCCCAGGACAGAGAGCACCTAGCCACATGCCTTGTAGGCTCGCCAGGAGCTCAGCGCCTCTGAACTGACTGATTGCCACTGTGAAAAAAAAAAAAAAATCCCACACTGTTACCATTCCGCCATTTCCTGGCATGTGCGCAAACATGGAGCACATCAAAGGAGCACATCCCCCCATCCCGCCTACCTCTCTCCACACCCTCAGCAAGCCACCCCCATCCATACCCCATTCCCTGAATGCCCCCTATCCTCCCTCCTCCCTAACCAACCTGCCTCCCTCCCTGCCCATTGTAAATTTTGCAGATGAAATCAAAGAGACTAATTTTCACCGGCGTGTCAGAAGCGGTGCACTGGACCGCGTGGCTAAGAGGAAAAATCAATGCAGCCCTAAGTGGGAGATCAAACTCAATATGTAGGTTTGGATTGAGCCATAGTGTCTTCATTACGCCAAATAAATCTATCTTTCTCTAGTGTGTGTGTGTGTGTGTGTGTGTGTGTGTGCGTGTGGGTTGGGGAGGTTCTTTGAGGATGTGGGTACAAGGTTGCGGAGGCTGTATTTATTCACATTGGCTTGAGATGTGTGTAGAATGAAATGTCCTCTCCAAGCAAACGATCTTTATTTATTCTGAGCTACCTCAGTTCCTTTGGGCACCCTGCCTGAAAGGTGAAGGCTTAGGTTACGGTAGTGTTACATGCCTTACCTAACATGGAATACAAGTTCTGCATAGCACCGCACATCCACATATGCAGGAGATGATGCCAGTTATGACAGAAACCCTCTCACCCTTGATCAGCTGCTGCCTGCTTACTCATAAACTGGCAGCATGTTAAGAGCTTACCTGTATAATTCACTGTCTGATTAGAACGAATGTGAATGTGAAGTATGTGCTACTGTATACGTATAAACACACTATTTCATTCCTGTCCTTGTCGCATTGTATCCCGGTTAGCATGTAATTTATTGAAATGGAAAAAGCTTTCCTTTCCTTGTGAATGACACAAGTAAACACATTTCTGTCTTCATTTGATATGTCATTGCTGGACCTTGTTCCATATCAAGAAACCACAGGGATCCATTATTGATATCTGGCAGCTAAAGTTGCATCACCTTGAGAGTTCCGAAGGTGAAAAACAACATAGCACAATTGGGTGTTTTTTATTTCTTTATTTATTTCTATTTCCCTCTAGTGAGATGTCACTTCAAAAACAACCCGACCAAGGAGTGTTATTATGCTGGGAGAATGTCAGCCAGTTACAATAGGCTGCTTAATGAGGTAGTGTGGCAAACTTTCAGGCAGGCCATAATATGAATTATTTGTCATTGGCTCTGTGTGTGTGTGTATGTATGTGTGTGCGTGTGTGTGTCTTTGGAAAGGGCCCAGTGTAAAGCGGGATGAAGGCAGGCCTTGATGGAGAGATGTGGCACTAGCCTGGGGGCTCGCTCCACTGTGAGGGTAGTTAGCTCGCTGCACACCGCCATCATTAGGGACTAGGGCACTTGCGCTGGGAAGGTGACACACATGCCCACATTCAGACAGAAGCACATACACATAATACCTGTATCTATACCTCACCTCTTCTCTCCAGCTCTCTCCGTCTGTCTAGGCCTCACTCACTCTCTCTGCCTCTCAAGTGATTTCTTCCCTGTAATCACTGAGACCACAGTCTTCACATGAAGCACTATTTAGTTGGAATGATAGATCAGGCTCTGATCTTCTCAATAACAAATGAATTAAACAATGACCAGGCTGCAGGGTGAATCCTATAGTCAACTGTAAAGGTGCAATTAGTAAGAGTTCTACTGTCTCAGAGCACAAAATGACCACAATATATCTGCAGGGGGTTTGATGGAGTTGTTGATTGATACCAAGGACTCAATGATTACTTCACTGTGTGATTGAGTGCAGAGATTTCTGGCTTTCAGAACTCACTTCAGGCCTTTATTCTCTGTTTTGGAACAAAAAACACCTGCCTTCCCATAATAAAATGTGACTTTATTATATGTGTCAGTTGCAGACCACCGTAAACTCAAGACCTATCGATGCTGCTGCAGTTCCTTGTTTGCCGATTGAGGTTGAAAAAGTCTTTTATTACTTAATGCCCCTTTAACAAGAGACCATGGTCTCATTAACCTCCTACTCAGCACATCCTGGACTGTATCAGTCCTAACTGCTACTGATTGGATCAATGTGGTTTGAATCACTGATGATGTGTAATAATCCTTTCATGGTCCTCTAGTCAATGACAGCTGTGCACTTTATTTTAGGATGCTCTTACAGTCACTGTTTAGATTTGCTATCTAATGTAGTGGTTCTCAACCTGGGGGTTGGGACCCCCCAAGGGTCACAAGATAATTTTTTGGAGGTCGCGAGATGATTTATGGGATAGGAAAAAAAACAGAGTTCTACTATATACAGATTTATTATCATGTCTATTTTTTCCTGATTTTTCTCTAATTTTTGCTTTTTTCTTGTGAAATACTGAATAGTTTTAAACCTGTAGGCCTCCACTGAAAATGTAATGAAACAACCTGAAAAGGGAAAATCGTTTTTTGTTTGAACTGCTCACCGCTCTGCATAATGCAACCTGTGACAGGCAGGGGATCACAATTAGGCATCACTTCATTTTAAGGGGTCACAAAGGAAAAAGGTTGTGAACCACTGGTCTAATGCAGTATAATACAAAGGTGGAACACCATAGACATTCAAATCTATTTCTTCATACAGCTCTACCAGAGACCAACATGTTGTTCCCCATAACTGCTGTCAGGGTACAACTTCATGACCCTGCCAGCGAGCTCGGCTTTGCTTTCAAATGTGAAAAGTGGTGGAGCAGTCGCACTGGGGAGGATTGCAAGTATGAGGAAGACTCCAGCAGACCAGTGATGGTGACAGTTGAGCGCTGGAAAAAGACTCAGTGTATTCTGGTTTGAATTGTGGAAATTTCAGTCTGATGGAACGTCCCCCCACCCCCTGTTGCTTCTTCTTCCCCTCTGTGTAGCTGATCGTCACTTTCATTGTCCCTCTTATTGTAATCTATTGTAGTGCAATACACACAATATGGCCTTAATGGATCCAAAATATTTCTGATTAAAGATGGCCTTGTTGCTGGCACGCCACGGGACACTCCTCCAGGAAAAGCATTGTGTACCAAATTGTACCAAATTTTCCCTTGTGTGTGGTAGCCCCTATTTATTTCTCAGATAAAAGGGACTCTTTCAAATGGCAGAAGAGAGAAAATCTCTCAAAATACCCACCTTTCATGTGCAGCATTTTGTTCTTCAAGGTTAGAGGACATTTGTTATTGAATAAGGAGTGGGATAATTCCTCCAACAATTAGTTTTGGAAGAGAAGCAGATCTTTAGTCCACAGTAATTCATAGTTCCTAATGCAAACACAAATCAGTGGGATGTATGAAGAATTTTGAAAATAACTAAAGAATCAAAATATGAAAAAAGATAAGAAAGTCAGAGCTCTTGAGTGTCAAAAGCTGAAAACATATCAGAATCACTAATTCTTCTAAGAAATGTGGGTAAAGCCTGCATAATGAAAAGTAAAAGAAATACTTTCCTGACTCCTACCATCCAGAGCTTCGCTTCTCCCTAACAATGGAACAATGGAACAGAGAGCTACTTCTTTTTTACGCATTGTTGTTCATGGAAAACAGAAAAAAACGGAGCATGAAAAAACATTTTAAATTTTTTAAGTCCCATGCAGTCGGCTGAAATGTTCCTAACCATTTATTTTTCAATAACATACCACAGAATCTGATAGAATCTCAACTTTTGAACAAAATGTTGCCCTAGAATTTAAAGAGATGGAAACAGATAATCTTAGATGCAATTTGCTAAGGAAACAAATAGAGTGGGGGAAGGCTGCAGCTGATATATCCTGCATTATCAAAAATAGAAAAAGTTTTATTTGATCATGAAATTATTTAAATAATGAGCTCATGATTGTTTTTGCCTTGCCCCCAGCTTATGTCAATCCTGAATGAGTCATTTTTGTCTCGAGGTGAAAGTTTTTCAGCTATAAGACACTAGTTTGGCTATAAAGAATTTCATTTTACAATAATTAGAAAACATAATTGGTTTACACATTAAAGAAGGAATTGTTTATAGCAGCTCATATATCTCTAGATTTCAGCATATTTCAGATGTGTAGTCTAATGAATGATTGGAAAGTACTAGTGTAACTCAAATTTTGCTATTGGCAAGGACATGTTTGTTTACACCTGTCTCAGGCCAAAAATGATGACATCCCAGCAAACATTTTGACGATGAATAGATGTTGATACAATGGCCTGAACCAACATTGAAAATAAATATAGCACCAAAATGAAAGCTGAGACAACATTCGTAGTCGTTCATAGCTGCTACCTGCATCGTTTTGTAGAAATTGGGACCTAAATAGTTTTCTGATATCAGTTCAGGTGTCAAAGCTGTTTTAATATGACTTTTTACCATGCCATAATATCATAATGTGAAAATTTTGTCCTAGTTTGGGTTGATGTTGAACTTGGCCGCCTCCTGCACGTTGCTGTCTGTCAAATGCTTGCTGGGGCTCTGACAATATAGGTTCTTCTCTTTAGAGCTTTAGCTCTGTTTTTTCAAAGGGCTTCCAGCAAGGCCTTTTACCTGCACTGCAATGTAATGCTCTGTACTAATTTCTTTTTTTTTTTTTTTTTGTACCACATGTATTGAGGACATAACACTGTTCAGTTACCTTCCAGGGGGAGAAATTGCTCCATCGTTTGAAACACTCAGATAGTAATATGAAATACTCTCAAGATTGCAACAGTTAACTATAAAAAGAGCAGTAAAGTAAAAGTAGAGGCGTTACAGTCAGGTTCTTTTATGGAGTGCAAGCATAATCACAAAAAATTTGTTAAAAGGATCACAGAATAGCACCTAGTGAGCAAATTGTTAAAATGGCCCCATAATGTTACAGCAGAAGCCTTTTTTTAGTAAGCATCACTAATAAACAATATACTTCATTTTTGTTTTCTCTGCTTACTGTGATAGCTGCTGTTTCTATTGTAAACGCCATGTAATCACAATCAAATGTCGGTTACTGCTGTGAGTATTAGAAAGGCAATGATATTCTTTTGGACTCGGCTAAACACCAATTTACAGCAATTCAACAATGACAAAAGAGGCAGCCAATAGTTTTTTTTTTAAGTGGAAAGACTTGATGTTTGTAATTTACAAAGGGCTTATCTTCAAAGCCAAGTTGAGGGGAGTGGGAAGGGATCGAGGGCTCGGTGCAGAGTCTGAGCGCTGCAGCAGCAGTTGTCGATCTGGAGCATCTTGGTGCCAAAGTGGGGCAGAGAATTTTCCTCATGGATGAAACTTTTTAATTGGCAAACATATCAAATGATGAGCTAAGGCCTTTTAACATAAGTATTTGGGAACATTTTGGCACGTTAAAATGCAGCCTGAAATCTAAGAAAATTGTATCTAAATATGATTTTTTTTTTTAAAAAACAGTAAAAAATATCTTGATATTTTCTTTCATATTATCCATTTCAAATGTATCATTTATCATCAAATATCATCATAAAAGTCTTGTTCAGCTTACTGTCCCTAATTTAGGTTATATAGTCTAAAAAACTGCATAGATTTATGGTAAAGCTACTACTTGACATCGAACCCAATACTAGACCTATCTTCTATCTTTTAAGTATAGTATAAGGAATTGGACCTATTCCCTGTACTGTACATGGTGTTCTGGGTTGAATTATTTGATGATTTTTCGTAGTCTTTCAGTAAGAACTAACATTTTATATCAAATTATAAACTGAGAGGCAATCTGTGAGAAATAGCATAGAATTGGATAGGCCATTTAAGACTATTTAACAGATGCAAAGACTGTTCCTCAGTCACAGCAATGCGTACGTCTACATTTATGAAGGCAGCAGCAGGCATACAAATGTTTCCCCCTTTGGTCCACAGTGTTGCAGAGAAAGTAAGGAGTCAAGGAACATTTGTATAGATTAATACATTATATCTCCAATACTTTCATGTCATGACATGCCGATAAAAATACTTAGAAAGCTTTTCAAACAGAAAATTGATGATCTGTTGCATTGATATTGTTCTTGTTTCTATTTGTTCTTAATGTGTGATGAGCAAAAACGTCCATTTGCATCAATTTGATTTTGGATAAGAATACTATTTCTACCAAATTAAGAATACCTGTGACCTCCAGTCCACACACAAACACACATGCACATGCACACACATACACACCTGCCTGCCTTTTACAGCTGTCACCCCATTCCTCAATGCCACAGCAGTTACCTCCAATCAATGTGAAGTCGTCATGTCATCCAGGACTCCCAGGCCGCTGACAAAGGCATTGCTGAAATAATTAGAAAGCTACATCGCGTGACACAGGGATTTCTGGCTCATCTCTCTCTCACACACACACACACACACACACACACACACACAACCACACCCACATCCACACACACAGAGGAACTTGTCTGTGCTTCAAAGTGCTCCAGCTCGGGGAGTATTCTCGCTCTCAAGGCCAGGTGTGGATGAAGTGACAGCAAGACGAAGTAGGGATCACACTGCAGTCCGTCTACCTTCACCTCCTCCTCCGTCTCACTCTTCTTTCTCAACCTCTTCACATACTCGTCTGTGTAGTGCAAACTTATTATCAGAAGTGCTTTCCTCACCATTCCTGTCCATAGAAGAGAAAATTGCGCGCAGACTCGACGATAAAAGCACTTCTTTTTTGAGAAATGACTCTGTTGTAGTTTGAGTAGTTGACTTATGGATGTGAATTCAGAATCCTTTAGCATACCGGCTTTTTCACAAACTCACATATCAAGTCTCAAGAGAGATCCATTGACACATATCTTAAATCCTATGAAAGACAGCAAAGAATAAAAGGCATTGGCTTGGTATTCCAATTAACAAATACCTACTGAAGCTCTTTTTAAACCTATGAAAACTGTCCGTCATCAGGGAGGAGAACAAGCGGTTTGGTGCTCCCAGGGCTGGAAACTGTATTGGAGTCGGCTTTAATATTTTCTTTTCAACTAGCCATGCAATACAGGCTTTTTAATTCTGAGTGAAGTATAACTCCTCCTTTTTCATTAAAAGCAACAACTCCAAACCAAAGAGCACCTTCAACAGATTCTTCCACACACACAAACCCGGCAGAAACACTCTATCCTCTCTTTTTTGGACATTTTTTTAAACCTAATTTGAGGGGGGGAAACAAGAAAATCATTGTAGAAGACAACATCACTCTATTAATATGGACAAAATCTGAAAATATCTGGCGTGTATTGAGCGACTGTCATTCCCAGCGCTGGAGATTGGAGATGTTTATGCTGAGCTACAGCCATTTCCTTCAATTGGGGCCCATACCTTCGAGTCCTAGGTCATCAGGGTCAGGGGTACCTACCTTTTTTTTTAATGACATCCAAAACAACATCTTTTTGTGTTTCTTGTTTGTTGTAACCTAGGGGACATATTTAACGTTCTGCAGTCAGTCTGTATGCTTGCCTGCAGCAATGGCCTTCGACATTGTTCCTCCACGCCACACTCACATCAAAAGACGCCATTTCTTTTACTCAGGTATACAAAGCTTTCTCTCCCCCTTGAAATGTATTGGAACCGCCACGGACGCTTCAATGTTACTCGTCGCCAGTCTAGCGGTATACAGTTCAAGGGTATGGCCCACACAAATGCATTAATAGTGTGCGTACTGTATACATTCAAAGGGAACAAAGAAGAGTCCCGTGTTTGCTTGATCACAACTGAACCCATCCCCCAGGTTGCGGTTCCCCTCTGCTTGGTATTCAGTGGAGGATGTTCTATACAATGCGGCCATGTTCAAGTACAACGTAAGGCTCGCGGCATGCTGCAATTCAGCAACACTTTGATACTTTTCGGTGTTTCGCTTGGCTACTTTGTAGATTTAAGCAAACTTCAAATATGTGAGAAACTCATTTTGGTCTCCTCGGTGCACGGGGAGTGAATCTATAAAATGTGACACATACACACACACACACACACACACACACACACAGAATTCTTGCAAAAGCTGTTGTTGATCCATAGAGAACTTCACGTTAAGTGGAGACCCCCCAAACGACACAGCCCGCCTTGACTACAGTGTAATCCCCCTGCGCTGCTTCTAATACAGAAAATTGCACACAGAATTCTTCCCACTACTGCTGATAGAATTCCACTGGAGGAATTGAAATGCTTCAAAGACAGAATTTCACAGATGAGACGGCAAGAAAGTCACATGCCTCAATAACCCCATGAAATCAAAGTTGGAACTTATAGCCATCACACTGTTAAGAGCAATTCTGTTGTGGGCCGTCTTGTATGGATGACTTCAGAACACGGTCAATACTTGAGCGAGTTACGCAGGCAGACAGCCACAATATAAACACATACAAGCCCCTGTGTCAGCAAGTGTCCTTCAGCAAGACACCGAATCCCAACCAGCTGCAGGGGCGCTGTTCTGCAGCCGACCCTGACCTCTGACCTGCAGGTGGAGTGGGGCGAGCGAACGCAGAATTCGCCTGCGGGGATCAGTCATGTATCACACTGTTTACATTATTATTAATTTAGGGGAGGACTGAGAGAAGGTCAGATGCAAGAGAAGTTTTTTTTTTTTGCTTTCTAGCTTCTTGGACACTGATTGGACTGTCTGGAGTGCACTGATTGGACGATGATTCTTCACTTGAGTGGTATTCTCTTTTAAAGGCTACCAAATGCCTCCTTAAATGAGTCTGATTTGTCCTGTTTCACCTGATGTGCAATCAAAGGTTTTGTAAATAATTCCGCAGCATTTTTGACACAAAAGTAGGTGAGTGAAGGGAGTTCAAGTGATCTCTGTGATCATCTGGATGAAGCATGAGCAGTCTCAAATAAAAGATAAGTTTATCTTTTTCATCATACCCAATACATGCATATGAGACATTGGTTAAGGTCTGGGGTCATTTCTTCCCTCTCTTTGAAAAGAAATTAAAAGACAGGCCGTGTCAGAATGAGTCACGACACACCAGTTCAGAAACAATGCATCAGTTTCAAGTTAGAAAGAGAACACCTATTGTTCTAAGTATAGTGATGGATTGACAGGCTGACAGCTGCATATTGTAAAGGAACCAAGATAAAGCATTATATTTGGTTTGTATCTAAGTAGAAGTAGTGTTTGATTAATAAGAAGAGTTTCGTTGGTTTAATGAAAGGTCTTCTCTGAATTTACTTCCAAATATTTTGCACTTGTTTGTTCACAAGAACTTTTGACTTTTGATAGACCACATAAGCAATAGCCAAGGATTTCTCAGAAACTTCTCTATTAGTTGAACCAATAACCGTTGTTTACAAGGTAGCTAGTTTTTAATGTAAGATGTGTTGTACAAATCTTGCCATTGTATTCCATGAACTTTGATTTTAATCACAGTGGGATGGTTCTCAAAAGGGAAGAAGTAATCAGTTTGACTTACTAAGTTATCTGAGTATTTCTAAATTACTAAGTTCTATTTTTTCCTGATTGTACGGGTTATCAGTTGTAGAAGGAAACTGCACATATTAAGTTGAATACTTGCCGGGCTTCTGCTTTTACTCTTCTTCAGTTTTTCCATGCAGTTGCCAGTGAATTTCAAAACAAAAGCTAGACACAGATGTGCACATACTAAGTTGCTTTTATTAATACAGAACTGCATGCTACAGAGACTGTACAGCATAAACATTTATTCATTACAAAAAAAACATGGTTTTTGGAACCATTTAAAATAACAGGAAAAAACAAACAAACAAAAAAGATAAGAGCATAAAATAGAACAGGAACATCACAGCCGTTAAGGAAACATTCAAACTATTTATCATTAGCATCTTAATAAACCAGAGAAGAAATCGACAGGTTACAGTCGCGTCATGTCAACTACAATGGCACCGAGTGGATGATTCTCTTGTAGCTTTTTTTTTTTTACAGCCTCTTGCAACATCAACATGCCTATTTTTTCTATCTACCTATATGTAGTAGTGTACTTAAAAGTGGCAGTTTGTGTATTTTTTTGTATTTAATAGTTTTTTATGAACCTCCTAATATACATAATTTGGCCCTTGTGGGTTTATACAGTATGATGTCCGTCTTTTTATTAAGTTTAAATTTTAATATTTGACAATTTGCTACCAAACACATTTGTTATAGCAACATTTATACTACATACATAGCAATCTATGTAACGTCACAGCAAAGAATGGTATCGAAATAAAAAAACGAACAACAAAAAAAGATCCCTACAGCGTGGTTAGAGGGGCAGAGAAAATTATCACAAAATTTGGCACGGAAAATCTGTACACGAATCTACAGTCTGAGAGATGTGACTGTGCAATAAAAAAGAAGGGCTTTAGACACTTTTCCAACTACTGAAGACACGGTACCCACTGTCTCTTGTTTCAAGTTTTCTTTTCTTCTTTTGTAAAATGGCTTATAGACGCATTTCTTGAAATGAAGTTGTGCATACTTCTGTTCATGAGATCTACACAGTACACTGAGTGGAATCCAGGTTTTCAGCGAGGAAAGAAATGAACTCATCAACGAACAAAAGATTTGCCTTTTAAAACCTCCTTGTAAAAATGGATCATTCATATATAAGTCGCTTACCTTAAGAAAAAATATTTGTACAATGTATTAAGAAAAAAAAATAGTCAAAAAGAGACACATACAAGATACAACAAGCAATCTCTAAAGCAATAAATACTACTGGTCCTAGCGTTGTGACATTTTGAATTGAATACCCACAACCCTCCCACCCCCACCTCCCCTCAAGCCCTCCCACCTTTCCTGACTCCACCCCGAAGGTAAACAACATAAAGAAAAAGACAACGCAATGGAACGATGCATATTTAACACAGTAACCCCCCCCCCCATTATTCTGTACATTTAAACAAGAACAAGTAACATCACAATTAAAGTTGTTCCTCAGAGAGGTGTCACCGCTAGCCTCATGCCCTCCTAGAGTTTGAACAGATGTCAAATGATTGGTTCGCAAGCTCGTATTTAATACAAATAAAGAAGGAGAACCAACTCTTTCAAGAAAAGGGCTCATTGAATAATCTAGCCTACCTTTTTATATCCGTCTTTTAAACATTTTGAAGTTGAACTACATATTTTTCTGTTGCACTGTTTAACACTACAAAAAAGACAAAACAAAATTCATAAAAATTTTGGCAGATTCACAAAGCTATACTACAGCTCATTGTATTATTTCTTTATAATAATTAGATTTTTTGATAATGATGGGTCAAATATTGACCAATGAACTTTAATAAAACAAAAAAACTAAAATTTTAAAGCCGTATGGCACAGAAACGTAAAAAGGAAACAACTGAATGCAAGTGAAATATAGTCGAGAGAGGGCCTAGAAAGGTGTGTGTGTGTGTGTGCAGAGCTAGAAAAGAGGATAAGGAGGAGAGAATAGGGTAGACTATTCTATAGACTTGGTCACGAGCGACAGAGGCTGAGGGGCCGTGGAGGGGAGGAGCGAGTGGGAATGACACAGCGATGCCGAGGGCCGGGCCAGTGAGGACGCCACAGAGGAGCCCGGCTGCCGCGAGGACGAGACGTCGCCGTGCTCCAGGGCTCCGTTGTGGGAGGAGGCGCCGGGCGTTTTGCCGGCCGCGGCAGAGTTTTCCAGCTGAACCAAAGATGGCGGTGGAGGCCCAGCCAGGAGGTGCGGGTGGTGGAGTGGCTGGTGGGCCGGTTTCATAGTCAGTGAGAGAGGTTGCATTTGTTCAGTCTGAGGTTTTGACTCTTTTGAGGAGGGGGAGGGAGCCACCGAGGAGGGGGAGGATGGGGGGGAGTCTAGTAAGCTTCCGTCCGAAGAGGGAGGACTGGCACAGCTGCCTTCACCTTGGATGTAGCGAATGCACTTTTTTTTTCTCCTGGGGGACAAGGCAAGAAAGAGAAAGCATCTTTTAGCGTCGCGTCTTGAACCCACACAGCTGCTCAGCACTGTCGCCGACTTGAATGCACCGGTTTCATTTGCACGTCGAAGCCAATTGTCATTTACAAAGTGATTTTACAACAATAAAGATGTCAATTTGGTTTTTCCAGGTGCATTAAAGTGGCTGTGTAGACCTTGTGCCGAGAAGAAAAGTGCTAGAAATGTCAGGTTCCTAGCATTACACCATCAGACAGGACAGACAGGTAGGAGACAGCAGGGAAATGAAGAGAGCGGACACAATGATGATGATGAGAGGACACAGTGATGAAGAACAGATCATTATGCTGTAATGTTTGCCCTCTGAATGCTGTGTAAACTTAGTGCAGAGCTAGAACCGGGAATTGGCCTATTCTCTCCAGCAACATGCGGCTAGCGGACCCGTCTCATTCCCCTCTCCCTTCCCTCTGCTAGTCTGGCTGTACTCTCTCTTCTCCTAAGGGGACGGAGTTTTGGATGCGAGGCGAAAAAGTCAACAAGATCCACACTACCCTGCATCTGCCCCAAAGACACGAGTGTGTGCGCAAGGGGTCAAGGCATCATGTTTGCATTTCTGCCTGGGGTCGGGACCCCCCCCCCCCCCCCCTCCCCTGTCTGCTGGGCCGGAGGCCAGGCCCTTCGTGCTCAGTGGAACCATATCCACCACGCAGCAACACTGGGGGGTTAGGAGAGAATAAGAGGGGATTGCGTTTATCTGTGGTGACTCTGTTGTGCGTGTTGTGTTCAGATTTGGTTAAGGGGGAATCTCTGCCCACCTCATCTTTACCCTGACCTTGGCAGTGACCCCTCCCTCTCTGCTCTCCATTCCATCACAAGGATGCCTGAAGGCCGTGGAGTATTTAAGACTGAGCTAGCTCACAGGGACAGGCGGTAGGAAAAAGGAGAGAAGGCTAAGGTGGTCAAGAAAGACAGAAAACGGGAGTTGGCTTTTGAAAATATAAGGCTGATCTAACTGTTCAATTAAGGTGAGGCCTGTTTCTCAAGTCATACCCCTGCCTGTAATTCTGAAGGTAAACGTTCTGCACAAATAGGTGGAAGTGAGACAAATGAAGAGAGCAGATTAGTGAGATAGAAAAAGAAATAGGAAGAGGGACACTAACAAATCACATAAAAGGACTCACAATATTTTGATAGCATGCTTGAGTGAAAGAAAGGAAGGCATGCATTTCTGAAAAGCTCAATAGTACAAGCACAAAACCGGACACAATAGAAAAATAGAAAATGTCTGGAAAAGAGTAGGGAGAAGGGAGTCTGATTGCTTTTAAGTGCATTGTACATTGATAGCATTGGGTGGTGCGGAGTATTTATTATCTGTAAAAGGTATAATTTTGCTACCACCTACACGCCTTGCTCTGCAGTGTCTTGCCAAGTGATAACTGTCTGTCAAACTGCAACAAATGAGCTAATATCCATTTTTTAACAGACATATTGATTCATAGTATGTGCCTGTGTATGTTATTGATTTCCCCGTCTCGGGGGGAATTACACCAGATGCATCTTTTAGGAAACGGAGCCCAGTGAGAACTTTTAACCTCTCGGCTCCTAAAACGAAGACTGAATGATCGCGCTTTCGCTCCTCGCCTGGTCTGTCTGACTCTCAGCTGTGTTCTCATGCTCTCCTTTGACTGCTTTAGGAATAATGCTGTAATGCTGCATTGCTGACAATGTGTGTGTCAGTTGGCAGGGGAACACAACAGCCTAGTGCACACGCAAGTGATGACAAACTGTGTGTGTGAAGTCAGACTTATTTAAAAGAAAACAGCACAAAAAATGATAGGTGAGCTGTTCAAAAGTGGCTAAAATGCAACACTACTTGATACAGACTGAATGCATTTTAAAATAGAGATTCTGACTGAGCAATGTGCCATTTTACTTGGAAAAAAATGAGGAGCATTATCTGAAATAAGATAATAATAAGAAGAAGAATAACCTCTCCATTTGGCAGCTAAGAAATCCATCTGACTGAATTTTCATTTTTGAGCCTACTCAGATAATTATAAAAGAAGAGAAATGAAATGTGCAGCAGCATGTGCATGCCTCTGGTTTACCACAGTGATGTACAATACCAAACAATGTGTTGCAATGGTTGAGAGTTGTGTCGAGAAAGAGTGGGGCAGGGTGCAGTGCAAGCCAGACACAGAGAAGGGTATTACTTAGCAGAAACAAATACCTACCATGAAAATATTCCCAATTCAAAGACTGCTTGTGTCAGAACAGAAAGACAACAGGTAGGGACTAAGTAAGGGTTATTAGAGAGGAGTTTGGAGGAAGAAGAGGTGGAGAAGGAGGAGGAAGAGGGCATAGAAAAGAGTGTCACTGAGCAGGCCCTCAGAGAAAGCAGGGCCAAATTTGTAAGCATAACATTGTTATTCAAGGGCGCCAATTAGGACATACATGACAGTTAAGATGGGAGGCACTTATCCACTGCCTGGGTAGAAAATGGATTTCAACCATAACAACTTAGACCATAAGAAATGTTATTCCAAACTGCATTAGCAAACCATGTTCTTGCCATAGTTGTACAAGATATTTTGTCCAGATTATATATACAGTAATCCTGTTAACAAATCCATTTTCTGCCACTGGGCTTGAACCTGGTTCTAAGAGAAGAATCGCTGTAAGGGAATTTATAGCAGGAAGCTCCTCAGTAAGGAGGAGGAGCAGAGGAGTTTGCCATCTGTTACCACAATGATGGAAACACGTTTTAGAGGGATACTGAGCAAATAATCAAGGAGAAGGAGCTTCTCATTGTGGATGTCCTCCTCCCATTGGTACTACAGGAGTTATACCTGCATGGTTTGCACCATAAACTCAGCTGGTCAAGCCCGAACAAGGCACGACACTTCTTTGGGGTATTTGCATCTGTTAGCCAAAGAGGTAGACACAAACATACACACAGAGACAAAAAAAAAAGAAAATGGACACGTCATTGCACAGACAAAAACATGTAGCCAGGGCTTAGGTTTAGGCTGGCAACACTGGGATGTCCTCCACACTGACCAAGCCATCACGCTCCAGATCCTCCAAGCCCCAACCTGCCAGTTTAGGATTTCTGACCAACCACAGTGAGGCTTACTGTGCATCCTGCAATGAAACCCCTGCAACCCCAACAAATATCGGGATCATCGGGGATAAGCTTTCTATTTAAAACACATATGCACAGACAGACACCATTCATACGAACACACTAGCATACGCTGTGAATACCCTTCTTCCCAAACAGGCAGTAAAATCGAATGGTGGGACCTAGAGACAGGCTAGACTGGCAGGGCGTGGCTGGAGGAAGCTGAGAGGTCACGATAGCCTGGCTGGACAGACAGAGGAGGTGGGGGAGGAGAAGGGAGGGAGAAAGGCAGCGGCAGAGGGAGAGCGAGGGAGGAAGTCCCAGCGTACAGTAACCCAGCCTTCACCTGGCCCCGGCCTGTGCAAGCACACACCATACACACCTGCACGGGCCACACCAGTTATTCTGTTGATCGAGCCCAAAGCGCGCTCGACACTTCTTAGGAGCGCTCAGGTCTGTTGCCGCAACAGGGAAGGGAAGCCAGCAGAGAGGAGGAATAGAACCAAAATAAAAACAGAAAAAAGAAAAGGAGGAGAGAAATAAGGAGAAAAACAGACAACGGTGAATCTATGAAGCTTGGCTGTGGCTTACTGTGCTAGAAACCCCCCGCCCCCTTAAAAAAAGATGCAAGCCATTCTCAAGTCTCAAGTATGCCTTAACAGACAGGACTGTCGGAAGACACGGTTAGTGTGTTTCAGACATTAGTAAAGTCAAAATGCAGGCAAACCATCAAATCATAATATTAAAAAAATGCAAATATTAACCACAATAACTTTTCAGTAATGCAATCTAAATTCTGACTGGAGATAAAGATAAAGATGAGATGATGCTTATTTGGTAGAGTGTATAAGTGGGGCAAAGGCAGATTGGATTGATTTACTGCTAGCTGTTATCAATGCTCTATTATTTGAAAAGGACAAGGTCAAGGTGGCAGAAGTAGGCAGCAGTAGCAGATTGCTAAGACAGCAAGGGTGTGAGTTAGGCCTAGCCAGGGGAAGGATTAAAAGACCGGGAGCCTGAAGAGGGAATTTACTCCTTAGACCTGGCATCAAACAACTGACCGCTTCCATCAACATTGACTTTCCGCTGCAGAAAAGGTGCCAGTCACTTTCTAACTCTACCCAGTAATGTTGTTGTTAATTAGCAGCTGTAGAGCGAAGTGACAGCAGGTCAAAGTTAAAATATTGTGGTGGGTGTTTGAGTCCAGGCCTGGTCTGAGTAGAGGCAGATTTAGAAGGGGGACGCAGGCCAACTCATGCTGGCCTACAGGAAAGGCGCAAGCGCAGCTACTGAAGCGTATAGATTAAGGAGGTTTACCCTGACATCACATCCTTCAGGTCATACTCCACAATGAGAATCTATCCTTAAACCAGTTCCTGACATACTGTACTGCATAGTGATTTTGCCAAATAGGGGAAAAATGTCCTAGACTAAATGACTAATAGCAACATGAGTAAATGGATGAATATTTAATGAAGTATACTTTTGCTTAGAGTCAAATAAACAATAGCAACATTTTTAAGAAAAGAAAGCAGCAAACAAAGCAAATGTAACATATTTAAAAATATAGAATTTAAGCTTAAGCCTGCTCTCAATATTCTAATATTGCACAGTCAAGGATAAATAAATATACATAAATTTAAAAAGAAGAAAAAAAAAAAACAAGTTAGTAATTTAATACTCAAAATGACATTAGCACCTGTAATCGGAGGGAGTGAAAGGCAAGGGTTTGGAAAATATTCTCTGTGTTCTGAAAAAAAAGAACAGATAGAGAGGCCTTCAAGAAGGGATCCGTCACCAAAACGAGCGCAAAATACATAATAACAAATCGGCATTTCTCCTTGTCAACTCACAATGTGATCAGAAGAATATGAATCATAGGAATAAAATGGATAAATAATAGAATTAGCAAACCTCCTTAATTTTAAGATGTGGGTGATTTTTTTTGTATGTTGATATAAAAGCATGCATGAAGGCAAGCAAGGGGCAGCCCAACACACACATAGGTGTGCGCGCACACACACACACACACAAACACACACACACACACAGTACAAGCGCAGTCTATCTGCAGGGCACAGGCATTATAACACAGGGCCACGCACACAACACTGGCAAAGTTAATGGCTCTCACAATGCTTAAATTTCACATTCTCAAAACACACATATCACAGTACCAGAACGCTAAGGGGCAAAGTGGGGAAAGGGGAGGGGGGAGGGGGGGAGGGGGGGTCAGAGGGGAGGTGAGATGGAGTGTGGGGGGTCATGCATATTCAGTTGTTATTAGCTGGGGAGGGCTAAGGAAAGATGGGAAAAGGGGGGTGTTACAAGCAACTCTACCATTTAAATATTGCATTGGGTAGCATAACTATACCAAAAAAAAAAAAAAAAAAAAAAACACAAGCCAGGCACAATAACACAAAAAGGGAGAGAGAAAAAAAACAACAGTAGAAAAAAAAAAAAAGTAGCTTGACTTTTATCTTGTGAGATGTCACATACGCCTGACACATGATGGGGCTCTTCTAATATGAGAGATAATTGCAGCTCACTTACCATTGCCCTCTGCTTGCTGCTTTTCCCTTTTTCTCTTCTTCTTTTTCCCCTGTTGGTTACCCGCCAAAAATATAGAAAGAAAAAAATAGAGATAGACAGGAACCTTAGTTATTATATTGCAGAAGGCCCAAAACATGAAACAGAGAATAGGGCTCATCTTTGTGTTTACTTATTTATTCATTCATTCTTTCTCTGCTTTTTTTTTTTTTTTGTCTGTCTCTGCCCTCCGGTTTGTAACAGCCACTGCAGGCCAGACCAGAATTCTCCCTCCTCTCTCTCTCTTTCTGTTCTTTTCTTCTTTTGCTGTAATCTTTTGTCTTATTTTCCTCTGCTTTGTGAACATGTAGACGGGTGTCTGGTTGGGGAGACAGATTTCTCTAGGCTGCTCGTGGAAACGCTCCACTGGTCAGCGTGATCCCAACACTGGACACAAATGAGGAGACTGTGCATTTACGTTGCCTTTATGCGTCAAGAACAAAGTGTCCAGAGAGCGAACCACAGAGCCGGGCTTCATTTAAACAATCTTGTGGTCCGGCTTTGTTAGGAATCCGACAATTCGTACCGTTACAGCCGGGACTTAGGTCAAAGCAATCTGTCCGGTCTCACAGATCCATATCAACGAGAGAGGCTAGTTAACTAAGAAGGGAAAAGGCACTCGTCCTGGTCACGTGTCCTTGTGAGGAGGGGAAAGAACAGGGGCGTTACGACTTGTAAACTTCAAAACTTACATAGTTGTCTCGTGCTGACCAGCCTGGGTACAGCTGCATGTGGAGCTGTCGTTCTTTCCTGGCCAGCTCGTAGTACTTGGCCTGCTCCTCCCGCGATAGGGCGTGCCACTGCGAAACGACAAGGGAGAGAGGGAGAGAGAGAGAGAGAGAGAGGGTTTCAGACAAACATTTTTAAAGATTGTCTCGACTTCATTAAAGACCAGCGAAAGTCCTGAAGTGGAGTCAAAGCTACGTGCCAGTCAGCCATCTGGGCCACCAGGTCGCCCCAAAAACCTTTTAACGTTCTGATAGGCCGTTCAGTTAGACTAGCACAGTGTTAGTGTGTGTGCAGTGCTGTGTCAGGGCTTACCCTCCGCCCCAGGATCTGGTTGATGGCAGCACTCTCCTTCAGTGTGCACTCAGCCACCACCTTGGCCCGCATCTCCTTCATGTAGAGCATGAAGGCGTTCAGAGGCTTCTTTATGTGAGGCTGCTTCTTTTTCTCTTCCTCCTTTTTAGCGTCTGTGTGTTTCCTGTGGCGGGACAGAGGACCGGAAGGTAAGCGGAGTCAACTTAAGGCCAGTTCAAAGTGGAATGATGCAAGAGTGAAACAAGAGTTTTGGGCGCGGTGGGACTACTCACGAGCTGTTGAGGGAGCTGATGTCGCTGTGGGAGGACTCCTGCTTGACGTTGGGTGTGACGATGGCTGGGTGGGGGATGCCCGTGGTGTGCAAACTGTGGTGAGGGGGCACCATGTGTGGGGGGAACCTGGAGGACAGAAGACTGTGTAAATCGTCAGAGTGGACACGGGTGAAATGGGAAGATGGAACACATGTATACACAAGACTGTACAAACAGTTGGCTGAGGCTCAACTCCATTCCCATGTTTCAATGTGACGTCAAAGCACAAGGCGCTTTTGCAATTTCTTTCATAGAAATGGAATTGGCCTTTAGCCACAAGACAATAAATGTACATCCATACAAACATGCACATGTAAATGTTAACGGCTGATTCCTGAATTCTTATTCACAGCCAAATTAGCACAAATTCTCATTTTGAATGGTATAATTTATCTATGTCAAATGTCACACATTTTAATTTACAGATGGAATCCAGCCATACGACTATACACTCCGCACAAAAGTATTCTCTTAATCACAGAACCAATTACAGTAAACCATCATAGAGTCAAATACAGTTTGAAATCGCTGTATTGTGTGGCAGTAAGAAAGTGCAGTTGCGCAAGGATAAAGCTCTCATGCTGAAGGCCATTTTTGAACAATCCAAATTACCCATACACTGAACACTTGAACCCCAACATGTCCTTGTTGTACGTTTAATGAAACTGAAATTGGCTTCGGTTGTATGAAGCAACTGAGGGCTCTGTACACCTTGAGCTTTTGAACTCATGCCAATGGAGAGTGTGTACATCCTGATAGGTGTGTGTGGGGGGGGGACTGATTCAGCGCTTCACAGATCTACATGGACACTCCTCAGGTTAGGCTTTTAAGCATTTGAGCAAGGTTATGTCTGCCTATGGAAGCTGGGGAATTTGTTTCCATAGATGTTGTAGTGCTTTCAGCTGTAGATGACTTCTTTCTGTTGTCCTATGTCATTGAGGAAATTGAATTTTTGGTAATTCCACTGCTCTGAATGTCCCAGGTTTTGGGTGAGTAAAGCTTGCAGCTTGCCTTAATATTAAAGCGAAGGGTCAGAGCGTCCAACTCGGCGGCTGACAATTCATGAATTCCTATCGAGAAATATTGTGCACTAGATGAAAACGTTCTATCAAGGTGAAATACCACTTTAGCTGGTTAGTCTCTATTTAGAAGTGGCTGGTTCCCATCCTTTTCTGCCAATTCAGCATTGTCAGCGGCACTGACATTTTTATCTTTCTCCCTCTACACTCCTATCATCATTTCATCATCTCCAACAGCTCCATCTATTGAGGCCAGAAACCCCTATCTATGAAATCATTTCACTAGCCAGAGCAGACATAGGCCACCTCTGTATGTGTGTGACACTAATTATATGTGTGAGATTATTCGAATGCGATTGTGTGTCTGTTTACGGTGCAGCACCTCGGCTACACGTGACCATACACAAATTTAGGAGAGAAGGAAAGGAGGATGAAGGAGAAGAAAAAAAGAAGGAATAATTCTTTTTTTTTTTTTTTTTTTAACAGCTCATTATCCGGCTGTGTCTGGCTGCATGGCTCCGAGCCAGAATATAATGATGAGGATAAACTCGCCAGGAACAACTAGTTTCTGTTGGAGGCCATCTCAGGGGAGTGCCAGTGCGCTCCCCCCTCAAACTCTTTCCCTCTCTCCCTCTCTCTTTTTCTCCTTTCCCCTCTTCTCCCTTCATCACTGACACATTGGTGTTTGTGCCATGTCATCCGTTGATGGGGAGCTCGGCAGCAGTGGCTGCAGATCGGCCATCATTAGGCTGCTGCATTTCCTCGCTCGCTCCGCTTCCTCTCTCCCTGCTCTCCCTCCCTCCTTCCCTCTCTGTGCACTTGTTAAAATTTCCTCTGTTCCGAGATCTATTTTTTCTTCTTCTTCTTCCTCTTTTTTTTTCTTTCTTTTTTCGCCTCTCTACTCCTCCCTGTCCCCTCACCACCTCCACGCTCCCTTCCCTCCCTCTCGCCCTCCCCCTGCTGCCACGGCACGGCCCAGGTTATGGTTTAAACATGACGGCCATCCCTTTGAAGCGCGGGGGCATCATCATCATCCAGGCTCATCAGCAGCGAGCGGCGCCTTGGACCAATTTAACCAACACAGAGAGGGAGACCGCGGCACAGACCCCCACCCATCCACCCACCCCAACCCCCGGGCTCCTACGTCTCAATCTGAAAGGTAGGAATGGCTGGTGGGGTGGGGGGGGCCGGGGCGGGGTGGGGGCAGGGGGGGGTCATTGGCGCAGCAAGCCCAGTGTCAGCCAGTGCCATTTAATTGCCAATGCGAAGCGGTAGCCCCCGTGCCTGTTTAATGTATAATGACCCGGCCGGCGCGCTTCTCCCGTTCCCCAGGAAAAGGGGGAGCGGGATGATGGGGGAACATATCAAAGGGCAGGCTTAAGCATAAGGGGCGAGGGGGCCTTCACATCCTCCCACCTGTCACACGCACACGCACACACACACACGCGCACGCACGCACGCACACAATAAGGGACCTGCACCGGCTCCAACCCCATTATCAAAATAATGTCTTTCATTTGCTCCGATGACTGTCTCTGCTCTCCTTGGCTCCTTTCCTCCCTCTCCTAAAAGAATGTATTTTTTAACAGGACCTGGGTGTAAGGTGTTCATTGCAGGCCTACGAGGTACGAGCTTCATTCTCTGAATCCTAATTCAGCTCGGGGTACGGCACGGGGGACTGGTACTGAAGCAGCGCTCTCCTGCAAAGACCTGACTCCCTACAAGAGTACAAGGCCAGGATGTCTTTCGCTCCGCTTTCCTCCAGTCAACCTACTTCCCTACAAATCGCCTGAGCTGTCAGAACAGTCTGGTCCATTCTTTGAACAAGAGCAGCCAGTTGAAAGCTATGAAAGGATTTCTGTTGTTTTTGCTAACACAATTAGCCACATTTTTATTGTGTTTTGTTAACAAACCGAAATGGATTTTTTTCCTCTGCCCTTTTTCTTTTTGTTCATGTGTTTTTTTTTTGGCTTTTTTTTTTTTTTTTTTGAGATGTGTTAAACCTTCCCATTCTCCAGAGAGCTCCCAGAGCCCTCCATCTATTCAGTTATACTAATTCAATTAGGGGCCTCATCACAGGGCATTAGCTCTTCCCCATGGCCAGTCCCCCCACACCCCAGCCAGCAGATTCAATTAGCTGCACTGGAAATAAGATGATCACAATGTAGAGGCTGTCATTAAGGGACCAAATTAGCAGTCACTTAAAGCCCAGGTCGGCTGGATACCGCTGCCAGATGCAGATGTCTGGACAGACCCGCTGTCTGACCCTTTGCACCTGAGACCTGCTCAGTTTGCCTAGGATGGACTGGGGGGGGGCAAATCTGACTCTAATCCAGCCACCATGCAGAACGTTAAAAGTATGGTTTGAAGCTGGAGAAATGACAAGCCAGATGCATGTTTATTTATAGAGCAAGAATGAGATTTGGACCGTTAATAAGGTGGTGGACCAGTACAAGCTACAGTAGAAGCTACTCAAGCAGGCTTATACATTTTTTATCATTTGTTGTTATAGCATATGTTTTATCATTCTTTTATCTTGTTTCTTATGTGTCTTTGTCCTTCTATTGCACTTTTATTGCACTTCTTATGTGTTTTTTGCCTGAATGACGTGAGTGTCGTGATCAAGAATTCCAATGCATTTTTATGTAAATGGAAAAATTTACTTGAAACTTGAAACTAGAAATGACTTAAAAATGACTTTTTGTATGAAGTGCAGGTTGCACTGAGTGGGTGAGCTTATTGGCTAAAGGGCCAAAGTGGTTACAAATAAACTCAGTCCTGCTCTATTCTCAGGGCTACACTTTAAAAATGCCACTCCCCTTCGCTTCTCCTCCCTCCACGCATCTACATGATCCATCAATGTCACAGAGGTCTAAACATGCCGCCCTCAGGAGCTGCTTTTCCAATCAGGCTGTAATTAAACTGAAGCTTGGCCTCATCCCTAGACTCTACACCAGCCCCTTCCAAAGTCCCCAGCTTGTACAGGGGGGGAGGAGGAGGGGTGGAGGGAGGGAGGGAGAGAGAGGGAGTCTGTTTTTCTTGTGTTTTTTTTTGTGTTGTTGCTCTTTTGGCCACTCCGAGCCTACAAATCATGAGCTTTTCGTCATCCGCAATTAATTCTTTCTACTGCCCACACAATATAGAGGACCTGTGTCCCTCAGGGGAACAATAAGCAGTTTAATGCCAACTGACAAATAGACACACATGCACACAAAATGGCAACAAACACACATACCCCCATGGGTGCACTTAAGTCCAGAGCAGCACTTGAGCTGGACCCTAATGGGCTGGACCAAAGCACTAGCCAAGTGTCAGGCCCCAGCTTATATCATCTAGTCCCCTTCAAAGTGTTGCTATGTTTGTTTATCTGTCTGGCTGCTCAAACTCACAGCAAGGACATGCCCCAACTCATTTCAGATCTGCCTGACATGCAGTGGGGGTAAACGTTCTTCAGGGGCCTCATTAGAAAATGATAAATATAATTAATATTTGAACATGGTAGCTGGAGCCCACGCTGGAGAATTGGCCTTTTGAACACAGAGATGGGGAGTGTGAGCTCTCCTTAAGGGAAAAGTTGCTGCACGGTGTCTCTGTATGTGTGAGTGTGTGTGTGTGTGTGTGTGTGTGTGATGCCTGCGCACTGGCCTCACAGCTTACACACACACACAAACACACACACTTGCATGAGAGAGGGAGAGTATGTGTGTGTGTGTCTGTGTGTTTATCTCCTAAGGCTCAACTCACCTTGACATGGATGCGTTGACAGTGAGCGCAGTTGGGTAGGGGTGTCTGAAACCCCCTGTTGTGATTGGATAAACAGGTTGACCTTGCCTGGGAAGGGGGAAGAAAAGAAGAAAGGAGAGAAGGTAAAGGAACAGGGTTGATGGAAGAGGAGAAGGTAAAGCCCTCTGTCTCTCTCCTCTGCCCATCGTGGGCCTCTTTATTCTCATTTGATCAGGACAAAAATCTAGGGGATTGCAGAGCGCAGATCAAAGGGAAGAAAACCCTGAACAATTTGAATGCCACAAATCTTGATAGGAATGGCTAATTAAATTTCATAACCCTTCGCTCGGTGTCGACAGAGTGGGGCCCCCTTCCTCCCCAAGCTGGAACTAGGTGTTTTGTTGTGATAATTAAAGACGAAGCGCGGGTCTCTTTAATGGAGCCATCACGCTAATTGAGGTCTACACATCCAAAGACAAACAATAATGAATGTAAATTTATACCAAAATAAAGTGCAGCAAATCAAAGGGCGCCGTGGCTGCGCTCGGGGCCTCTCTCGGTATTTAGATCGCGGTGAGAAAACATTAAATTAACAGAGCTTAATTTGTAGCCTTTTGTCATATTAACAAGTGTTGACAAGAGTTACCAGGGGAGAGCCCCCGTGTGGAATTGTGGGTAAAATACGGGCAATCACGGTTCATTACTCTAATTGGACCATACAGAGACATGCAAAATAGCATTCGCCACAAAGAGGCAAGTTGGGGTTGGTGGGGGCCTGAGGAAGCAGCACTGGGCTTCTGTGGTCCAGGAGCCAGTGCAATGAGGAAAGTTAAGGTAGATCTGCACTCTGCCCTTGTGGTTACCAGGACTCTAACACAGACAGAGGACCCAAATGGGGACAAGTGGAGACAGAGACAGCTTCCATAATTGACTTTGTAAGCATAAAAAACAACATATTACTGCTGCTGGGTACACATGTAAGGCGATACCAGCTTTTATCATTTTCATCATTTGCTCTTTCATGATTTGGATGTTCGCTTGATATATGATTTACATGCATTAGTCATGCTGTCATCTCATTCTGTGTGTGTCGCTGGCCTTTTCACACAATTGATAAGTGAATACAGTATGAAGAGTAATAAAAAAGGGGTTTGCTTACTGTGGTACTAACCATCCTAGCGGATGGGGGATCTGGCCGACAGTGCCAGGCGACAGTGGGTAATAAGGAGATATGTCGGGAGGATGTGGAGGCCTTGGGATTCCTGTGGAAGAAAGAAGATGGTTGGAGCACAAAGAGGCGGGTGGGAGGGGCAGAGGAGGTGGACAGACAAGACGGCGACAGAGGGAGAACCAAATCTCCGTCGGCACTGAATTCGTTCTTTGTGAGAGAGTTTCGCATCTGAACAGGGCAGACATCACAGGAGTGTAGATGGGAGGAAGAGGAGGAGGAAGAGGGCTTGTGCTCACATGTACACAGTGCTAAATCACACTTCCTGATCAAAGGGCTTTGAGGCGGCGGTGGCACAGCGTGTTGGAAGAGGCAGAGGGGAGAGAGGTGAGGAAAAAACACCAACACGATTCTTGTCACATTTGTCTAGTGAATCAGAGGATTAACAATGGAAAATGATTGAGGTTTTAGAAGTGAACAAAACACAATAATATTATTAGAGCTATTCCCTGTGATCAGAGAGCTGCTACATTTAGTTTACACTGGCATACTGACTGGATGGATATGGATTTTGCCTGACATCGTATAAGTGAATAAGAAATTAGAAATATGCGTAGTTACGTGAGTATCAGTTATATATTATGGGCTGAACTCCTTTAGACATGACAGTCAGCAACATTTAAACTGCAGTCCTTTTCAAGTTAAAGTCAATACTTCTGCATGTGACTCAAATTAATGGGTGACTACTTGAATAGCTAAATGTTGCTATTAATATTACTGTTTAACAGCATGTATTTTGACACAGTTATGACAATGTGAAGCAGGACGAGTGCAGCATTTAAAGGGTCCTTCGTCTCCGTTTACTTAAGAGATTCCAATGGTCCAACTCATCCTCAAATTTAACAAGGATAAAAAAAAAGACAGCAAATGGTTTGTTATCCCCCTGCTGACGAACGATGACAGAGACGTCCAACTTAAGGACAGCTCTCGTCGAGGGCATCGCTAAACGATCACAGAATCCACAGCGTCGCCTTCACTTTCCGTGGCAGCTGACAGGCAAAGAAGCCGCATCAACAAGCCGTTCTGAATAAACGCCTTGAAAAGGTCTTGTACACAGCCTGTTTTAAAAATAACTTTCTCTCTCACGACAGACTTGAAACAGGGAACACTAGATGAGTGTTGGAGTGCAGCAGGGAAGTGTGTGCGTTCGGTGGCCCAGGAACAGGGGGACTTTCATTTTGGCTGGTGCCTGTTTTTTTTCCCCCCACAGCTGGCTTTGCCGGTGCAGCTGTTGTTGCAGAGTAGTCTTTTGGCCGGTGCCACCATGGTCAAAGTAGAGCCAGTTGAGCAGTTCTGCAGAGTTGATCTTGTCCTCACGGATCAGCGCTTGGCCGGTGTTGGTGGTCGCACCCAAAGTCCCACAGCTGAACCAGGTATCCAGAAATTTGCCTCATGAGGGGGTTTCCGACATTGATGGACAACAGTGCCTTTGGAACCGTTTGTGTGTCCAAGTAGACGACTTTACTTTTAAAAAAAAAAGCCTTACAATTATCTTGGATTAGAAAAAGCCTTCCAGTTAGCTGTTCTAACTGAGGCGAGTTCTATTAAAAGGAAAGCCTCACCAACATTATCCCATCGCCACCCAGTGCTCAAGTCCTAATATAGCTCATTAATTAATTAAACACTAAACTCAATTAAGCAGCACCATTAAGCACTACATTAAACAGCAGCTGGCTCATTATTTCCCCTTTGTAAGGACCATTATAATAAGGGAACATTATTACCTAAAAACACTAACTAAATCCACCAGAGACCGTTGAATAGCATGAAATTATTCACTGCACTGAAAACGCATTAACCTGAAAGGATGTGCTGAACGATAGCAGCAGAATGAAATGCTTGGTCAAGATGCTCGTGGAAAGGGATGAAATTGCCTAAAAAAGTATGCTGAATGGTTTTTCGGAGAAGGGGGTGTGGGCAGGCTCTCACCCTCTAAACCTGCTGTGTTGGACAGCGGGGAGAAAGCTCTGAATCTCCAGGATCAACAGGCTGCAGAGACACAACCACAGTTCTAGCAGGGACAGAGGACCCAGCGGCTCGGTGATCAATCAAAAACCTGTTTTCATCAAGCAGGCATCTGATAGCTACACACCGCTCAGCAGGCCGTGTCTTCCATTTTGTGCATTGAGGATTTTTTTTCCAGATTCCAGATGGACAGGCTTTTTTCCCCCCCCCACCTCCCCAAGTCCTTGAGTGAAGCTGGTGGCTGCTGTGTGTTTATTTCTCTCTGGTATTTCGATGTGAAGACCTCCGACCACAGTGGCTGTCGTGTTTGAGTCTTGAGGAAGTGGAGTTGCGGTCATGAGAAGTGTTGACTGCCTGCTAAATTCCATGTTTTCCGCGAGATTTATGAGCCGTTGTTCTGGGTTTTGTTTCTGAATGTAAGGCCATTTACCACCAAAAAAGCCAAACCATTTTAATGATCAATATAGTGAAATCAATCAGTAACAGATGAGAGCAGCAATAGTCAGCAGGAGACATTTGAACTGCCTACTGTCCTGCCATAATCACCATGATATATTAAACATAACCAGTTATGCTAATGGCGTCATTAATTAAGCCAATTAATGTGTTAATTAGCAAAGATTTCTATGTCTACGTACTAATCTTCACATAACACATGGGTGGTATTAATATGAACTCTGTATCTTAAAGCATTAAGGAGTTACAGTAGTTTCAAGAAAATCAGTTTTTGCTCATTAATATGCAAATGTATGCAGCAAGGTGCTTCAAAATCTAATCAGATCATTAACTCTACAGGGGGAACCTGTGGTGTCAGTATGAAGTTTCTATCATGTATGGTTCCTGAGTTATTGTGTTCACAACAATCTGTCATACAGACAGACACCATGATGACACACTGTCCTGCATATCATGTACCATGGAGGTGGGACATAATAAAACATTTACAAACCATCAATGAAAATACAGTTTCCAGGAGCTGAAGTCCTTAAGGAGAGTTGCTTTTGTTTTTAAATTTCATCTACTTTTCTTCACCAGCAGCTTATCCGAATGTTGAGAAAAGGCTTCAGCATTTTCATTCAGATACCCTGAAATCCTTGTATGTGTCGATGGCATTTTTAGCACTAATTGACTGGCATGCTGCTAACAGAAATGCTATTTTGCCAACATGACACTTTTTGGCTACCTGAAGCCAATCAATATAAACACACAAGGGAAAAGGGGGGCGCTGTGTGCTTTAGTCCTACCTGTTTTGGGGTCCACGTCTGTTTGTAGGTGGGGTGGGGGGTTCCCCGGTGTGAAGTGCTCATTGCTGTAGGTGATCAGAGGCGTGAGTGGGTGCACATGGTGAGGGTGCTGTACCACTGGAACCTTATTAGACTGATAGAGAAAAAAGAGGGGAACAGAGAAAGACAGAGAGAGCGAGAGAGAGCAGGGAAGAGAAAAAAAAAAGGCCAGGGTGTTAATATTTGGGTTAGGGGTAAGAGACTGCAGGCGCCTGCCACAGAATTACAACTTGGCTTGAACGCTCTCGCAAGGAGAGCTATCAAATTCTGGGTACTGCCGGGGCGCCAAACCACCAAGCCACAGTGAAAATAGTGTGGTTTGTAATTAAGAACACTTCTGTGGTGTCACCCTGGAATCCAGTAATACAATCTAAGAGGCTTGGGGGGCCCGCCAATTCACATTTGGAGCTGGTGTGTGATGAGCCACTTTTAACCGCGGTTGCGGTGATCGATCATCTGCAAACCACCAAATCAAGGCAGCGCGTGTAAATCCACATTCATTAGCAGCGCCAGTCAGCGCTTTGCTCTCCTCTCCTCTCCTCTCCTCCTCCCCGGCTTCCTTCTCCCTCCTCCTAGTCTCCCCTCCTCCCCTGCTCTTCCCTCATCTATCCCCCCAGGGCCCGGTTCATGGAGGGTTGGGGTGTATTGTAATAAAAGGGTTAGGAGAGAGGAGGTGGGAGGTGGGGTTGAAAATCCATTTCTGCATTTTTGCCAAATTAGTTTTAGCTATGTAATCTTCTCTTTGTGCTCCTAAGTGGTGCAGGCCCCCTTTTTTCAATTACCCAAAGATTACAGTGGAGCTTTAGGGGTGTGCTGCCGTGGGCCCCTGTGTTAACCGGAGCTCAGCCCCTCTCATCAGGCCAGGCTGGGACAGACACTAATACACACACAGTCCCCAACCACAAGATAACCAGATTAGAGCTCTGCTGTAGATTAGGCTGGTTGCAGAGGCTGCTCTCGCCTCTTTACCCACATATCCTTATCCTGCCCTCAGCAGCCAAAGAAGCAGCACTAATCAGGCTTATCATAACATGGATGATATGTTCAGGGGGAGAGGAGGAGACGGCAAACTGCTTGCTTGTGTGTGTGTGTGTGTGTGTGTGTGTGTGTGTGTGTGTGTTCAATCTGCTCTCTCATAGGCCACACACCCTCATTAGCTACCCTAACCCATGCAAGAAAATGAAAAAAAAAGAGGATTGACTGTGGCACATTTCCAACAGACTTTGAAAAACATTAATGGGACTAGATGTTGGCAGGGGGGCATACATACATAAGATGCTCAGTTGCCCGATGCTCACTGACTATACAAATGCTAAGCTGTGGGCCCAGGGTGAGACAAATGTGAGCAGGGCTTAATGCTGGAAACTAATCATCTACACAGGCTGAAGTTAATATCGGCGGTAAATGCACCCGTGTGGGAGCCTAACACACCAGCAGTCCACCCAGTGCCCTGCGCTAAATTTTCGGTGGGTAGTTAAAGCTGTCTATCTGTATGGTCCATACAAGCCCGGCCATCTAGCCCTCTATCTTCCAGTGGGGGGGGAGAGAGAGAGGGAGGGAGGGGGAGGTGGGGGGGGGGGGGGGGGGGGGCATTCCCTATTGCCATGGTCCCAATGAAAGATTAATGAACCCCAGCAGAACTCCAGGGAGGCAGAGAGACTCCTGGGACTCATTCACAGCCCTGAGCTGAAAAGGCTGGGGAGGAGAGGGGGGTGGGGGCGTGTGTGTGTGTGTGTGTGTGTGTGTGCGTGTGTGTGTGTATGGGGTGAGGGGGTGGGTGGGGGGTTGTTGGTGGAATAGGACTCGTTAAAAAGAAACACAAACCAAGGCATTCCTCATCCCGTATAGGCTCCTGATCTGATCTGCACATCTAGAATAGAGGGATGAAAAAAAAAAAAAAAAAACAGAAAAGAACTGGTGGAAAACAATTGGGATGGGGGTTATGACAGCTGCCAAATGCAGCTGATGAGTCGGGAGCTGAATGCCGGTGATGCCCTTCTCTCTGTCTCTCTCTCCCTCTCTTTCTCTGTTGTCCCCTCGCTCTCTCGCTCCCCTCCTACAACCTCCTCCTTCGCGACTCCCCGCTCCTCCCTTCGGTAATGATGTGAAAGAATGTTGTCAATTCTCTCGGCGCTGAAAGGCTTTAGTGGCCATTTAAATGAGTTCTTTTGTCCAGGGGCCCCGGCCATTGAGAAGACAGTTCAAAATGCCCATCCACTGAGTCCACATTTAGACAGAGGGTGTGAGAGAGGGTGTGTATGTGTGTGTGTGAGAGTGAGAGAGAGAGAGAGAGAGAGAGAGAGAGAGAGAGAGAGAGATAGAGAGAGAGAGAAGCCAACCGATTTACATCATAGTCACTTGTGGTCTAACAGTGTGCTCTTTTTTTTCCTGAAAAGCCCAGAGTGAGGCAAATAGCAACAGGCTGGACAGACTGCTGCCGCCACTGTCTGGCCTCCATCCACTACAGACTGCAACTGCATGTGAAGAAAAGAAAGGAGGCATTAGAACCTCAAGTAAAGGTGATGGATCTGTTGCTGGCTCGCTGCTTTGCAAGGAAAGGCAGACCGTCTAATGAACTGTCATCTTCCTCTCTTTCGCAAACACACCTTTAATCATTTTACATTCCTTTAGCAGACTTTCCTTTGAGTTCGTCTCTGCTGATATGGGTGAAAACTCCAGGAGCCGTAGCCGGCCGTGGCCCCATAATCCACAAGTCAAGCTCACACCTACTACTGTAGATACACAGTGCAACTCACTCAAGCTGACATGGGTTCCCTGTGGTCAGTCGCCCCTCAATCGCCTCCCGAACCAGAGTTTACGTGCCATGTGATCACTGCACATGCACAAACATCCGCTTTGTTCCCCTCGCTGACGTCCAGCCAGGAGCCTGTGGTCCCTGTGGAAAGGAGGCCCAGCACCTGCCCGGGCCGCCCCGGGACAATGCGGCCCGGAGACTCCTCTGGCAGGCTGCTGGGTACTTCAGCCGCACGGAGCCCAGAGAGCACGGCCGAACAAAAGCAGGCGACGTGGGAGGCTTTACTCTCTATGTTCCACAAAAAAGCCAGGGGAAGAGAAAGAACATTTCCTGCCCCCCACTCCCCCCCGCCCCCCCCCCCCCTCTCCCCTCACTTGCATCCTTCCCACCACCTCCCTCATTTCAACAAACAGAAGTATAGTGGGGAGACAGACGGACAAACGCACACACAGCTACGGTGCAATAGCAGCGTCCAGGTTTTTGGCCTTGATCAGATGATTTAAAGCCTCCACCAGAGATTTCATGTCTCCAAAGGACCGAAGCCGCTGAAGGAAAACTTAAGTACAAGAGCACACTCATGTACAAACATCAATGAACACATCGACTGTTTTACCATGCAGGACACATATGGTGCCTACTACCAAGCAAGGCCAGTGGTATGCAGTGTAGGCGGTGCACTGAAGTGCCCTAGTGCAGCAGACACAAACAGTATCAGTGTTTGCCACCTCTGCTCATGTTGCTATTGATATTGTGCCTCATTTTTATTCTATTCTATTCTATTCTATTCTATTATATTCCTGCAGGTCCACTGGCCATGGATAGCAGGGAAACACCACTTTTTTATTCTATCTCAAAACAACCTAAGCTTAGCTCTAAAAATATAAGTCTGGAAGCTTTTTTTTGCGAGCCGCAGTGCTGGAATGAGTTGACTATTGCGTAAATATGTTAAATATTTGCTATACTAGCCGGTGACTGATGCTTTTTTGCCATCGTGTGAAAAGAGCCTTCCAGAAGTGGACAAATGAATGGCTGTCTCTGAGCTGCTTCAAGTCAGACCTCTGGGGGGGAAACGGGAGCAAGAAGGGGAGGGGGGGGGGGGGGGGGGGGTTTGAGAAAGTGACAGCGGGACAGAGTGAGACAAAGGGAGGGAGAGAGAGAGGTGGAGGCCGGACAGGAAAAAGCTGTTGGCCTTGCATTTCCGCCTGGTGGCACCTCGCAGGGCCAATTTGAGGCCTAAATGTGAAGGTGGCGACCTTGCAGGCCCAGGGGGTGGGGGGTGGGGTGTGGGGGGCTGGAGGCCCCGCGAGCCTCTCCCTCTGCTTTATGTCATGATATGATGAGTTGTCACAACGGCTTGCGGGGCGCTAATGAGCTGTAGTGAGGTTGGGGCAGGAGAGGGGGCCGGGGAGGGAGACACACAGAGAGAGAGAGAGAGAGACAGAGAGAGAGGGACAGAGAGAGAGAGAGAGAGAGAGAGAGAGAGAGAGATGGGGGGCTGACAGTGCAGTGATGGATTGGGGTCCTCTCAGGCCCACGAATTCCAAAGCAAGCAGAAAAAGCTGCCAGAGCGCCCTGAGCCTCTCCCCAGAACGTGCCAGTGGCCCACGTCCAAGGCACATGGAGTGACACCATGCAGAAAACACACACACACACACACACACACACAGAATGCAAGGGAAAGTGTCAAAGCGAGAAGGAATGATTTGTGTTTGTGTGGGTATGTGAGGGTGCGTGCACACTATTTGATTAGAGCAGAAACAAAAGGACAAACTGTGCTGCCATTGGTGTGACACCGTTCTAATGAATCATCCAGTACCATTAGATGTTGTCCTGATGAAATCTGTTTACATAGAAGATTGCCGTTTTCCTTGGGGAGGTGTAGAGTGCCCCCTCCAGGCTAAAGATCCTCATCTCCAAGCAAACCCCATATTACACCAACCAGCATCCACACACACACACACACACTCACCCTATTGCTGCTAGCACTCAGTCACATCATCAGATTGGATTCAAACAGACAATCTAAAGGAATACTTAGAGATTAATGGCAATGGAATATGAAATGCTCCAACAAATTAGAGGCTTATCAGAGTCACGATCCTCCAGCATATCTCACTGATTAAAAAAAAAAAAGAAAGAAAACCCACTACATTTCAGAAATTACATTTCTTGGTTAATCAGGGGGAAACTCTCCACAATATTAAGAACCTGGGAATTGTGGGGGGAGGTGAAGAATTTAAAAAGCAGATATGGAGGTGTTGATCAGTTTTCTCTTGCAGAGAGATAAGTCTCTGAGGGCAAGGGGCTCCCGAGACCACAGTATATTTAAAAGTTAATCTATTCACTTTGCTGCAGTGACATGCCGACTGCTTGATCAGAGCACCGAACAAAAATATTATGTGGGCCAGAGCCTTTGCTCCCCTTCCTCCTTCTCTCTTCACTAGCACTCAAGTCATTCGTCACCATTTATATTTGCTTCCCATCTTTGATAGTCGGCACATCAAATAGAATTGTAGAAAGGACACGTTCGGATATGTCGCAGATAAATAAAGTGCGCACAAATAGCTTAAATATGAAGTGGTATTTGGTAGAACTGTTGTATTCTGTACAGCACAAATCAGCTCTTACACACACGTGTGTTAAAGCTTTTCCTTTTCACTGTAAACAGCCTCTTGAGCTCTCATACCTGAGTTAAAGGGGCTTCTCTAAGAGGTGATACTGTACCACAGTGTTAAGAGCTACACTGAATTCTGCCTTTTGAAATGCAATCAGCCCCTCAGAATTTCAGTTGAAAGCCAGGCAATTAAGAATTTGAATTGGATGGCAACATTAACAAAGGAATATGTTAATCTGTGAGGTTATTGAAATCTTATTTTACATTTCATGGTTAAGACATGAGCCTGATCAAATGATGCTTTGTCAAGTAAATAATATTGCTCTCAAGAGAAACGTGTCTTTTGAAAAATAACTTTTTTAATTAAATTATTTGCAGTATTTGTAATTTAGATTATTTAGGCCTCAAATTAAGATTATGATGAAAAATGTAAACAATTTTAAACTGAATGACACTGACAAGAGTTCATGGGGCATCAATCTTGTCATCAAGATGTTAGCCTAATTTGTTGGTGTGAGAGATTAGAATACATATAGAATATGATTAACACACACACCAATAATGAACGCTGCAAACACACACACACACACACACACACACAAACTGATCTATTGCAGTCATACGTGAAATGTGAGAACGATTTTAGTCAGACTTAAAAAGCAGATGACCATCAGTGCCTCAACCCAAATACCTCCCCCCTCCCTTCCCCTAACAACCAACCACCACCACCACAGCACCACAACAACCTGTCAGTGTAATGCTAAAAGCTCCTGTGGTAAGAAAAGCAGGAACAGGGAAGAGAGTGAAACAGTGAAGAGCGTGAGAGAAGCAGGGGAGTGCTGCGTTACTCACCCAGCTGCTCAGATTGAGGTGCCAGCAGCCCACCTGCTGGAGGAGCGAGAGCCCGGGGCCCAGGACTCCTGCCTTGGCTCCCGTCTCCTCCGGCCCGGCTGGAGCTCCGTCCCGCGGGTACATGACCCCCTCGGTCCCACCCCCGCCCCCGTCTCCTCCTTCCACCTGGCCCCCCCAGCTCCTCCTTCCCCCTCTACGCCGGGGAAAAGCCCTCCTGCTCCTCTTCGCCGCTTCTCTCCGACACTTCTCCTCCTTCTTTGTCTGTTTCTGCCCTGGCTCCTTCCTCCGCGGTGCGCGAGTGTGTAGCCGGGCATGTGTGTGTGTGCGGGAGTGTGTGTGCTTGCGCGTTTATCGTCCCCCTCTCAGTCCCGGTGGTGCCGCGGCCGGCCGACCATTGTTCCCCCAGGTTTTGTCATCAGAGAGCGTATATATCTCTTGAGGGGGTCTACAGCAGGCTCAGGGTCTGAGGCCTAGTCTTCCTGTACACACACATAATCACTACAACCCCCCCATCCACCCACCTCCATCCTCCAAAAAAAAAAAAATACCCCCAGAATCCTTCACTCCAACCACAGAAGCCCCCTTGCTCTCAGCGGCCAGCAGTCTCCTCTTCTTTCTCAGGGAAAGTTTTGATGCCGGTGACAAGAAGTGAGAGCCAGAAAGTGGACAGAGAGAAGGAAAAAATGAGTGTGTGCAGCTTTTCAGCACTGCAGCAGTCTTCCCACTAGCAATACTCCAGAAAAAAAAAATAAAAATATATATATACACACACACACACACAAAAAAATCAGTTATTACCCAAATCCCGGCTGTACACTAGGTCTGTGCGTGTGTGTGTGTGTGTGTGTGTTTCTTAGAATATGTGTGTGTATGTGTGTGGGCTCTGCTGTGCCTCCAGGATGCCCAGAGACGAACTGGCAGCTTGAAAAGATTTGGCTACAAGGTAAAGCGAGCAAGGCGAGAGAAGGAGACAAAGAGGGAGAGAGCAGGAGAGGGAGAGAGATAGAAGGGAAAAAAAAAGGAACAAGACACAACAACATCCACAAAGGGAGGGCAGGCTCAGCAAAGTGTGGCCAACAGTCACTTATCTGTGTGATGCTGACAGTCCCCTCTCCAACCCCACTTTCCGGGGGGGGGGGAACGGGGGAGATGGGGGAGAGAGAGAAAAAGTCTTGTCTTCACTTTGACATGGACGTGGCACCTACTTGCGGTCTCTCTTTCTTTTTTTTTGTTGTTCTTCCTCCCCCCTTTTTTCTAAACAATACCTGAGAGTGGAGAGCGATTCTTCTCTTAACTCCCCCCTGTTCAAGGTTCATGTGAACAAGGCCTCCAGCCCCTCCTCGCCATCCTGCTCTGCCCATTCCCTTTCTCCGCAACTATTTCACCTTCAGATTCATTCTTCTGCAGCATATTAAAGTCCCACGATAAGCTTTACACGGCTAGGGCTTTTTTTTTTTTTTTTTTTAACAAGCACAAAGAAATTCAGGAGATCTGTTGACCATCAGTGTAAACACACAGACAAGGTGCATGAAAGGGGAATTCCATCAAACATGACTTTTAGTTTGTCATTCTGCAAAAGCACTAAGAACATTTTCCTAAAATTTGCCACATTTTGTCTCCTTTTTTATAAGTGAAATGAGCCTTCAAGAAACGAGAAAAATGCATTCTTGTAAAATCATCGAATTGCTTTGCCTGAGATAGTTAAGAAACATTTGTACTTAGATTAAACATTTAGTATTAGGGAAATATAATATTCTCATGCTTAACATGATAAGAGGAAGAAAACAGTGAAACACAGAATTAAAAAAATTGTTCAACCATCTCACACAAAGCAATTAAATTATTATATTATATACTTATATTACTATATTATATACTTAAAATGCTCATAACTGAAAATGCAAAAAACAGTATAAACTATTAGAAAATTTAGGGCGAATTTTTATCTTTGCATAAGGACAACATAAAAACAAGAAGTCCATTCCCCCTTAAATAAATTCAACAGACCTCTAATTACCTGAACCTGATTAATGACTGTGAATAATGAAACATTTACAGGATAAATATTTCTGATTTCCCTCCAAGCATGGCAACATTTAACATTTTTTGATTTTACTTGATGTCAAAGAAAAAAACATTAGGGGAAATTTACAAAGGAATTAAATTGATGCAGTCTAGAAATTTGCTGGGAATAAATTAAACAAAAATATATATTTCAAAGTGAGGCCAAAAAAACAAACAGGAGGATTAGTATTTCTCAGCTGCAATAAGACACAGTTCATTTTAAAAGTTGGCAACAGGAACAACTAAAAACCTAAGGGAGGCTTTTCTCTTAATACGCTGTTCCTTTCTTTTTCTGCTGTACTCATTCGCTCTCTGTCACTGTTAGGACCCTGCTCTTCCCCTGGCCTGCAGCAGGCAGTCCTGAGGCCCTTAATGCCAAAACAAAGCCCTGGGAATGTCCTTTACACAGCTCGGACAATAGCGCCGGGGCTCCAGCTTGACAAGTAAAAGAGCCCCGACAAGGCGGTGGCTAATTGCCTGCCCTCCCTCCATTCAGCCGGCCCGCCACACTCCTGCCATCTCCTTTTGTCCCACGTGCACTTTCTTAAGTAAACTGCCAGTTCGCCGGCAAGTGATGGACAGCTCCCAATCACCCAGCCACAATGGCATCAGCGCCACAAACACAAGAGAAGAGAGGGGGGGCAGAAAAAACTCCATCCCACTCCACTGTCTGAGGCGTTCGCACGAGACCAAAAAGTGTGCAAGAAAAGAAAGAAAAGAAAAGAACAAAAAGTTGTTTTTTTTTTAAAGGAAACGGAATGGACTGTGACCTTTACAATTTTTTTTCTCAGTTAAATTTAAACAATGCCAGACATGACAGTGACTAGAAAATACTGTAAACACAGGTCCAACTTCAAAGTAATGGCCCCCTACTATGCAGCTTTTGTAACTACTATAGTAAAATTCTGTGATTTACAGAAATCAAATTTCATGAAAAAATTAAGATATTTAAAAATTAAATATGAACTGAAAATGTTAACAATGCTGTTTTCTTTTTAAATGCCAATAGAAATGCAAAAATAGCAGGTACATTGTGAGGAACTACCAAAATCACTGAAATTTACACTAACAAATGTTCTTAATTCAGCATATAAATTTCAAATGACTTAATAATAAATAATGGCATTTATTAATGATAATAAATATAATTGTCTTTACAATACAATAAAAGATAATGATATTTAGTTTGATGTCTTGGAATAATACACTCCTGTCAGGCTGTCAAGACAAAGCAATCAAACACTGCCTTTCATTATCCAAATTGTCAATCTGTCACTTAGCAAGATAAGTGTTATAAATTGCCAAACGGAGCCCACAAAAATGTCCAAGAATTAATTCAATCAAAACATTATATTTAAAGCCAAACAACCACCAGAAATTAAAGCACAACTGTTATTAAAAATGTTGAAAAGTCTTACCATTTAAAAGAGCTGTATTTGGGATGCTGCTCGGTTCCTGGTTAAAACAAGCATGCTGGCACTCGTGGTAGTGCACAGACTCCAAGCAGACTCCCACCACCATGTCAGCCACTAATCCACTGGGGGGCAGCACCTCATCTACGGCAGCCCCTCGCTAACGCCCGATGGGTTAAGCCGATAAGAGAGCGGCCGGAGGACCGGGCGAGAGCCAAGGTATGCTGGAGCAACTTAGGATGGCAGCCTCCTCCAGGTCCCAGAGCGGAGAGCGGCAGCACCGGCAGCGGGCGGCCAGAGCGAGGCTGCTCACTCTCAGCCCCCTCATGCATTCAAACACACACTCAGGCTGCGCTGCTCTTCTCCGCGTCTGACCGGGAGTCCCTCTCTCCCCCTCGCCCATCTTCATATCCCCCCTAATAAGCTCTTTTGTGTCCATCTCTCTTTCTTTGATAAGTTGAAAGAACAACAAAAAGAGGGAGAGAAAGAGAGAGGCTTTCATTCAGCGGCTTGGCAGACATAAAGGTAGTGGAGTGCCGTCTATAGGAGTTGCCCTAACTTGGCTAAACTCAAGCAGCGGGGTGTCTCTCGTCATGTCACTAATCCCCAAAACTAGCCACGCTCCATTCACCGCTAGTCACACTAAATTAAATGCAAAATCAAAAACACAAACGCGGGGCAAAAAAGTGTCAGAAAAAAGGCTAGAGAAAGCAATCCGATCTGGGGCAAAGGGTGTGTGGCGTTGCGGCCACGTTGCCCCTCGGTCCTGCCCGTCGGTCGCCCCAATTTTTGATGTAGGAAGCCCCGGAAAATATAGCCACACAAAAGACAAAAAACAGACATTTATCACCAAAAGAGCCTGTCACCGTGGTGGAGCTTTTGCACCTCCAACTCTCCTGCCTGAACTCTCTAAAGACAACTGAGAGGGGAAAAGGAGCCCCAACTCCAAAGTCAAACCTGCCAGACAACAAGCCAACAACAGCAGTTAAAACAATACCAAAAATACCAATAAATGAAAACAAGCCCAGTATGGTTTTCTGGAGAGCTGGCAATAGAAAATTCAACCCGGCCAACTGGTGGCTTGAAGAGAGGAAGCCCACTCTTAAAGCCGTGATCCGACCATCCACTATACCACCGCTGTGAGCCTTTTAACCACAGCAGAAAAAAATGACTATTGATCTTCAAATGGCGATAATTGAAAAGATCAAAAAGATTAAACAAAAATCGAGAATGTGCTGACTTACCATGTTATGCTCCTTTTTTGTTGCAAGTTTTTGTTTAAATAAAAAAAATATTCGCTCAAAGATGCAGCATTGGAGGTGTCAAATTTTTGTAGCCGTCTCTTGATCGTATTACTTCCGCAGTCCTGGTTTCCAATGCGTCTGAACTTTTTCCCTTTCTCTTTTATTTTGTTTGTGGTACCTAGCCTTTTTTTCCCTGCTTAAGACTTTAAAAGCCTTCAGCTCAGTAAAGCAGCACAAATTATCTTGCCACCTTGCTCAGCTCTGATGCTTTGGCCGCTAACTTTGGAAGGCCCTTTACTACTGCATCAAAATTAGCATTGTCAAAGCAGTTAATGAATATTAATATTGTATTTGTCATTGGAGCTGGCCCATTGCTGAACTCCAAGTCATCCATCAGGGACAAGATTAAGCACACAATTATTTCTGACTGACAGGGACCAAATCTGGAAGATTTTTTTTTTCCTCCAACAATTTAAAGAAAAAGACACAACATCATCTTAAGGTACCTCCCATGAGACGAGACAAGATTAATACACTTTTAATGAAGCAAGATTTCATTGTGCGTGAGCAGCAGGAACCTCAGGAAAAAAAAGAGGGGAATATAGAAATATTTTGACTCACAATTTTAACCATTTTTTAAGGACTGAAATCACAAATTGCAAACAATTTTGATGACGGCAGCCCAAAATTATAATTCAAAGTATTCTCTTTTTTTTTTTTTTCCCTTTTGATAGAATACAAAGGAATTATTCTCCTTGATTTTCTTTTTAAAAGGAGGTCTGGATTTGCTTTCTTACCTATGTTGGAACTGAAGAGAAATAAGATGTACAAGAGCTGCATTGTGAGCAACACTGGCACTAAATTTAACATGAAACATTCATTAAAAGCCTGGACCTCCGGTGCTCTCGGCGGAGCCCGGCGGAGCCCCGACCACCGAGGACCACACAGGCAGCCTCCATCAGCACCACCCGCTACCAGCGTTTCAGCTCCATCCAGGAGCTTTCTGCCTGCTCCGCCACCCGCTTCCAGCACAACAGCTTAACACCAGGAACCTTTTCCACGGCTCCGTCACACACGGCACTCCGTGCAATTTTCCCAACCTTCATCAAACACGTCACAGTACACAATTTTAAATCATTTCTAAATAATGATGACACCCCAATTTCTTGTGTAAAAATAATTTGCCGAACGGCCTAATAAATATAAATCTCTGATATCTTTGAAATATTTGCCTTAACCAATAGCATTCTTACCTGCACCTGTCTTGACAAATTAAGCAGATAGCATGCCATCTAGTTCACTCCTCTCTGTCCCCAAAGCATCGCAGAAGCTTTTGCATAGTTTTGAAAAGCAAACATAGGATGAACCCACTGGAATATCTTTTGTCTTCTCAGACACTGTAAGGAAATTTAGCTCAAGAGAAAGTCAAGCCTAGCAAGCGGCACCGGTCCTTTTCCCACCATTATTTGATCAGCGTTCTCCGTTCACCTCGCCGATTTTGGTCAGGGGAATGGCCAAATTCAAATCTTATTTAGGGCACGTTAAGACTTATTTTCTGTCTGTCCCCTTCTGTAGAATAAGACTATAAAATAAAGTGAAAAGCGTTGAGGGGGGTGCACAAAAATGGCAGATGCGGGGCACTAATGCCAGCAGGCCAGTGAATTGGTGTGAGTCTGGGGGTCAAGCTGTGGGCTCACCTTGGAGCGTCGGGCCCCTGCCGACCACCCTGTTGGCTCCCTAATACCATTAGCAACCCTTAGATGAACATACTAAATTGAGCTTTTGTTCTCCAGGTGCCGATCCGGCTTCACCAACCCACTGGTATCATGGCTCCAAATACAGATGGTGGTGCTTTTACCAAAATGAATAGCGCGCCTCAGAAAGCGCTCCATTTTCCTAATTCAGACCGTCTCCAAAAGCCGACGGCATCGGCGGAATTGTTTTCAGAGCGGCGTTCGCACTCAGAACTTTACACATCACTTTGGATTATTTGTATTAATTGAATAAAAAATGTAATCTATTAGTATATATACATATTTGCAATATATATAATACATTTTTACCATTACAATTTAGAAACTCATCCTCACAGGATCTCAAGCTCACTGAGGCTTTATAAACCAAAGAATCGGTCGTAACTAATGCTGAATTTAATAAAATGAAAACAAAGACAAACTGGACTAAATAACTGAAAGTAATTTCTGTATTTTATTACAATAATTTGAGCATTTTTAAATTATTATTTTAAGAAATAAAATATTTTTGTGCTGCTAATTAGACAAAAGTAATACAAGTGAATGAATAATGCCTTTATAATAACACAAACAAAATATCCACCCAGGGAAATATGGGATATTAAAACTCTGATTGCAAGGGAATGTTGGAAATTGTAATTCTTATTAAACAAATTTCTCTTTTAATTGCAGTGACACGAGCACACAGCCTGATTAAGTGTTCACGCGAGGCTGTCTATGAAAACAGGCAGAGAACACAGAAGCCCACGGCGGCTTAATGCGAGTTGAGAGCCTAAAACAGGTCCAATCTAGGTGAGGAGGAGAGAAGGGAAGGGAGAGACGAGAGGGAGCAGAGCAGCCGGCTCTGTGGCCCAGCGTGATCACATCAGCGCTAGTATCAAATTAACTCTCCGACTTTGAAACTTATTGATCTGCTATTAAGACACTAGTGAACTTGATGAAGTGAGTGCTGTAGGTGACTCTGGGACTTCAAAGTCTCGCACCAGCCGCATAAAACAAGCCACTTTGATCCCCGCTCCGCTCCTCGGATCTGGAGAGGGGGCTTCAGAGGAACCCCCCAATTCCACTCTCCTCTCTTCTCCCACTCACCCGAGGCCCGGGCTTCAGCTCTCTCTTTCCCTTTTCCACGTCTCCGGATGCCCCAAGAACCGGCAAAGCACTGGCACCGCGCTACGTTCAATCGCGCCGCATTTTAGAGAACAGTCAGCAAGTCGAGAATACAGTAGTGTACAGTGGTGCAGATCTCCCTTCTGATTCACCGGGAAGAAGAAAAAACAACTTCCAACACGCACACACACACACACACAGACACACACAGACAGACACGCACACAATGCAATATGATGTCAAAACATCACTGCCGAAATACAGCGGCCATCTAAATATATTGGCATTCAAATTCAGTGTCGATAAGAAGGGGATTCTTCATGCCAAATACGGCATGTAATAAGGTCGGGGATGAGAGAGACAATGCGGAGTGGTAGATAGCAGTGCTATTGTGTGGTGAATACATCCCCTTCTTCGCTTAAGGCAAGTCTTCCCACCAACATTACACAGTGTGTGCTGCCAATCACACCTGCCTTTTTTTTTTTTCATTTTGTGCCACTGGGTGGAGGTAGTAGTTAATGTTTTCAACACGCACCGTATCACTATAATATACTGAAATAGAAACAAATCAAGACCGGCCCACAGAAACACTAGCTCCTCTCCACCAGCTAAATCCATTATGGGACAAGCATAAAAAAATAAAAAAAAAAACAAGAAAACAAAAACTAAACTAAAAAAAAAAGCCTCCTCTTCCTCCTCATTCTACTACAAGACGGCCTGCAGAATTGATTTCAACAAGCTCCACTGTAAACACTAGAGAAACAAGATCTCAGGTTCCCTCTCCACCGGGCTGCCTAACCTAGCATGGCTGAGTAAAATAAATATTAACGGCTAAATTAATCATCGGCAGGACAGTGTTTGCGCTCAGGCGGTGTGTGTGTGTGTGTGTGTGTGCGGTGTGTGTGAGCGTGTTTGCGCTTGGAGTGCCGGGGCTAAGCTGCGTCTGTTTAATTAAGAGGGGTAAAACAGATGACAAATGCGAGACAGTTAAACATTTAATGTGTGCTTATCTCCCCCCTCATTTATTTAGTTGGGAGAGATTCAGAGTGGGTGGCGTTTAAGAGTGATGCGCCGGGGAAACGCCGGCGGATTAGAACGCAGCTCCGTTCGCCGTGACAAGTCAGCAAGCAACACACAGCCATTCCCTGACAATTGTTTTGACGTTCTGCAACTTAATTCTGTTTGATGAGAAAGAAAGGGATTACGTGATAAATCAAATAAACACAAATGCGGATTCTGCTGCACAGCTGTTTGTGAGAAGCAAAAAAAATTAAATGAGTTTCAACTTAAATGACACGGTGTCACTTAATTATGGATATATTTTTAGCAGCACTGCCTGAATTGTCAATTTCAACACACACAATTACAAATGCAACGGTATCAAAGGCCCAGTCTCTCCTTCATTTCACCTGACAAAGAGTTTAATTTTTTTTTTTTCTGAATGATCCGCATCTTATATCTGGTGTTGATGCACATTGCCTAGAGTCAATGTCAAATCCCAGCTCCAATAGTCCCGCAATAAATACAGAACGAACAGCGCCCGCGGCACACACATCCCTTTGCTCAACCCACTTGCAATATCTCACCAAAAGTTATCGCTTCCAATGTGACAATGTTAAAATGAAAAAAACAAAAAAAATTATATATATTATATATATATAAATATATACGGGTGGAGGGGGTGGTGGGGGGGGGGGGGGGGGGGGTTGGATGGGGGAAAGAGGAGCTGTAGCTAAAAAGCAAAAAGAGGGAGAGGGAGAAAAAGAAGAAAAGGAGGAGGAGGAGGTGGAGGAGAGAGAGAGAGAGAGAGAGAGAGGGGGAGAGAGAGAGAAAAAAAAAAAAAAGCCCTGTGCCACGAGCATATATAAGAGAAACCTTCACCAATTAGTGGGGAGAAACGGGAGAGGGAGCTGCCGCGGCGTCGGCACTCAAAGAGCCAGGCCTCGCGGCGAAGCTGTCATGTCGGCAGGATTGATCAACAGGCCTGCTATTTCTAATGGCATGTTGTCATGAAGCTGCAGCCATGGGGAGCCACCTGCCTCAGTCCTCGCACAGCACTGTGTGTGTGTATGTGTGTGTGTGTATGAGAAAGATGGGGTTGGGGGTACTGCAGCAGCCATACCTATCCTGTGCCCATATATCTTTTACTAACAATTTGAAAACGGCCCGGATTCCTCCTCCCACTCTCTGGCAGTCTACCTTGCCTATCCTGAAGGTGGAAGAATGTGCCATGCGCTCCTGGATTGTTCTTTATTTTTCACAGAGCCGAGCCAAGCTATTGTAAAATCCAACACAATGGATACAAAATGTATACCATGTTGCCGTCGCGGGAAAATGGAAATGAAAGCACCTAAGCATCTAAGCAGTGGCAGAATAATCGCATAGCGGCATAAAAATACAATCCAAATAAATATGCTGTGTTTATTTATTCATTTTCATCAATTTCACTTTCTTTATGATGAATATTTTGACCGGGCAACAAATTAACGTCTCAATCAGACACTATGAAACACTACATTACACGGGCAAAACTATTCCGACTTATCATCTGAAAGGCATTGCATTTGATTATAGCTCATTTCCTTTATATATATATATATATATATATATATATATATATAAAAAAGCCGCCAAATAATAAGCAAAAGACGGAAATACGTCTGCAAAATGCCATCGCAGGAAAAGCACAATCAAACAAAAGAAAATTGCTTTATAAAAAAATTTGTCACGTTATCCTCATTTTTCAGTAATGCGGCAACAAAAAACGGGAGGCTTGCTTCGTTTTTAGCCTCGGCGGCCAAACAAGAGTGGCCTCGCTAACAATAAAAAGTCAAATAAAAGTTACAGAACTTGAGAGTTCAAGGTAGCGCCGGCTACTTGGAGTGCATGTCACGTACAGTTAACCTTTTTATCGGGCCTGCCTGTGGTCTCATCAGTCGATGAAATTCTTTGCCTGCGGCGGTGGCTTAGCCGAGGGACACGGACCAATAGAAAAATATTTCATTGTGTTAGCATTTCAAATGGCGAGTGGAGGGTGGAGAGGAGGGCATTTGGAGGGGTGGTGGGGGAAGAAGCTCTAACCGATCATTGCCAGCGGAATTAATTGCCTATTCTGAGAATAATGTCCCTTACCCACGATCCTCGGAGGGCCGAACGCTAGCGGAGGCCACTTTTTTTTTTTTTTTTTGTTCGGTGTCTTCAAAAAGAAGAGCGCTTAGGGGTACTGGCCGTATTAGGGGTTTAGCTCAGTCCCCTAAAGGCCGGGAAAAATAATCAGAAGCGCTGAACCAAACTCAACTAATCCGCATCCTAATTAAAAACGCAGAACCCCATTACACCTAGCCGTAATGCGAATCGACAAATAAATACTTTAGGAAAAAATCAAAAATTTATTTTTAAGAAGTGACAAATTGTATCGAATAATTTGATTCCAAGATAAAAATTCATTGCAACAGAGAGAACAAGAGAAGTAAAATAAGCTAAAAGGAACGAGATTCGGCTTTCAGCCAGCGCTCGATAAATGGCTCAAGATGGAGCGACCCCGGTGGTGCTTCTATCCCTTTATTTAAGGGGATTTGAGTTCAGGCTCTGTTACACATTGCCCAAGCATATGCAATGACCCTAACTGATATCGGTGCATCTTTTAGCCACATCTTAATCTAACCTTTATAAAGCTCTGCGGCTTTTCAGACTCAAAACAGCATTAAGAACGAGCATTGTTTGGAGCGAGGGAGGAGGCGGCCCTGGGAGACGAGTCCACAGAATAGCTGGGCCCGGGCCGGGGCAGGAGCCCTCTGGAAAAACAGCTGCTTATGCACTCCAATCAGTGGGAAAACAAAACAAAAACCCAACAGCTAAGAAAGGGGGGAAAAAAAAGATTGAGATTTTGTTGCGGCGGAGGGGGCATCCCAAATGCTCCATCCCTCCGTATCGACCGCTATGGGCCTATTGCGTGCTAGGTGTCGATTTCATCCCTTGGCAGACGGACGGGCGAATTCGCAGCAGTCCCCATTACACGCCTCTCCTTCGCTCATTGTGAATTCAGTCAACGAAGTCAATCTTATTAACTTCCGCGCTGGTTCACACATGACATTTTCTTCAATTTTCTCGCCGACATCAAAAACATCAATTAGCAGCTCGAAAATGGGAAGGAGCGAATGACAGAGTCCGATAACGCCGACTTATTTGAAGCCGAGGGTAAATCTATTCTCCGGTTTTGAATGTGTTCATTACAATTGCATTTTCAAAGAAGACCTCCAAATAGCAAAGAAATTAAATTTATCTCCTAGAAATGTCCAGAAATTGTTTTTTTCCCCTCTTTCTTTTTTTTTTTTTTAATCCTGTGTCTATCTCTCGGCCTCAGTGGGTGACACAAAGCATTGTGGTGCCGCATTTTCTTTTTCTCATTAGAACAGATCACAACTCCCACAGAAGTTGAAACCCTATACTCTAACCTCTAATGTAACCCGTAAAACTGACAGATTTTAAAAGGAGACCAACATTTCTTTAGGAAGGAAAGGGAGCGATAAAGTAGCCTGCTACTGACCTACAGTTTCACCAAAAATACTGGAGCATGATGATTATCTATTTTTACCCTACAATGGGATTTATTATCAGATTAAAGAAATAAAACGTCTCGACAGCTTTACAGAAAAAAATACCCAACTGTTGTTTTTTTACACATCAATCTTCACATAAGCATTTATTATTTGGATTTATAGATGCATGGCATTGGAAAAAGTACTAATTTATGTTCTATATTATCTCACAGATATCCCAAAACTGAGGGGTCTTGCATTATTTTATTTTGTTTGATAGTTACAGTTTGATTTTTTCCTCTGAATGATACTGAATCCTTGTTGTGTCAATTAAACAAACAAAATTATGTAAATGAAAAAAAAAATGAATTGCACTAAGATATTTTTGGAAAAATATGCCTAAGTTGTTTATATTGAGTGAATAAGGCTATTTAAGAAACCAAATTAAAACACAGTATTACTGACAAAACCTGTACATTAAGATATTTAACACCTTGCAATTTATTTTTTCCTCTGGTAAACATCTGAATATAAATATTAAAAGCATTACAATTGAAAGGCCTGTTTAGCAATCTAAGGATTTCTATTTTATCCAAACCTATTTTTAAACAGGTTTTATATGTTGCTGGATGGAATGGCTGCTGCAAAACAAAAACATCTACCAAAAACCCAACTTCCACATTAACTACCATTTTATCCACAGCCTCATTGATCATTTCCTGCTATTCCACATCACGGTTACATCAAAATGTGAAATACAAACCTACACATTAATGAAGCTCTCATGGCTCAACTCTTCTGCCTCCCATCACTGATGAACATGTAACCCAATAAACCTTGGCCAGTAACCTTTAAGTAAAAGGCTATTTTTTGCCGATATCCAAACATTGTCAGACGGCTTCCTCGTGCTTGAGTTACATCTCCGAGGGGGTGAACAAAAGCAACTTTAGTGGCTGCGGAAAGACACTCGTAATGCGAGGGGGGGAGAGGGCCGGTCGCATACGGAGCCGTGCGGATCACGTTCCTCCGGCCCATTGATTTCTGATCTTTTGACATTATTTAGTTGCTTTTTATTTTCTTGCTCGTCTTTTCTTCCATGTCACAAAAGACAGGAATGTCCAAACAAGTGATGGTGGGAATATCTACTATCTGTCAAAAGAGCAGGCTTTTCCCGGCATTAAAGCGACCGAATGCTCTGACGCAGTGCCGAGAATCGGCGGGATGAAAATATCACTCTTTATAATGGAGGCTAATCAGATTTCGGATGCCGCTTGCCTTCTAGCTAAGGGGAGACGGGTAGCGAGGAGCAGTAGGGCTGTAACCAATACACTTCTTCTGGTTCATCGCCATCCTCTCTGACCTCACCGCACAAGGCCTCCACATTTTGGCACATCTAACCCACATCGAACGTACGGCCAAAGAAAAACGGCTCACGTGAATACTGTAAAAAAATCTAAATAAATGTAAAGTGGAATTTTGACACTAATTTCCGCTCTGAACAAACATGGCTGAAGGGACAAAGCGAGGAGGTGCCTCTGTAACACCACTGTCGGATGAATGTTGAACACACAGTAGTGATCAGTTCCATTAAGCAGGGATTTGATCATCTCCCCCGTGCGCTTTCACAGCCCGGCTTCAGATTAGATCACTGTGAAAATGGTCAAATGGTTGTGTTTATCTCTCTGTAATTATTTTGATGCAGATGACAGAGATTGGTTGTTTGCATGCGGCTTGATGAGTGTGCACGGTTTGAGCCAACGCGCGCGCACGCACACACACACACACACAGTTGCAAATGCGCACACACACGCGCAGATAAAGAAATTGGCATGGACAAAGCTGAATAGTGCCTCTCAATGCCATTAACCCATTAGATTGTTTCAACAAAGGGCCTTACCAAAGAAAATGTTTTAGGGTGAAAAAAAAAAATACAGGTCAATACAGAGCACAGTGCACACGCAATTATTGTGCCATCTTCCTTAAGTTATGAGTAATATTAATGTTCTCGTTGGGTGACACTAATGGACTTTCAATGAGATCGGAAAACAAACCATGGAATGGGTTCAGCTAAGCTTACAGAGGCAACCACAGCGGGAAAACAGCACTACCTTCTTATCTTGCAGTGCTTGGGCGGCAGAGGTAAAAATGTTTAGCTCTCTGCCATATTGATGAAAACTTGAGAGTACAATTCAAAACCCAGGGCAAGCTTGGGGCTTTTCAAAGAAACATTAACTTGTCTTGCACTCATCCATCAGCGGAAAAATACCGCCATTAGTGTTGCACCTACCTCGGAAAACATCATATTATTCTTTATAGTTATTCGAAATGGGAATGGTCCTTGAGTGACGACCGACATTCAATGAAATCACAAAGACGCAAGTAAATTCTGTAATTATCAACGACTGGCTTGATGTCAGGTATATTGTCGATGTCGGCAATGTTTTGCAGAACAATTCTCCTGCTGTGAAAGTATTTCTCCACCATTACAACAATGACGGTCCAGTCAAATACAGGCATTATCTATAGGACTCATCTGAACTATGGGACAATTTCACGACTCAATAAAAGAGAAACAAGATGTTGAGTTTCATTCATTTAGCCACTATCTCCGTTTTTTTCCCCAAACAAGGCAACTGAACTCTATTGTGTCAAGCTTTACTATAGGCACGTCCATTGAGTCACCGGCTTTGTAGCTACGTTTATTATGGAACGAAAACACGTCTGCTTTTGAAGGAAATGGTTTTTCATTTCTAGACCGCTGTAGCACTGAGGATACCCACCAACAAAGCGGTGACCTTGAGTAAAATTGTCTTAATCCTGAGGAGTTACTTTTAGATCTACTGCGTGTTGTCGCCCTTCCATAGCCGACAACAGATTGAGGGTTGTGAGATTGGCTGTGGCGATGGGTTCGTTCCCTCCGCTCGTCCCCCTGTTCTCCATAATCACCTCTATTTTCACTCCATTCAAGTTAGGCTGTGTCACTAGATTACTGGCCCTTCGTATCTACCTTTCCAATTACTTTTAAGAGTTTTGGACGGACAAATTTGTGCTTTCATGTCCCGTGTTGGCGGATGAGTCGCTGCTGCTGGCCATGAAAGGAGAGTTTTTAATGAGCTGAGCTGAGGTTAATTGGTTTGCTAAGATCCTCAGAGTCATGTGCCTCTACATGAAATTAAGTCTATTTCCTGGAGTTTCCCTGGACTTATTTAATAACAAACACTTCAGCCCAATTTTCATTTCCCACAGAAAGGGGGAGATGCGGGGAGGAGGGTGGTTGACAGTCTTGTAATTTGTTGGTTTGTGCTCATGTTGCTCGACTTTGCCCTCCCACACTGTAAATGCAATCTGTGTTTATGTGTTTTCTCAAAGACCTACGGTGCAGCGCCAGCTCCCATTCAGAATTCCCATGCACCTTAAATGTCCTGTTGCTTAACTGTATGTACTGCAGTGTTTACCACAAGCGTCCGCTGCCGGCCAGATAGCCAATTACCAGCCAGCTACTTTATTAACGGTATTTTTTATTTTTTAAAATGGGCAATTCCCCGAATCTGAACACCGTATTGATGTCAGGAGCCTTGTAGTTGCACATCAGATAGACATCTCCATACTTTGCTTCATTTTAGTGCTCTGCCAGTGTAGGAGAAAGGAGCTTTCCTCTTCTCTTTCAATCTAACAGAGACAAAAGTGAAACTTTTGTATTGCTACAAACTACTTGCATGTGTAACTGTATGTGCTAGAAAGTAACTTGACGCTTTTTAGTTGTTAGAAGTGTAAAATTGCCCAAAATTCAGATACAAGGTGAACAGGAGTGCAATGCCACCCAAGGACACACACATTGCCCTTTAGCTGTGTTCCAGTTTGGTGGTAACATTAGTGTGGGTTACATTTGTGCCTCTGGGATAGATGGTTTCATCTAACTACTGCCATCTATTGTATTCATGTACCTAATACCTTGTGTAGTCGTTTCTTTTCTGTCAATAATGGCTCAGTGTTGGATTTTATGTTTTATTTTCAGATACTAATACTAATACTGCTACTAATATTAAAGTGGTTGCACTTTATCTATACATTATTTTTTTATGCTTTCTTATAATAATATATTTATACATTGTAGTGAGAGTAAGTGTAAAATATTCTGTTTCTACTCCAAACTATGTACCAATGCTAAACCCCACAATTAATAATTAATCTGGAAAGTAAAGTTTCTGTGGTAAACATATGAAAATTACTCAATCATTTAGATGTGTATCTTGAATGGGATCACAAGGTCAGAATGCATGAAAAGACACCAAAACAGAGCATCACAAAGTGTTGTCCTGGGTGAGCATGTCCCCTGACCGCCTGGCTGGTTTCTCACTGTACTTATGGAAAACACTGGTGATCAAATCAACTCTGCTGACTATTGTGCTTCATAAAAGCAGTGGTGTACAGTGGCAGGAGAGACAATGCACTCCCTCCAACCTTTTTCTGTATACATAAAGGTAACACACACACACACGCACACACACAGAGTCTCCTCTAGGATTTTATGCAGCAGTGATAATTTGTGAATTTAGGTCCAGTTTTGACCCAGTTGCAGTTCCAAATTGGCTCCTATGTATTTAATTGAATGCTTATACTATGATATGCGGGCTAATTCCAAACATGATTGCAGAGGATTCCATAAAGCATTTGCTCTTAGTTTTATTTCTGTAGCAGTGGGGGTAAATCTCCAGCAACGGGGCGATCACTGCGGTTGATTGAATGCAGGGGGAAGCGCTGCATACACACCACAATACGCTAATCCTCCACAAATGACTGGGCCTTTCACTTGCCATTAGGAACTACATGATGTGAATCTGCCCATAGTAAAAGACCTTGTAATCAACACTGGTGCAAATGTGTTAAGTTCAGCCTCTCGTTGAGGGGGTTCAGTGGTCCTGACAGTGTAATTACGGGTTGCTGCCACAACGCAGCGGCCAGCGCACTCAACGCTAATTCAATCCATCTTCATTTCCAAGAGCAACGCCCCTACCATTGATGGATAGTTATCATTAGAGAGTGACAAAGCACTGAAACAACTGAGGCGTGAGAAGGAGAGCGTCTGTGTGTGTGTGTGTGTGTGTTTGTGTGCGTGTGTGTGTGTGTGTGTGTGTGTGTACATTGGGCCTAATGTCGGGGAGCAGGAGGATGTGTCCTCTCAGATACACACTATTGCCTTAGAGAGCAGGATTATATATTACTACGGGGATGAATACGGAAAGACAGGGAGGGGGGGGACACTTCAGGTCAGGGAGTAGGGGTGCATCTGTGACATACACACACACACACACACATATATATACAGTACCCACAGAGAGTATGTGTACGTGTTCACACACACGCACAAACAGTTTGGCTCAGAGTGACCCCGACACACAGAGAGGCTATGGCTCGACTCACCAGCCTTTTATAGCATGCTGCTCAGACTGCTGACAGACACACACACACACACACACACTCACACAGGTCTAGGCACTGGCTGCAGCCAAACACTAAACCACAGGCTGTGATTGAGGGAGACTGGGCTGCTCCTCTATATTTTCAGTCTATATATTCAGTCCGCCCTGGGCTGTATATCTTAATTATGTGCTCTGCCTCTTTTTCCTAAAAGAAGGGGAGAGAGAGTCTGCTAGTCGGGCACTGGTGCAGCAGCAGGCCGCTGAAATGAGGCCCTTCCAGTCTTTATGGGGCCTCCGGCTCAGCCACCGCATCATTACATGACTTTTAAGCCCTGGACAAAAACACTGCGGATGTCTCGCTCCCTTGTCTTTCCTGGCAAAACACACTCACACAGCACACGCACACAATAGACGCGATCCTGTTTTTGGCCCTTTTTCTAAACATGCATCAAGCTGTAGCCTATGCCTTCAAAACAAACTGTAACGCTAAAACTTTTCGGGAAGATACAGCACTAACAGGCGGTGAAAGGCAATAATGAGTCAATAACTCAAAGGGTAGAAGGGGGAACAAATGGCCAGAAGAGCTTTAGCCCGGTGCTGCGCTCAATGTGATTATCTCCCCTTTCTCCTCGCGGGTCGCAGCTTTAGGGGTCACCACAGTCTCGCTCTCACTCACACACACATACACACAGACACACACACACCGGTTTGGCTCTGCCATTTCAATGACTCAATCGCATCTGGAGCCCTCCATCGATTGTGCTCAGTGACCCAGCCAAGGCCCATGTGGAGAGTGACCGCCGCCGCCTCACCGTATTAGACCATGTTAGAGGGGGAGCCAGTACCATCGTCGCCCCTGTCCAATAGCCAGGAGGTGGTGCTACTGGGACGAGGAGCTCCAAGATGGCCGCCGCAGTAGCAGTTCGTCTTCTCGCTTGTACCGCTGAAAAGCAGGCGGGATTTGTTTGGTGGGGGTTTTTATAATAGTGGGGATTTAAAAGGCTTTTTTGACACCTGGAGTTGTAGACACTTCCTCAAAGACACAGACGCACTCTGTTTTACTGTCAGTGTCGATTTAGCGGCGGAGAGCGCCGAGAGGTTCACAGTCAGGTGATGCTGCCTGCTTGAATGCGTGAGATTCTCAGGCTTGTGAGCTCTTGTTCAGTTGGCTCATTGTGAGGAAGGAATGTGTTGCTACATCCCTCCAACCTCAGTGTGCACGCACACCCACACACTTAAACTTATTAAACATGCTTACTCATACACATTCTTTATGTGTTATTAAACACACGCATACACATGCGCATTTGTGCACATACATCCAGGCATGAGCACAGCGGCCAATGAGCTGCCGTAGACTGGCTGGCCTGCCTGCAGACCCTGCAGTTTGTTTAGCAACACTCCTTTTGACGACGCCCGAAGGGTGCAATTAAGCCCAATTAGAGCCTGTCGGTTTTATTAAGAGGCACAGACTGGCCAGGCTCGGGGGCAGTGAGGGGTAGAGGAGGGAGGAGGAAGAAGAGAAGGAGGAGGAGATTCTCTAGCACCAAGCTGCTGTTACTGTTGAGGAACTAGGCAAGCGCTGCTGGGAGGAAACCAATGCAAATATATGACAGCTAAAACAGACAGACATGACAGACAATTAGACTAAATGGCTAGGCTACTGGTGTCATCATTGCAGGAGTTAGAAAACAAAGATGTTCATGTGTTTACAAGGTCCTGCACTGCTTATCAAGTCTCCATGACCAGGTCTGGCTGAACTCAGGCGCTCTCAGTTCAAATACATACAGATCACCTTATGATGCCACATAAAAAGCCATTTATCATAGTACAGTTCTGATGATTTAATGAGTACCTGAAGGGATCAATGGATGACAAAACCGACTCGTCTATAAATACCCTTTGGCTGCAGTGAAAGCAGACATGTGTGGATGCAGATGTCACAAAGCATTTTAGGAAGGAGGTGTGGGGGTGGTGGCTGTGTAGTTATGTGAGCCTGCCCTGATGTATTAATGTGGTTGTGAATAGAGCAATACAGCTGGCGTGGAACAAAAACTCCAGCGTATCTTTCATCAGCAAATCAAAAAAAAAAAAAAAAAAAACAGAAAAAAAACAGAACGCAAATGAATGTATCATTTTCCCCCTCACAATTCCTTTTCCGTCGACCCCTCGACAGAGATGTTTACAGATAGCTATCATTCCCCCTCTTTTTCACATTTGCGCTTGGACATGTTTCAAAAGACCGGGCCTTTTCATCTCCCCTCTCGCTGTGAGGAAATTTGCTCCTTAATGGCTTTCAAAACAGGAAGCGCAGACAATAAAAGAAGGAGAAGTGAGAAGAACGCTCCGCTCCCCAGTCCCCCCTTCAGTCGACGCATCCTTTGCGGAGCCGAGTGCTGCAGCATGCCGCTGCTGCTGTGCCAAGGTGCCAACTGTGCCAGTCACACTGACCTCCATCTGCAGGCAACTTGATACCATCTCTCCAACCGCCGCGTACTCCCACTGAATGGGTTCGCTCAGTCACAGTAAAGTCTGAATGCCATTCAAGGCTCAGGCTCGGAATTGTGTTCAGAGTTTGTGTGCTATTGTATTCTTTGTTCACAGCTGCTGTGTAAAAAAATCCTTTATCACCCAACTGAATACTAAAAGGCTTGTATTGGAGGAATGCACACAGGAATACATTACTGCCAATGTGCAAATCATTCCACTATCAGGCAAATTAGAGTTGACTTTTCACAAGTCTTTATCAATGACCCTCAGAAGAGTAAGGTTGAACTGCTACGGACTGGCTCAAATTACTATTTAGGATGGGCTCTTGCCAAGTACTAGGCTTACTACTTTAATAGTATGTGTAGGTGTGTGTTTACTCATGTTGTATTCATAATTCCGCCTCCTGCAGGGCATCCGTGTCCACTGAGTGCCCTTGAACATGCCACGAGTAGTCTTTCTGCGCCTCAACTAAAAAGAGACCTGAAAGACAGCTACACACGCTTCCGCACAGTTGGATAAAACAAACCTTAACCACACAACTCAACCTCACCAAAGAACTTGCTTTTTTTCAAAAGATGTTCAGAAGAGTGCTTTTTTTCTCTCTCTCTCTCTCTTTGCTTTTTCTCCCTGGGTAAAACAAATGCATCATTTTTTTCAGTCAAAAAAAAACAAAAAAAAAAACAACAATCTCCACTCCCTCCTCTCCCTCCCAGTGTGCCATTTCCGTGTATAGAAGTGTTCCCTCCCATTGATTTTCTCCCAGCCAGGGCCCTTCCCAACACGAGCCGCTTCCTTGCCGGTGTCATCTCCTCGTGCCATTCTCCTTTTAACTGTGCTTTACTCTAGTGGCGTAATGTACAACTGCCAGAGAGGAGGGGTGGCTGGGGCGGGGTGTGGGGTGTGTGGGGCGGGATGGGGGACAGGGGGGTTTGGGGGTGGTGGGAGGAAAAGCTGATACATGCGCTCCAAAGTTTCAGCTATTGATTTCTTTTTGATGCAGATGGGGGGGGGGGGGGGAAAGAAGGGTTCAAAGCTGCGGAGAGTCGTTTTGATCACCGCTATAGTAGAGCCGGCCGGTAGTGTTGCTGGTAGTAATAGTAAGGCGGAACGATTGTGTGTGTGTTTGTCTGTGCATTGGATTCCTTTGTTGTGCACTGTGTTATGGTTCAGCCTCTCATTCCACGCGGTCAGTAGGCTCATTAAATGTAGTGACCAACACGCGTTCTCGTTAAGGCTTGCTGATAGGGCATCATCAAGGTGCGGTTCCCATAGAGAGAGAGAGAGTCAAAGTCGGTAGATTAGGCCTACTGCTGCATTTAAAAAAAAAAAAAAAAACTGCACACATGTGAGAAAGCACAAAGAGAGGCAGGACTATTTGAGCCCGGAGAAAATGGGACTATAATGTACAAGACAATGAATGAGGGAAAGCAAACAGTGGAGGGAGAGAGTTAAATATAGCGGGAACATTTTCGACGTCCATTTACTCGAGACGGGACGCTGAAATCAATGGCAACAAAGGGGGCAGGAGCAGAGATCCACAATCCAGCAGGAGTCTTTTACAGCCTCTGCTCATTGGCTGCTGCAGCTCCTCATCCGGAGCGCTCGCTCCCCGCTCTGCCCCGCTCCTCTGTGATGTGTGCCTGTGTCCACTGGGGGCTACAATTAGCCCATCAAACTCATTCCAGCCGGGAATCCGCGCCGCCTCTCCAACCCCTTTTCTCTGGCTCTGCGAAGCCCGCGCTCCTCCAAAGAGACAGGCAACTTGTAAGACTAGGGGAGGTAGCCTTTGAAGTGCCAGGCTCTGCCGAGGCCTCCCTTTTTGCTCGTATCAAGGCTGAGGAGATATAACAATTAAAATGGCGGGAGAGGCGGGCTGACACGGCGGTGAGCGCGCGTGCAGCTCGTGTGCCGTGAGCTCGCCCGAGCACCTAAGACGTTCGCCCTCGCAGGGGAAGGGGGGGGGCGCACCTCGGTACTAGATTAGCAGCTTAACAGTTCACTGACAACTGGGACTGCGGTCAAACAGTGAATAGTTACGTGACAGTTGAGAGATTTTCTTTATGTCATTGCTGTAAATCTGTCCCATGGCCTCTCCTGTCTTCATTGGCTGGCCCCCGATTCTTCTCCGAAACTTTTCTCCCAGTCTGCCTGTGTCTGTCAGTTAAGAGCTTTCTGTCCTGGAGTGCTAGTGGTTCAGATGGGCTGCTGTGTTATGTGAGCCCAGGTTGTGTAAGACACAGCTCCGCTCCTCTCTCTGCTCCAGTGGGGCTTGGTGGCAGACAGCCAGGTAATTACACAGCACTGACTACCAGCCCGGAGAGAAAGGCCCGCTACCACACACACACACACGCACACAAAGACAAAAAAAAACACCTATTTTGCATGCACAGACAGTGGAGTATACAGATCACACAACCCTACCTGCCCACCCTCTGCACACACCTGATATCTTTCTCCCATTCTCTCTCTCTCCCTCACACACACATGCGCACACACACACACACACACAGGCCCTGACAGCCAGCCAAACACAAGGCCTGCATTATTTCAAGGAGGATTACAATGACTCCAATCTGACCCTGCTCCCCAGCCCCAGCAGGCTGTCCCCCCTGCCTCCTCAACGCCTCTGCCTTTGGCGTGAGTGTTCCTGAATTTACTGTGTGGGGTAAGGGCCGTCCACAGTTTAAACAGGTGTGGACTCATGCAGATGCGCTGCAGCATGTGGTTTGCATTAGTCGCTGCAGCGTAGCCAAAGAGAGCTTTCACTGTAGCAGGAGTCAAGCCCAGCATGTCATTTGGGGTTGGAGGTCTGTTCACTTTCGATTCAGTCGATCCAGGAAGTGGATCTTCCTCGAAATTCCAAAAACTGAAGCCATTATTGAGTACGTCGGTGCTATTGTCATGTGTCATGTTTCACTTTCAATCAAAATTTAGAATTGAAACTGAACTGTCTCTTCACCTCTTCAAAGGTCTCTTAACCTTTGTTGCAACTTTAAGTTAAGAATTGCTGAAGAAATATAGTTGTGCTTTGGTGAAAAGAACAAAACAAAAAAAAGTGCAAATCTCAAAAAAAAAATCTGGTATGGAAGTGATAAGTGTAGTTGTAGAAACTCTTTATTTTTGATTACATATTTGAGAGCCTCACTAATCTTTGACCAAGACAAAAGAGAAAAAAACCTACACCGTCTTGTGCGTTTGGTGTTTACCTGGAACACATCATGTTTAAGCACGTTTATTATTTTTTGTTTCTTTCTTTTTTTAATCATCATGCTCGAACTTTGAAGGTGCACAAAGATGGCGGCATCCTAGTTTGGCATTATTTCTTAAAACCCTTTCAACAATGCAAGGCATCCCTAACCCTAACACGTGGGATGGACACTGAGGACTGAATAATGTCAGAAGGCACATATTTTTAACATTATATTCAGTGCTGATCCCATCAGCGTGTGAAAAGACAACATCCATGATGCTTGTTAATCTTCATTTGTCCCAAAAGGCTTAGCAGATGCTTTGAGTTAGTAGCCTTGAAAGTAAAAACAGCAGCAGTGCAATGGTAACATAGTGATGTGCCTCATGTTATTATAAGCATGGAGGCACACGTTCATTTCAAAATGTTATAAAGTTGTAAAGTGAATGGATAGTGTGTGCGTTAATACAGTATACCAACACTAAAACATTACTAATAATTTCGTCATTTCACTTTGACTTTAAAAAGCACCAGGAAGTGATTTGGCACAAAGGAGTAAAGTAAATTGCGCCACAAAACAAAAGGTAAGTCATGCTTCAAGAAACCAGGAGGTATTCTCTCCCCCTTGTTGGTTATTCCACACTTTCTCCAAAGAAAGAATCCCGTTTAAAAAAAAAAAAAACTGCCATGGATTCCAGTGAATGCCAGTGAGAATCAAGCGAGCTATTCATGCTGCCAGTTGATTTAGGCACGCCTCGCTACACACCAATCAGCCCGGCCCCGGCCTCGCCAGCCACTCACTTGTCTGCCATTCCAACACAAGATGGAGACAGTGCCAAAAGTTCCAATTAAAATATCCATTTGTGATGTCGGTGCAGAAAAAAAAAAAAAAAAAAAAAAAAAAAAAAACAAGTACCAGGCTTTTTCGATAGCGTAGGAGAAAATACAACAAAAGCTGCCAAAATTCTGTGGACAAGCCACATACTTAGAGTTTTCTGTCTACAAAAAGTAAATAAGCACGAAGAGAGTGTGTGTAAGAAGAATGTGTGTGTGTGTGTGTGAGAGAGAGAGAGAGAGAGAGAGAGAGACGGAGAGAGCGTGTGCGTGCATGGGAGTGGGAGCGTCTTGTTATGGAGGAACAGAGCATGTCGCAGATAAGAGGGCGACGCTGTTCAAAGGAAAAGGCAGGCCGGTAAACCGCGCGCCGATTCGACATCATCGCCTTACTGTCCCTTAATGAGCCTGGAGAGGGAAGTCTGTCTGGTGTCCATAAAATCCGCTCCTGTCTCGCTCCAATCACGCTGCTGGGCTTTTTATTCAAATCGCACACACAACTGTCACACAGCCAGTCCGGCCGCGCTGTTTATCTTACTCCGAGAGGATGTTAACAAGACAAATGAATGAATAAATACACAAATAATGCGTTTAGGTAATGTTAATAATGTATGAAATGGAAGCTGCTTTTTGACAGTAGCGCTGCACTAAGGGTTCCTTCCCAACTTTGGTGACAGGCTTGTTTATTCTTTTCCCAGGATGCAACTCTCTCCTCGTCTTCAGAAGCAGTGTCTGGCCGGCGCTGGGCGTCTGCGGCGCGTCTCGACTGATGGGGAAAGGTTGTCTAACACATTAGTGTGGACTCTTCTCCCATGACAAACAGCCCATATACCTTAGGAATAGAGCCATCTCTCCCCTCATCAAAAAAACCCTCAGTGATGATGCTCCTCCTTAATCTCGTGGAATCCAAGCCTCATTTTCACCCCATCACATTTCTCTCCTGCTATTACATGAGTGATTTCAGTGGCATCTTAATAGGCCAGTCAATTAGAGGTGATTTCTGGAAGGCTGGATAAATAAATAGGAAAGCATGTGCACACCTGCACAGGTATGCGAGAGCAGGCAAACTGCAGCATCACTTGCCTCGACGAAATGTCCCAAATTTCCAGGACTATTAAAAATAAATAAATAAATAAATAAAATATATAAATAAATAAAAACGGGAGAAGAAAAAAAAAAAACGCTCAAAGAAACTGACTGGGTAGGAAAATAAGTCTCACATCAAATTCCTTCCCGGGCCGAGACAAAAAGAAGGGCCTGGCACTCAGACACTGTCGACTACACAGACTGGAAGACGGAGAAGAGAAAAAAAAAGAATAACAACACACACATCAAAACCAGAGCCAAACAAATCCAAGAAAAGTTCAGATAGGTCTTCACTGGAACTGCTGAGAGGAGCGGAATCAAATAAATTGGGGGGTTAGTCTCGTTCAGGTTGGCCCGACACAAACCTGAAAACACTGTCTAGAAAATATGAAGAAGGGAGAGAGACAGAGGACAATGCAAAATGACTCAGAAAGCAGATACCCAGTGTTTACCCCCCCTCCACACACACACACACACACACACACACACACACACACACACACACTCCAAAAAAAAAGCCTCTCTCCTGCCGTAAGGGGGTAGGAACACTAAACCCAATTCAAGGCAGCTTAAGTGCTCCCTGGAAGCAGTCAGCATTCCACTGTCCTTAACACACACACACACACACACACACACTCTCACACACACACACTCACAAGGTGTTAAACTTTGACAGTGACAGTGTGTTCAGCCATAACTATAAATTGTTCTTCGGGGAATGTGGTGGGGCTTCATAGCCTTCCCGTCCTTCCTTCCAAAAAGCTCTCTGTCACTATGTATATATGTATGTGTGTGTATACATCAGACAGTGACTGTGGGATCGCTCGCCATTCAGCCACTACAAAGCCAGAGACATTCAGGTAGCAACCTGGTGCGCTGGAGCTTATGATGAGGGACTGCGAAAACCTCTTCCCAGTAGGCTACAATCCTTTTGGGCTCATAACACAAGAAAATGATTAAGATTTATTCCTTTTTTTCTGTGGTAGAAATTCAAGCCTCTGTGCTTTGAGTTACACGTGGCTGTTAGTGTCGTAGCAATGGGTCAATCTGTCAGTACTGATAACTTAATTTAGCCTAATATTGGCCTGATATGCCACAAAGTACAGGTGTATCATCATTTGTGAAGGGTATAAATATGGCAGCAGGATATTCAAAAGGCTTTAAGTGTTGTGGCATCTGAAGGTAAAACCTTTGTTGGCACAGAATTTTTCAGCGAACAGATAAAAAGACTATTTGGAGCATTCATATAAATGGAATGAAGCATTCCAGCTCATCAATATTTTGGGAACTGTTTGACCATCTATTATTTTCGAGACTTTGTGCCATCTATTTCAGGGCCTTATGCCGGCATGTGAAAGTACAGGAGTCTTTCGTAGGGTCCGCTTTCATTTCACCTAGACTTCTCAAAAACCAACAATACACAGTACTTAACAAGGAACTTTTATGCCAAAAGTCTCGAGGGAACAGCACCTTTAAGGCTGCACTCCTCTTTTGTAGAAAAAGTGCTGCCTTAACCGCATATTGTGCTGATAATTTGAAAAACCAGGTCACCCAACTTGCACTTTGTTTTCTTAACCAGCTGTAATGAACAGTACTTGTGTCCAGCTCTCCACACACAGCCAATGTGCTCCTTACTGACTTAAAGATCAGAGAAACAGCCACTAACAACTTTTCCACTGCTACTTTCTCCATTTGTATTCTGCTTGTTGCTGTAAACTGACAGCTTCCCAGGTACCATGAAACCCTGCCTCTTCTTCGCTGTGATTGGTCGGCTCACGCACGCACGAAAAACAGTGCCCTCCTCTAAAAAGCAGAACTTTTCTCAAACATCAGAAAGTGCTCGGCCTAAAAAAAAAGACAGCAGTCATCTTCCGAAGTGGCCATTTTCTGTCTGCCTTGCGTTTGTGAACACCCCCTTACTAGTTCAATATATTTTGTAAACCCCTTTTTTTGACTAAACAAAGGGCAACGATTTCATGGTGCTCAAATACAACACTGACACATACCTACACACACGTGCGCACACACACACAGAAAGGGAACACACTCATAACAGTCAAGAGCCAAAGACTACTCTAAATTCTGCAGGCCACCCCAGGGATATTCACTAAATCACTTCACCCCGTTCTCAAAAGTTCACTTCCAAACTTCCTGGAAAAAGGAGCAGACATTTCTGAGGAATAACAAAGAGGGTTACTGAAAGTAATAACATTGTGTTTAATCCCACACAATTCTGCCTCGTACCGGAGTGAGAACAGCAAGGCGAGGGGGGGATTTCAACAAAAACAAATCACTGCTCCTGCAGACGGATGCGTGTTAGCAACGCATGATAACCGAGATCTCATCTCCAGAGTCAAGTGTCAATACGTTTGTGTATACCAAAAATCCCCCATGACACCGCGAATACAATTACCCAAAAGTTGCTCCGTCGCGAAGGACGGATAAGTCTAAAAACAACAAAACGAAGAAGATTTCAAATGAAGGAATCATCTGAAGTAAGCTAGACTCTGGGTAAGCAGTTGTCATGTGCTAACAGTGCGTTTCCCCTCCCCTTTCCTCCGTCCCCCTCCTCCCCCCCTCTTCTCTTCCAGCCCTCTACCTAGTTCCCCTCCTCTTTGTGGCTCAGCTGAAACCTCAGCTCCTTCCATACTGCTGCTGGGAAAAAAAAAGGAGGTCACGGATCGCCTTACCCCAGCCTGCCTCCGTATGGCCACAAGCACCCCCCCCCCCCCCCCCCCACCCACCCACCTTCCACCCCACCCACCTTCCCCGACCAGCCCCTCTCACTCAAAACCTCATTCCATCACTGCGGCCAAATCCACCACATCCATCCTCCCCTCCTCCCCGATTCATTTCTTCCCTCCCTCCTTCCCTCCCTCCCTCCCCCCCTCCCTCCCTCCCTCCCTCTCGACTCCCACCCTTCCCGTGCCCTCAGCCCAGCGCTAATTGGTAAATCTGTTGAACCATGCCAGCCCCAACAATGAGACACCTGGAGTTCTGTCAAAACAAGTTTCCCTGTGAAACGGCCTCCAGTGCTAATACAGTAGCGTAGGGAGCCGCTGCCTCTGTTGTCGCTCACGGGGCCGGCCGCAGGATGGAGCCGGGGGAGAGCTGAGACGCCGGGGGAGGGATCCTGCTAGGGGGAAATCAGTCAAAGATGTCGCACGTCCAATGAACTCGGCTGTCAATCTGCTAGGAATGCCTCGCCATAAATTCGGTTATTGATCGGTATCACTTGTGAACCTTGATCCTAATTCTATCTGCACATGAACTATGACCAAACGGCGATTACCACATCTTTCTAAAGCCTGTTTTTTTGGGCATCTTGATGTGAATACCCACACAACAATAACGTCTCTGGGTTGAATGGGTGCATGTTGTTGCAGATGAAAACACGCGAAAGTGACAACCTGACTTGACCCGCCTCTGACCACCCGTCACCTAAAACTCAGTCACACCTTAGACGCGAGGATATTGCATACAGGGCTGCGTTGGTGCAGACAAAGGTGTGTTTGTAAGACACACACACAGAAAGACAGACAGACAGGCACACCCAACACAGATCCTGCCCTACCTCGTCAAACAAGTTCTAGCAAAGGCACCGGTACAAGAGAAGGGGGGGCAGGCAGGCAGCCAGTTGACGTGGGAAGAGGAATCTTTTTTTCAAAACCTAGAACGTTACACCATCACATTAATGCCTGTTTGTATTGTCAAGAATGAGTTTATTTTTTGTGTTATTGACTGCCAAGTGCCAACACAGGCCCTATAGAGTGTACAAAATCAACAAGCAATTAATCAGTCAAACAATTCAAGTAGGCAATCCAGAGAGCCGTGGTGGCTTCAAAGGAGAAGAAATAAGTTCTCCTTTGGGCTTCACAATGGCAGCCTCTTGCCTGCTTCACAGGGCCGAACTGGTGGCGATGAACTAAACTTGAACAAGGCTTACTGATCTCCTTAGCACAAGTCCGCTCTGCAGTCAGATCAAGGCTAACTTTGCCATTAGGCTCCCCTCCATCAATTCACGCCTTCTATTCTTAGGGAGATTTGTCTGACAAGTTAATTGAGACAAAGGGCAGTTCACAATGACAGAGCAAAGTGCTGGACAATGACAAAAAAATCTACTTTTTTTTTTTAGCAAGCGTAGTCCATAAACTGTAGTACTATTTCATGTGAGAGAAGGCCACCTTCACCTCAGGTCATCCTCAAACCAAATCTTCAACCACTGTACAGTATCAGTGTGTATTATCCCTACACAATAACACGCACTCACTTTACTTCCCATGCACACATACACACACACACTCTCTCACACATACACAAAGTGCTTAATCAATGAATTCCCTACCATCTTGCCAGCTTCCATTCAAGCCCAGATGCTATTAATAAAGAGACTCCTCTTCAAAACAGCTGCTAAAAAGAAATGGATAGAAAGACAAGAGAAAGAGACCCCCCCCTCCCCCAGCCGGATGGTAGGCCAATTCATACACAAGCAGATAATATTGAAGTACGAGCCTACAATCCACAATCTTGTGACAATGGCTGCCAGAGCTAAAAGAGACACACTGTGATGTTGTCATTAAAGAGACTATACAACACTGACACTGGCCTTTGTGGATGGGAAATTATTTGAAGCTGGGTTCACATTAAGATCTCTGCCCATTCAGCGAAGTTCCCTTTGGTTCCTTAAGACAAGAACACTGCCATCTCCACCAAGGACTGTAACACCACCTTGAACCAGAACGGGATCCGGGAACAGAGGCCGCTTAGCCGCATCAGAGAAAGCGGAGCCGACAAATAATAGCCTATCCAACACATTAAACTGATTTAAAAGCCCAGGCGAACCAACACTGCACAGCAGCAAAGAAAAGCCGCACATGGCTGCCTCATGGAGCTGGAGCATGTCTGTGAGTGTAAGCATCTTGGTCAAATGTATGAGCAAAGGTCTGCCCATCCAAATTAATCCCCCACAAAAAAAAACAAAAAAACACATCACCTGGATTGGCATTTGAGACATTACAAAGCACATCAGCAACAAAGCAGCAGCACTGAATTAGCACAAAGCACAACACAGCATGATCATCATTAATCACCAGGATTCAGGTTATTCATTAAATTTTTGTTTTAAATCATCATCATCAATTATCAGTTGTTAATTTGTGTGTGGCATCAACCAAAAAAATCTAACAAGATATTTTTGGAATTCAAAGGTCTCTCACCAACTGAAATTGGTGAAGGCTCAGATCTGACTGTCCGGGGAATTCCAAGCAGAAGGGCCCCTGAAAGGCAAAGACGGACGTTCCCAAGTCACACAATTATATCAGCTCTCCGTCCTTCTCTCTCTCACATACACACACATCTGCACACACAATCCTAGCCTACCAGACTTTATGCAGAAGCAACGTGAAATAATGCACCCCCCCCCCCTGTCTTTTTAGTTATTTAACCTACTGCTTCCTCTCTGCTGGCTCAGCTTTCTCCGGGGTGCGTGTTCGGCCCCATTATTACTCACTTTACACAGAGAGAATAGGAGAACACTGGCTCTGCGCTGGTTACATGGCTGTTTGTACTGGCTGGCTGGTTGTTAGAGCAATATTTCACTTTGGTAGAACATTTTCACTTCTCAGCATCCACACCTTCACAGACGTTCAGGAGCAGTCGGCTGCTCTGGGGATCCACTGTCACCACCAGCATTCAGCACCGTTTTCCCCGGCTCTCAATGTTGATAAGTGCAAACAGGCAAAATTAAAATTAACACAGAATGAGTCAACTGAGTCATATTTTTCTTGATGGTAGGTGTGTTAAAAGTGCAATGTTAGAGTAGGTTTTAAATGAAAGTAAGAAAGTGGTGCTGACTACGGGTCCCCAGAGCAGCCACTTTTGATACTACGTGCACTAAAATTGAAATTGTTGAAAAATGAAAGTGTGAACTTAAACTCTGCCTTTGCCTAGCCTTATTAGCTGTTCAAGTGCAACTGTCTCTTGAGGAGCAGGAGGGATACAGAGGTGAACCTGGCAGATTTGTATCTAGTGCCCCGAACAGCAAAATCAGATCTCATGTCACTCTGAAAGACATCAGGAGATGAGGGGAGGATGGAGGGAATGGAAAGGAAGAAAAAGGAAGAAACATGTGGAGGGGAGATAGAGCTCACATACTGATTCCAAAAAGAAAAAAAAAAGGGACACGCTAGTTGCAGTCACAGAGCACGCAGAGAAAAGCAAAAGGGCCTTCAGTTTCTCTGGTTCATTCCCACTGGTTCTGCACTCTGATCACTGGGTCATACTTGTACATGTGCTTGACCCCAGGGCCAACTACATAGCTTTTCATAACAGCTATGAACACTGTGGTTATTGGTGTGACACACACTTACACATACACACGGATACAAATATGTATTATCCCTGTAAATGTGCATGTCCGACATAGAGTCACACATTCCCTGGGGTGGCTTAAGTTCACAGGGGTTATATAACGGTCAAATACCACAGCAAGGAAAAGAGGACAATGGCCTTAGAGCTATTCACACACACACACACACACACACACACACACACACAATACATAAAAGCTGCTATTCACATTTCCTACAATCAGATGATGTTGTTATGGAGTAGCTCCTTGAGGAAATTCAATATAAATACTTGACAAAAATGTGTGAAATGATATGGTTGACATTTTGAATTTTGATCGGTAGTTTATCCCCAGGCCCTTGTCACATTATGGAGAGAAGTCTCAGCATCTGTCCTTCAGCTGCCCTAAAGACAGCGTTTTAGTGTCATTAGCATTTCTCATTAAACCCAAAGGATACTCCTAACCATTTGACGGACACCGTCAATTCAAAATGTCAAGGTATTCCATTAAGTCCATAAAGGAGCAAGACTTTTCAGAGAGTGTTGTGGTATTGTCGCTGACTAAGCCAACACAGAGTGGATTGTCTGTGGGAACAAGCAGCCGTCCAGACTGCTGGACAGACACAATGACTGAGGTGCTCTCATTTTCATTGTCACAGCTCCCGGGACTGACGCCACGTCTCGACGGCCTCGCATTTTGGCCTGAGCTGATGATGCAAGCGTGACCCCGAACAAGTGTCTTGTCTGAAGAGACAGTGAGAGACAGTGGCCAGGCACAATGGTCTCTATCTGAGGTTTGGATCGTGTGCCAACGATGTTTTGCCACCCTGGAACCAAAAGGGACCACGACAACGACTAATGTAGAAGTCTGAGAGATGGACTTTCTAGGGGTGGGATGGAGGGACAAGGTGCAAGAGAATGACAACAAAGAGACAAAGGGGGCGACGAGTTGATTGGGAAATGGCTAAAGACGCAGAGAGAAAGAGCAACTAAAGCCTGGCAGAAGTCCAGCGGGAGAAAGTCTCGTAGGTCCTATGGGCAGTGTGTGGGTGGTGCCTGCTGACCCCGGGGCCGCTCATTAACAGCAGAGGAGGCCAGGCCTCCCAGAGCCCCGGGCCATTGTCTGGCCAGCCCAGGTGCACGGCCCATTCAGACCACAGGAAGTCCCCTTTATCCCTACTCCTCTAAAATGGACAGAGAAGCGGTCAAGGAGAGTCAGTGTGATCCTGGCTCTGTCTTTTCTAACACTGACCTAGAGCCGGTCAGTGCTTGGGCCCATTGTAGGGATCCAGAGTCATTGTGGCGTGTCCTGCTCAATGCTCAGCTAAAATGCACTCCTATTGGTTTTTTATAATATCAAAACACGTCAGCTCTTTTCAGATGCCCTCTTTCCAGAACACATTCTTTAGAGAAACAAGTGAGACTGAATGGAAAAAATAAGCATGTTCACTGATTGTAAAGGCTCAGGTGGGAGGTCTCGCCTGCCGTAAAAATGGCCAGATTCCATCACTTCCTCCACGCTAATTACCATACACTTGGAGCAAGCGCCCTCCCTCTCTCCCTCCCTGGGCCCATGCTTCACTACCTCTGACACACACACACACACACACACACACACACACACCAAACACAGTGAGGCACAGTTGGGAAATGGTTAACACTCCAGCCGTCCCCTGCTGCCAGTGAAAGCCCAGAAAACAATGGAGACATTGTCCGACCAGGGCTAGACTCTAAGACTGTCCGTGTGTGTGTGTGTGTGTGTGTGTGTGTGTGTACGTACGTGAATGTGTGCAAAACAGTTTGTGTGTGTGTATGCTCTCTAACACGTGCATGTTTCTGCCCCAATTCCCAGAACGACAATTTAAGATTCAAAAAGTTTGACTTGCGCCACAATCGTAAAATGCCTTTATATCCCATTCTGATGTTGCTATTTGCTTATAAATAAAAAAATAATAATTCTGTCAAATGACTGTGAGATGAGATGGGTTAATGTCTTTCAGCCAAATGATGTCATGTCATTACCAACATGGGCCTTGACTCCTGCTAAGCTTTACTGTATTGCACTGTTATTTATGCTAGAAAAAAAAAAAATACTTGAAGGAAATGATTTACAAAACAATTTGATGACAACATGTTATGTTGTGTTACTGGGCTACAGCAATGATCACTGTCTGAATAACAGCAGTTGGTAATGTGGAAGTGGGCAAACACACACACACACAAAACACTTCCAAAATCTGTCACAGATGTGTGTAAAAACCCCATTTCCACCAGCTACTAAGCTATTTCCCACTACCAAGTATCCACAAAGACTCTTCAAGTCAACAATGTCAAATTAAAGCAATGAACGGCAACTTGACAAACCAGGGACTATTTATGATATTTCTCTCAGAAGCTGTGTGAGGCATAAAACAAAACTAAAAATGTTTCTCCGAGTCTCTCCCTCAAAAAATACACATCAATAGCTGGATAAATATTGAATAACTTTCAGCCAATGGCATAAAAGTTCAGCGGCGGTGGGTTTTGAGGCAGCCTGCGGGGTGGTCAGACACTTCAAAAGGTCCGGCGTGGCCCCCTTTGAGGGCCTGGTGAACAGGGGCATACACCGCGCCCTCAGAAAGACCAGCCTGCGTGAGGTCACTTCCTCTTTTCTCGGCTGCCCCTCCAGTGTTCCACCTCAACTGAACCTTCCAGCCAGAAACGAGAGCGTCTGTCTGCGCCTCCGTCTCCGTCCATCTTTCCCTCGTCCTTCTCCTCCGCCACCGACTTCCCTGACAGTTTTTTTTTATGTATCTACAGCTATCGATACTCTGTCTTTCTACTGTTGATTCACCTGTCTGAGGGTCACTTGAACGGATCGTTGTCCTTATCTAGCGGGCCTATCGACGGCTCCTTATCACCGACAGTGCAGACTGCAGGCGCTCCGGGCAGGGAGGGGTCAAGGCGCCTAAGTGTTCCTCGTCATTTGGAAACTAAGGAAACTACCGTTTACAACCCAATTTATTGATAAGGGGATCACGTAGCGGAACATGCAGGCCATCATGTAGGAGAAAGAGAAAAGCTTGGTGTGGTGTTATCACTGACATTCCTGATGTTGTCCACAGTAATCTGTCTTGTCTATACGTTCAACAGCCGGTATGATGCAAACCAGGGAAACATTCAATCAAACTTCCTCCACAGTCAGAGGCGGATGGGGGAGCAGGGTGGAGGGAGCGCCAACAATACAAGCTGCATTTCACATTCAATTTGATCACTTTTGCGAACAGCAAGTTGTGTGCCTGTGCAGCGATGCCTCTGATCTTACCAGCCTGGGTGCTTGATCAAACAAATCACACCAATCAATCTAAATAAATAAATAAATAAAACCACACAGTAATATAAAATGTATTATGGACGTCTGCAGAGACACTAATGCATTCTGAAAAGTGAGGCATTTGAACTTGAACCATTACGCTTTACTGTTGTGTTCTCAAACTTCCTTTAAAAGTGAATGGTAAGGCAGGAGCTTAGGCGGACGTGAGGTGTTAAGTATTTACAGCCATATGACTCATAGCAGGATAAAACCTGAAGTATTTACCTGCAGCTCCTGCTGCCTACGACCAGCTTAATGACTTCATAGGAGATGGGACTCTTTTTCTCAGCGTCTCCTAAAATAACCGAGCAGAAGAGGCCCCCTGAACTCTGTGGTGTAAAAATAACACTGGCAACGCAGGGGAGGATAAGGAGGGCCTGAGCTGGGCTTGTTTTGTTCAGAAGAACACTGTCATCGCCAGCTTTGTCTTAAACACAACTTTTGACAGGGTTTCTGTTTCAAATAAACAGGCTTGTCGACTCCTGCTATTTTAAGCTGTGCTTAACTTAAACGGGCAAAATACCAAGGAGGCCGTGGCTTGCCAACTTTCACTTAGTGTTGAACTGGAAAGTGTTGGCGATGGTATTTATTACAGACCATAAAACTAACCGAACTGATCAAATGTCAAATGTGACTCAGAGGGACCGGGGGACTTGATGTAATTTGTGTGACAAAAATCATCACTCCATCATTGTGAGCTCCAGCACCATGATGACTGCTAACTCTGTTGTTCTACAGAGTAAATAAACAAAAGGGTCAGCTATGTATTATTAGCTTCAGTACTGGACTGTTACCACAGGAGATATCATATTCATGAGTCTACAAACTTGGAACGCTTGTCCATCTAAAATCGTTATCCGCTTTTAAAGTTTGCATTTTCATAACAATATGTACGAGATGCACGACCCAAACGACCCCCACGACCAAAAGTAACAACAGTGCCAATAATGGCCCAGGGCATTCGTGGTCACCTTACTAATTCTGCTCACTCCTCACTCTCATTGATTTTCCTGGCTCGCTAACCCTGCGACCACGTACGTACACCTCGCTACGTTCAACCTTTCCACTGACCTCCTGAAAACTTCATGCCTTTGGCTAACTACGAAGTTCATGTTCAACTGTTCATTCTAGAGCCGCTAGCCTCTTAGATATTGACATGCCCGCGGTGGACGCTCTGTTATGTGTATGTACTGCATCTGCCCCTATGGCTGTCCAGCCAACTCTCCTGCCAGAGTGCTGCTCCGACTCTATGGATAGGGTAAACAATGTTGAAGGAACGCCCACGCTTCCCTCAAAGACAGTATGTTAGCAGTCCAGCATTAGGTCATTCTCATGAAAAAAATAAAGTTGTCAACATGGGGTTGGTTCTCAATAATTACCCAGCTCGGTACGGGGCTGGGCAGGGCCGATCGTTTTCTCTGGACTTAATGGCAGCGGGGCTGTCCAAAGAACAACTGCTGCGCCTGCCACAGCGGCAGCTCCCAATGCTACTTGCCTGCTGATCGCTCACTAACAGACAAAAGCTTTACCTTTTCAGCGGGTTTGCCGAGTCGGGATGCACAAAACTCGCGTCAACAGAATTTGCATGTATATTGGGCCTAGCATGTTCAGATAAAACTATCTGGGTGTGTTAGTCACTGTGATTTAAGGGTTAAGGCAAATAAGTATGTATTTTTCTAGTCAAAACATCCATTCATGGGGGAAAAGGGGGGAGGGTTATAACCCCGAAGGTGTTTTCAGTATAGGTGAGAGGAAGAGAGGAGGGTTGGTCTCTCTGTCATGAGTAAGGGAAGAAGAGCTGGGGAAAGAGGAAAAGGACCGAGCGGAGTATTACTTACAACGATGTGTGCCGGTGACGGGGACCTGGCATCTTTAAGTGCTTGTCTACTCTGAAGACCTCCTGGTTGAACATCTAGCAGGGGCCATTTCATCTGTAGGTACTGAATGGCAGAAAGGAAACAGAATGGAAAGAAAGAAAGAAACAAAACATGTTAACAATGCAGAAAGCAAAAACAGAAAAAACAAATCAAAATAAGACAAAAAGGGAGTCGACATTCTTGATGAGAGCATGGGTGTGGAAACTAAAAAACATGGAAAGGCAAATAATGATCCTAAGGCGGATGGCACATGGGGTGAGAATGGCCTCGAGCATGCACCTGACAGTTCAGCAGGAGTGCATACAGTAGTCCTGTAAGCTAAATTACACATTAATTTCACAAACACACAGCACAATACTGTTACTTTGGTAGCCAGGCTCCCACTCGGTGAGTAGGAAAATGAGCACGGATACGATTTTATGGTAGTTTTGAAGAAGGTAGTTGAGAGGTGTCTGATTTCACTGAGTCACTCTTTTGGAGTTGGGGGAGAGCAGAAGGTTGCAGGAAGGGGTGGGGGGTGGTGGGTGGGGGGGTACTGTACATGGCTTATGGCTTTAAGATGACCTAATGTCATAAATGTGACCGTTGTAGACTTTTATTGGTTGCTGCCTCGGAACCCATAAAAAGGTTAAAGCGTGGCGTCTCACCACGCTCCTCTGAGGGTAAACCTCCTGACTGCTCCCATAAATGATTGACTTGGCCTTTATCAGAAGTCTCTCTCTCTTTCTCTCACTCTCTCTGTGTGACACACTCAAGCAGAGAGAGGGACAGATAAGCAGAAAACAAGGGTCACGAGAAACATCTGTCTGTGTTATAAACTGGGTGGGGTCCTTATAATCTGATGACGAGCTGTGCAATGTTGACTGTGCTACCTAAAAATGTTCTACCTTGTTTCTTTCCCTGGAATGACCGGGAGCAGGAGTTGTTCTCATCTTCATACATTCGCTCATAGCAATCATGGCACTAACAGAGAGAACTATAGCTTTTGCTCCTACCACTGTGAATTATTGTCACAACACTTACAGCATGTAAGTCTGACCATTTGCTATAGACATTCTCAGCCAGTGATCCCCTGGTGGTGACCTTGCTGTAGTGTGTGGTCTAAACTCGGCTTATCAATGTCACGGCCACCTAGTTTGAGGGAAAGAGGTCACAGCAGCTCTTTCAGCTCCGAGAGGCCTGTGGCATTAGTCAGGTTACTGAGAGGTCGAGGGCCTGAAATTGTTCTCCTTGTAAGGAGGGGAAACTAGAGCCCAATATTGGCAGCAACAGCAAACACTGTCAGATCAATAACCTTTGGAAAACTGCTTACTGCAGTTCAGTATATTCAAATAATAGCTCCGATGGCCTGCCAAATACTGGGAGGAGTTCCCTGGATTTGCAAGTAAAATTTGCAGAGACAATGGCAAACTGACTTTGAAAATGCAGTTCATAAATTATGTCAAATAACCAAAACCGTTGGTGACAAAGTCTAAGGAAGTATCACATGCTCAAATGGAAAAAAAAAATGTTTTTGCAAAATAAGATAGGCTTGTATCAGGAAACCCTGGGAGAGGTTCAGGAGAAACAAAGAGAGGAACGGTTATTGGTGCTGGCTAGCTGAAACACAGGAGGGTTGCAGGCCTATTTCTTAACCTTGGGGCCACAGATGCTTCTCTTGGTAGCCCAAAGGCCAAGTCATGAAAAATGGATATCGTGTAAACTCAACATTAAACAGAGGCCTTCTTAATATATGCTGCTCTATAGCACACCGGCCTCCCCCAAGAAAAGTTCTGAGTAGTCAACTTGGCCTTGGATCTTGGCCTCTGATGCAACTGGGACATAAAACAACCGGACTAAGACTCCAGTGCCCCACCCTCCCCCCACCAAAAACTTCAACATGTCAAAATAATCAAGGAATCTGGTCACTCTGGTGTGCTCTTCTTCCCTATCCCAACAATTACACTGGCCCTTCTCTTCCCGCTGCCTGCTCTTTGTTTGTATACAGCTTCACTTCAGCATCCGCTTATACCAAGGCCACTGAGAGTAGGGCCCATGTGCCAAATTTGTCCCTCCACAAAAATCTGCTTGGTCCATTTTCATTATTTCATTATATTTCATGAGTGACTGAGATCATGTGCTTATTACACCGTGATGGCATAAAACCTCAGAAATGCATGTTTGTTAAGTTTTAAAGCGATGTCGCCTCTGGTAGAGACTCCACAATTTTGCGGTGTTGCGAGTACATTAGCTTCAATTTGTTTGTATCGCCATCTAGCAAGGATGACCGCTAGTGTGTGTGTATGTGTGTTTGGATGTGAGTGCGTGTTGGTGTGTCAGTGTTGGTGAGAGAGTGAGTGTGTCGCGACCCTTCCTGAGACTGTGTCTAAATCAGTGGTAATTAGCGAAGAGTTCACTGTGGGGTGCCTGCCAGTGGTAGACGCTGGAGGGAGTTATTGACTCCATGTCCTCGGTTACAGCCCCTGCTAGAAAAAAAAAAACGTTTGCAGCCTGGTCTTTCTCTACCACTACCACTCATTTATGACCCCCAGAAGGCTTTTACCGCTAAAAAACTGGGTTTGTTTACGCTTGTTTGTACGTCCTGAGAGTGGAAAAAAGGATAGATTGTAAAAACTCCAGAGTTGCGGTCTTGTGGGTTTTTTATGGACCCCCCACACTGGGTATTAATTGCCATGAAGAGAGGAGAGGGGAAGGGGGGCTTGTAGCGGTGGTAGAGGAGGAAGAGAGTGACGGAGCTGCTGTCATCTATGAGGTAATTCAAGACGGCGTCCATTGGTGCCAGAGGGGCTGGAGGATAGGCCAGTGCTGAAGGGAAGGGTGGGGGTGTGTGTGTGTGTGTGTGTGTGTGTGTGTGTTGGGGGGGGGGGGGGTGAAATTGTGATTCTAGTCATGGGAAAGTCCTGCCATCTCAGACTGGTGGGCTAGACCTTGTGCAGACAAATGACTGCCCAAGTCAGATATGCATGCGTGTGCACACAGGCTCGCACATGCAAATATTCAGACGCGACTGCAGCCGGGGAGGGGTGGGGTGAGGGGACATTTGGGGGGGGGGGGGGTTAAAGGGTAAAGGTGACACCCTAGAGTGTGGCAATGGAGTCCAGAGACAGAGAGAGCGAGAGAGAGTAAGAGAGAGAGAGAGAGTGAAAGACGAGAGAGAGAGGGAGGGTGCCGGAGCGCATGCCCTGACAGGCGGCTCCACTTCAGCCCTGCTATTGCAAATGTTCTCACACACTAATCTCTCCTGCAGGTTTTACAAGCATGCCAAGGAAAACGGAGCCCTGGCAAGCGCCGGGCTTTCCGACCCCCCCCCCCCCCCCCCCCCACCTCCCACCCCCGTTGGCCTCCTTCCTCTCTCTCTCCACCCGTCCGCCCGCCTTCCTCCTCGCCGCCCTGCTAACGGACGCACCGCCTGGGCTTGAGTAGGCCGTGACCTCTGTCCCCTCTCTGCTGCTCCGGCCCCTCCCCGCTCCCCTACTCCGCGACCCGAAAACTCTCCCGCTATGAGGGGGCCCCCCGGGTAACTCAAGAGCCATTCCAATGTGACAAATTGCTCCCGAGTTCCAGGATAACTCTCTCTCTCTCTCTCTCTCTCTCTCTTCCTGCCCCAACCAGCCCCCCCTCGACAACCCCCACCCGGTGGCTGTGCGGTAAACGGCTTCTCCCTCCCCCCCCCCCCTCCCTTTCAGCCTCTCACCCCCCCCCCCCCCCATTCTCTTCCCCTACCCTGCGCCCCTCCTCGCCTGGCCAGCCCCACAATGGGAGCTGAATGACTCAATTGTCTCTGATGAAGTGAAAGACAAGGGAGTCCTCTAAATCCTTACAGAGGGATGAACTCACTCTCACTCTCCCCGTTTCCCTGTCCTCTGGAGCTTTCCCATAGTGGCAAGCACAAGGGGGTAGGGGGTGCTGATAAAGAAAGCGGGGTGGTCTTCAGAGAACCTTAAGCCCCCCTTTCCCCCTCCCGCGATTTCACTATCAAATTGTTGAGGGCCGCCTTCTACTGGCATGCTGGACCGCTCGCCCATATTTGAGTGACTGCTGCAGAACCAAGGTTTGGCATGTTATGAGCAACAGAGTGTTAACCCAAATACACACTGACTGTCATCGCAGTGAAAACAAGCTGGGGCCCTGGTCCCAGTGCCATAGCTCGTGGCAGAGGGGAATCAAGCAGGAGACAAATGGAGGGGCACCCCGAGCGCTCACACATCATCTTCACACGTCCACACACCAGCTTCCACCACGGTTGTTATTAATTTAACAGGCTGGCACAGAAGCAATTTGGCCTAAAACACTCCTTCCTGGTAGCAGTGCTAGACTCTGATCCTCCCAGAAATAAACCACCATTATTTCCACATCTTATCAAACATTAACCAAACGTCAATACATGCTATTGACAAAGTGGGGGGAAAAAAAGTCTAAAAACACTTCCTCATAAATTTTTAGTGTGAATGACAGACACGGCAACTGCAGGATTGTCAGCTGCACTCGACGGGCAACCTGCTCCTATTCCATCAAGCCTCCATCTGATGTGTTTATCACATGCAGCCTGGCGGCTGGAGCACAGGCCGGAGCACGGCTTGTTCGTTTTGTTTTGGATTAAGAGCAGAGGCTTCAGACCAATCAAACAAACAGGGCTCCTTATGTGCCAATGTGGCACCCAAGCACCGGTCCTCTTCCCAGCAGGGGTCCCTGGGACAGAGGATGAGGTCCATCGGTGGTATGGGCTGCACCACGCATTCCAGCCACGTCAGCAATGTGAGAGAGGAAGGGAGAGAGAGAGAGAGAACAAGGGAGGACAGGAAGGGGGAGGAGAGAGAGAGGGAGAGAGAGGGAGAGAGAGAGCAGCTTGGGTTTAGAGTCAGCATATGGATCCTGGGTGTTGCTCTAGAGTCCTGCAGATCCCTCGCCCATCTGTGGCCATGGGGGCCGCTTCATAGTGCAGACATGACAGAGCTATCCACACGCATTAACGGTGGGTGCGTACGCACACACACACACACATACACATGTACATTCACAGTTCACCCCTCCGACATGCATGCATACTTGCACACTCAAACACACACCTGAACAATAACGCTCACCCACATTTGAACCACCTCTGGTCCACAGGCCCAGCAGCCCCTTAGGGAGAGTGCACCCAGAAAGGATCGACAGCTTGCAGATTACACCAATCAGACTGCTACCATAAAGAGCTTTATTTAAATCTGCAATGATCAAGGCTAGTAAGAGGAGCCCATTCAAAGCAGTGCAAGTTAACTGTACAGAGCTTAAGAGATTAGTCCATCCAGTTTAACTACATTTTTTTATCCCTTTAAAAAGAGAGCTGAGCATATTGTCTTGATCTGCTGTGGATACTGCTGGGTGTCTTTGTCCTCACCCACAGGTGCAGGGGAGGATGTAAACACGTGCTTATACAAACACATAATTTGTTGAAGCGGGGATAGTAATTTTCTGTAATTGAGGGAGGGAGAAACTTAATGCAATACAGACCCTTTGAAATCCCTCTGGTCAAAAAAGAGTACCCCCCCCCCCCCCACCAATCCAACCAACTATACGATGCATTGCTGCGTGTATGTGTGTGTGTGTGTGTGTGTGTGTGAGTGCGCATGTGTGTGTGCGTGCACGTTGGAATAGGACTCCAGAGAACAGAGGATGAGGTGAAGGGATGGAGAAATGGATTTGCAAGACGTAGGAGGGGAAATAACGTAAGAAGTCCAGGCCGAAACTGGGCGAAAGTTAGTCGACACGAGAGGGCCCTTCATGACTGCTTTAGTTCTTCTAATGCACATTTTATGAGTAAATATTAAAGAAAAAAAAAAAAAAAAAAAAACGCCCCACCAGCTCTGATAGCCAGAGGCGTTTTGCAACCAGGAAAATAAAAGTGGAATGTGGGAAGGCCTGGGGTTTGTGTGCCCCGGGGCGGGAAGGGGTCCGCTGGGCCCATATTTACTCCAAAGCCAGAACCGCTAGGGGGTTCCACTGGCCCTGACAGCGCTGGGGCCGCCGACCTGCTGCAAAACCTGCCCTCCTCACCTCCTATCCCCACCCTCTTTGCCAACAATCTCCACCTCCACCTCAAACTCCCCTCCTCTCCTTCTCGCAGACAAACTCAACCTGACACTTTTATACGAGCTTTTTCCACAGGGGGGAATGTGCACGTGAGCTCTCCTTCCTCTCCACCCAATTCAGGCTTACTCACCTCTTTAAATGAAGCCTGGATCCGTGGAAACAGGCTTGTGAAACCACCTTCGTTTGGAATATCTCAAAAGGTATTGTTGTCTAACACAAAAAGGGGGGGGGAGAACTGCTTAGTTTATAATAGATCTTTTTTTTTGTGCCCTTTCTTTAGATATATGTCCATGAACTCTTGAGTTTTATCTGGCCTGTTCTGGAAGTTAGTTACGCTCTCTTAAACACAGGTTCATGAGATAAGTATGGTCTTGCTCTGACACTGTTTACTTAGCAGGTGTGGACAAATGTGCTGTTCAAACACCAGCTGATTGGCCGGAAAGTTTCAAAGGATTGCGCAACATGTGGCCCAACAACCAAAATTTTCTACAAGGATCAAAGAAAAAAACAACAACAACTCTCCACCAGTCTGATTGGACAGTTGCGCATATGAAGTTGTTCTCTGCAGCTAACGAATTCACCGGATGACGACGGACCACAACAAAGTCACAAACCTGAGGGCACACACTCTCCAAGGATGTGTGTGGGTGACACTATTGCAGTGGGCCTCCGACACACACCGACGTCTCAACAAGCCTCAGAAAGTAAACAGCGTTCCATTTCTGACTTATGCCCCCCCCCTTACCCCCTCCTTTCCTCTCCTTCTGTCCCTCTCCCTGTGTCATTAAGAGTATCTCTTGGCTGCTCTATAAATAGTGGCAGGGAGGGTGAAGGCCAGCAGGAGTCGGCTAGTCTTCCATCAGGCCCACTAATGAACAGGCGCACTGGCATCTTTAGCATCAGGCCCTGCTGCAGACTGCCTCTGCTCTCAGGTGCTACTCCTGCTTCAGAGAGCCGCACTGGCTGCTCTTCCATCTTGGTGACTCTTCTTTCTTTCTTTCTTTACTTGGACACAAATATAACCTTGGCTCCGGAGTGCTTTCATTGGCTTCCTTAATCACTATGGTGACAAACTGAGCGAGTTCCGAGTTGCCGAAGACATGTATGTAAACTGCAAGCCACTTTGAATTCGAGCATTTGCCATCACCAACAGTATGATTAAATCCTCATCACTGGTAATGATAGTCTGCAGTAGGCCCATATCTCAGTGGAAGTGGACCGATGGCTTGAGAGGCTAAGGGTCAGCTCCTGGACCTTGCTGGTTGGAGTTGACCTACTTAGAGGCTACGTGGGGCTGAACAGGCACGTCTGCAGGCCTAGGTGTGTCTGAGCCCCTTACGCAAGGCCAGGCCTGGGGTGGTAGGAGAGGAGGGTTGGGCAACTCATACACACACTCCATGCTTACCTTTGTTTGCAGGAAGCAGGGTTAGGGGAGTGTAGGGGAGAGTTAAAAAGGTGAACAGCGGCTCAGGGACCGCTGCTGAGGGAGAAAAGTAAGCTGATTGCAGCGCCCACGTTCTGCTGGAGAATGCTGTATTTGGTATTGTGCTGGAGGAGAGCTGAACGCTGCCCTTGATGTTGGGAGTCTGGTTTTGTTCTGCGAGAGTTCACTATGAATTAGTTAAACGGTAGACTGGATATAAGGAAGCTATGAAACATGCCTCAGAGGGAGAGAATGTGTACACTCTCAGGCTTTACAAAGACTTCCGATATTCCGCTGAAAACACTACACACCATCACACACTTCCACCTACGCATATTCATCCATCAGAAAGCATTATGTGGAAGGCATCACACACACACATACCAACAGGCAATTAATCTTCACAAAAGAATCATAGAAACCAACAAACATTCAGCCTGTTCTGGTCTCTCACTCACACACATACACCTTGAAGCGGTTCAGCCTCCATATTCATGAGGCCTACTCCCTCAGCATACCTAAAGCCGAGGCTGGATTTTGAGGGTTTCAACTCAAAATCTCAAATATGGTTTCAGGTTATGGCTTTGTAGCCAAACCACTAGGCTAATTCATCCGCTTTAAGCTATCTATTTTGGCTTCAATTAGCTTTAACCTAACCTATTATTGTTGTTACTAAGCCTGTGTTATTTGCTATGATACAGCGCACGGAGGGGGAAAAAAAAAAAAATTTCCCACACAAGCACGTACACGCACACTCACACAGTGGGGTACTGCCGCTTTGCCACGGTAGCTTAATGAATAAATAAGTAATAAGGGCCTGGTTATTGGAGCTCATTAAAATGAGAGATGCTTCCATGACAATAAGACCTGAGGAGGGTCGGGGGAGGCTGCTGTGTGGCTCAGGCCAGCGTGGGTGGCTCTCCTTCCCCCCCTCTCCTGTCCCTCCATAACCTGACCACATGCCCCCAGCGCTCACCTCCAAATCAACTCTGCCAGTGACGCCCCCCCTCCTGCCCTCTGCATCCCCACCTTCCCTGACACACAGCAACACATCTTCATGCACACACACAGCATACAGACACAGCAGCAAACACAGGCTCGGAAAGCACACAAAGACACACACACACACACACACCTCTCTCATGGTTAATTACCACTTAGCTCAATCACATGGTGATCCGTCCATACGAGTCCCCAACCCTCCTCCCCCGCAACACAAACAGGGGCACACATGCCAATTATTGATGAATCTTTAATATGGTGTTTTACAAAGTCTCCATCTCATTTCCTTCCACTGAGCAGGTGATTACTCTTCCAATAGGAAGGACAAGTAGTAGGCTAACTGAAAACAGCTTTGGCACGGTTTTATCTAAAACATTAGATGCAGTGGATTGAGTAAGAATAAATTAGCTTAATATAATATCACTGCAAGGTTGAAATAAAGTGGCCTGAGCCATTTGGAGAAGACAACTAACTTTTTTTTGCTCCTCTCGCCTTGCATCTCCAGCTAGCCCTGTATAAAACCCCCGGACAAAAATCCCACGCCGCGATAACATGTCAATAATGAGCTGAGGCCATCTATTGATCAGCTTAATTTTGCATCTATTAGCTGGGGAACGGCTTGCTCCGGGGGCGAGGGAAGCCAGGCGCTAACACGCACCGACAGGCTGGATGGAGATCATTACAACTGATGTTCACACACACGCTGTGATTGACATGGAGATAAGGTAGGAGAGAGCCTAGGCTCGCCCGCCTCCCCGCACACTAAGCTAATGATACACCAAACGTGTGCTGGTGTGTGTACAGCGCTGTGTGTGAGAGCATGATAGAGAGAGAGAGGCAAAGTGTGTCTATGTAGGAAGAGAGTGAGAGCAGAGGAGAGAGAGAAAGAGGAGAGAAGAAAAGCAGGCCACACGCCTTTACTAATTGGCGCAGTCAGACAGGGAAGCTCATAAAAGAGAAAAAAGCATTTAGTGGAGCACCTCAGCTTTCTGGATCTCCTAACCAAGTCTGTGCCATTTAAATACAGTTGACTATACCTCAGCAAAGCCTGGCATTGACCCAGAATGCATGGTTTCATCTGATACTTTCTTAATTTGAGAAGTTTGCATAAGACAGGTTTCAAATCCTGAGGCGTTGGTAATAAAAACTGTTTATTGTTTTCCCGTAAATGAAAGATAGCAAGCTTCATGTGCCCCATGTCAACACAGCAAAAACAGCAGCTGGAAAAAAGAAAGAGAGAAGGTCTTTCTCCTCCGCTTAACGCATCCTGACACTCTCTTTCTCAGATCTGGGAGAAGTGACGGAGAGAGGCGGACGGCTCCATCCCAACAGGGCGTGCAGCAAACAATATGGTATGATGCCCTTTCTCTCCTGCTAACCTATCCACCACCGCCGCCGCAACGGGCCTGGCTTGGCATTGATGCAACACGCTGCAATATGGGATGCTGCATGTTATCCACACACACAGATAGAGCGAGAGAAAGAGAGAGAGAGAGGAAAAGGCTAGCTGCTAGAACTGCACCTTTTACCACGGCGTCAAAAGAAACGACAGAATCTTTGTGTACACCATCTGTATATCTATGAGTTTTTATGGGGAGGAGGTCTTGTTTTGTGCCAGATAGGTTCTATGGAGGTGAGGTCAGGGGGAAAAAAAAACCCTTGGCTACAAACTGTGTGTTTTTGTCAGCTGAGGGATGCAGCGAAGGGAGCGAGGGAGCAGCGGGAGGAGGGGGGGGAGGAGGAGAGAGGAAAAAAAGCCCTCAGCCAAGCCATCAAGTTGAACATTGAACTTCACAGTAGTAGCTGCCTTTCTATGCCTCTCCTTTTGATGTTACCTCCAAAGCAAAGGATCAAAGGCTTGGAGTGTGGCGTGGGGAAGTCCCAGGCTCTTAGCCTGCCAGCCTGTGATATATGCAAAAGTCTACGCCAAAAAAGAGAGAGCGAGGCAGAGCGAGAGAGAGAGAGAGAGAGAGAGAGAGAGAGAGGGAGAGAGAGAGAGAGAGGGAGAGAGAGAGAGAGAGGTGGTGTGCATGAGCAAACAAGAGAGAGCAAGCTTGCATGGAATGTGGCTAAATAGTATGTTTTGTGTCTAATGAACGACAGAGGATGATGCAATCAGCCAGCATGTGTTAGTTGCAGTGTGACGTAGAAAGAATTAATGCATCTGTGTTTGTGTGTGTGTGCGTTGGGTGTGTGAGAGCGTACGTGGACATGAGTTTCAGAGAATAGGCGTTTGATACTGAGAGGGCTGGGTATGAAGGCAGGGGATGAGGTGGGGTGGGGTGGGGTGGGTGGGGGTGAGGGGGCTGGCAGTGTTTGTTGCCCTCCCCCCCCCCTCGAATCCCCCAACCAGCAACGCGGGACACCCCCCACCCACCCACCCCTTCCCCCCACACGCCAACCCCCAGCGCCTCTCCAACATCAAGGGGGTGAGAGGCTGTGTCGTCTCGACATAAATATACAGTGTGCTGTTAAAGTGAGGACTACAGTAAACACAGTGCACATGAAATCCTGGTTGTCTCTCGCTGAAGCACAAACACTCAGACACCCTCACACACACACACACACACACACACACACACACACACACATATATATTGTGGGCTCAGCTGGGCCAAAGAGTGGAGCAGAGGTGTGCTAAAATTGACAAACCTCTACTAGAGACAAACACAATCCACACACACACATTCGGGCACACACACACACACACACACACACCCTTTCCCCAAGGCTATAGGATTAAGAGGTCCAGCTGGCTGACAGCAAGCCCTTCCTTCCCACGTATCCCGTCGATCTCACCCAGCCACCCCTCCCCCTTCCCAACCCAACCACCCCTCCACAGCCCCTCCCACACCTCCAACTCCAGGTTTGCCAGCCAGCTCGCCAAGCCTGCCAGGAGGACACACCTGAACTTGACATCGATCAGCCCTGAGCTGCACCCCCCCCACCCCCCCACCCCCACCCCCCATGCACATTCACACAACGAGAAAAAAAATAAAATAAATAACAACAACAACTTCACGAGTTTTTCAGAAACACAGGAAACCGGGAAGGGACTAGTTAGCAGCCGGCCGGCCCCTACACAGCTTTCTCCTCCACAGCCGTGTAGGGAGGAGAACGTCAGGACGCTCCGCCACACCGCGAGTCCCCCAAGAACGCGGAGACACCGACACGTACGCGCCATCGTCACCATCAGCCGACGAAAAAAAAACACACGCGACGAAATGTTTGTCCATCCGCCGGTCCATCCGTCGTCTAGCCCTCGGGTCCGAGCCACTGGTTCTATTCTTCAAGTTACAGATTCCTTGAGAGTCATGGCCTTGAGAAGAGGAGGAAAACTGGGGGGGGAGAAGGGGTGGGGGGCAGGAGGGGAGGAAGGGACTGGAGGTACGATATAATGAGCCCTGTTGTTGGAGAAATAGGAGAAAGTGAGAGAGAAAGAATGGAGAAAGAGAGAGCCAGAGAGAAGAGAGTAGGAGGAGGAATATAAAACATAGCAAGATCCCCCCCCCCCCCCCCACTATTTCTCAACAGCTGCCAGGTCACTTTGTGAGTGTCTGAAAAAAATGCGCCGGGGCGTTGTTTGAGTGCTATATCGTTTTGTCGACAGGGAAGCAAAAATATCTGCGCTGACTGAATGTGCAATAAGAAAATAAGTGTTCAGCATTCAAATACGTGAAATACTTCAAAGTTAGGATAACACGTCATTGGAATTGGTTTAGCAAATGATGCATGTGTTAGCGCGCACGCAGGCCTGGAGAGACCAATAGAGAAACAATAAGGAAGTGGTCAACACAGGAACATGAACAGCTCTCTCCCAAAGCCGTGTGCAGAGAACTAAGCCTTGAAAAAGTAACGTTATCAGGATGTGAAATCTGAAGCTGCTCTGTTGATAGACTGATTTTGAGGAACCGCAGCATGTTTGTCCAAGTGTGTATACCTAAATGAGCTTCATTCTGCAGCAGTGCTCTAATTTCTGAACCGGAAAAAATATACCCCTATCGTAAGAGCACCCCCCGTGGGGGCTCTCATACTCACTTTCACCATCTTGTCCATTTCAGTCTCAATGGAGGAGCTCATGTTCGCTAATATTGACTGGACTGTCCAAGGCTATGGGAACAAAATGTATGAATTCTTCCACTGAGTGATCTTCCTCGTTACCTAGAGCAAGGGGTGAGTGACAGGCCCGCTGCGTAGGACAGACGGGGCATGATGTGGGTGAGGTTGGGAGAGACAAAACAAGAGAGCGGCAGGGACTCATTTAGGGTGTGATCAGAACCAGAGGATGCTAAAGCTGGGCTCGGGGCTTTAGCATCCTCTGGTGCTGGGCTGCCGTGCCCTGATGGATAAACTAATGAGAAGAGAGAAAAATCCATCCGGCGATTCACTGTGATACCATCGACGGGGCAGATCGCTACACAGCTACCATCCTCAGGTTGGGAAGGGTGGGGGTGTGGAAGAACAAAAAAAAAAAAAAAAAAAAGACAGACGAGGCTGGGGTGGAAGGAGAGAATGAGAATGAGGGAGTGAGAAAGGGAGAGAGAGAGAGAGAGAGAGAGAGCAAGAGAGAGAAGGGAGAAAAAAATTCACAATGATGACACGTAAGTGCAAAGAGCGATTAAGGATTTACTTTCAAAAGGACTCCCATTGATCTTTTTTGATAGACCTGCAATAAATCAAACCGGATTGACTCGCATGAGAACCGAGCCTAATCCTTTAGTCAGATCCAGGAGAACTCCAACCAAACCAGCTGTTAATTTAGGCTTTACGAGATAAAGCGGGAGAAATCCAACCTGATGTACCCTAGGGCAGAGGCTTACATCATCTCTGTAAAGCAATCAACTTATTGCCAGTTTGGAGAGGTAATCAGAGCGCATACTGAGAGGGGAGAGAGAGGAGACAGAGAGAAGGGGGGGGGGGCGGGGGGGGGGGGGGTGGAGAGAGGGAGGTGGAGAAAGAGAAAGGAGAGACAAGAGATAGCCTGAGAGGTTAGAGAGAGAACAGAAGCAAAAGAATATAAGAAATAGGAACAACAGGGGAAGAGGGAAGGCGGGGGTAAAAAAATAAATAAAAAAGTCCACTTAAAGGCATGGCCCAAATGTTGCTATGTCAAAAAAAAAAAAAAAAAAAACAGTTTTCCCTGCATGCTGGCCGGCTGCACAGGTCTACTGACTGAAACAGTGACGACGTGAAACTGAATAACTTTGAAAAATACCTTGAAACCAAAAAAGGACGCTACATGGGAGTACCTCTCCAATTATCTCCAGAGGGGGAAGATGAAACAGAGAGGAGCTAGCTGGAAACAGTAGCTCTCAGGGTGGATGGCAGGGAGTGGAGGCAGTCTTCAGCTCAATTTCCCCCCCCTCCACGCCACCCTGTAATTTCCCTGGAGGCCGGCCCAGACCTTGTCCCCATCCCCAGTGGCCGGTGCCACCTCAGCCGGGTCCTGCCAGCCGCGCTGTGGCCGCACCATAGCACAACCATAGTAATTAAAATGGTTATTTTTGTTTGGGGGAACGAGAGGGCTTTTTTTTTTCCGAGCTCTGGGCGGAAGTATTGCAAGACACCATCCAGCCCACACTGGGTAAACGATTCTGATGTCTTTTTCAGTTGTGCATCCTGTGTTTGTGTGTGTGTGTGTGTGTGTGTGTGTGTGTGAGTGCTAAATGTAATCACGGTATGGTTTTAGTTCCTCTTCTATACTGGGTGTGTAACACCGCAACGGAGGATGCAGAGACCACACAAACAACCACACACACACACACTAACACACATGTGCGCGTAAAGACTCATTAGCTCCCCATCTCCCCCGTCTTTAATGTCCTGTTTACGACGCGCAACAACCAGATCAGGTCTGAAATCCAATTGCGGGGCTTTGCAGGGCCCTTCACGTCGGCCCCGCAGGAGAGCTGAGGAGAAGCAGGCCTTGTAGTCTCTGGACACTGTCCAAGGGAAACTAAACCTCAGGAGTCCAAACAAAACCACACGTAAAATCAGAGTTAAAACAGCAGCCTCTATTCAGCCCGTCATGACCCCCACCGGCACCCACACACACACACACACACACACACACTCGTTGGCCCCTGCTCCTCTGCCCTCTCCCGGTTACACTGCATGCACACAGGGATCACTCCGACTTTGGGGGGGCTCCTCTCGCATCGCCAAATTGACCGAGGCACGGTGACTTGGGCTTTGACATGCGCTGATTTGTGTGTGTGTGTTTGTGTGTGTAAATATATACACACATAGGACACATCCATGTAAAGGAGACTGCCACTTAAGCTCGACTCATGTCGGCCTGTGCTATCTTTAGCGCCCAGGCTAAACTGTTACAACCACACAACAACCCTCTCCCCCTCCTTCAAATAAGAAGGCCCTGGCTCTTTGGTGGCGGCTGCCCACTGGCACCTCCCACCACGACCGCAAGGTCACACGTTTAATTACACAGAAAGTAGTAATCTCACCAGACAGATGGCAAGCAGGCCGCCTCTCAATTACTTTATGCCCAATTGAATCATTACTGATGTTATTTGCTAAATTATGGCATACAAAAACACCACAAAACAGGATTTGTGCTACAAGTGGGGGGGGGGGTGGAGGGGGGCTCAGGGTCGTGGCAGCGGTGGGGCAGAGAAGCAGATGTGCCTCTCGCCAAGCATCTGTGACGGAGATCAAAAAGGCGTGAAGAATACAAGCACATGACTGTGTTAGCTTTTGGGAAAAATTGGGTCTTTAATACCACAGTGATCAGTGCCAGAGAAAACAGACCCTTATTTTTCTCAAAACCAAAACTGGTACAGAACATTGGCTGATGTGGAGAGAGTCGGCTCCCGACAGCCCAGTTGAGGAAACCACATGACAAGGCCAATTTAAAACGTGAAGAAAGTGTTTGTCTCTTAAACGAGAGCCAGGGAAAAGAGTCGGGTTTTCTGGATTTTTTTCTTCAGTACAACCAGTTTGTCTTTGGGGAGCATCCCAATGGGCTCAGCTCTTTTCCTGAAAAACCCCAACCGGCAAGTGTGAGCGGTCTCCTCTCGGCGTCCACCCCTGTTGATGCCTCACTCATCATTTCTCAGCTCCTCCTGCCAATGGCTTCTGTGAACAATTAGAGGTTGACTTTCCCAGCGTCTCAGACCACAGCATCTCAATCTCTGGCCAGGCAGCTCCAACAGTCAGGCCAGCCGGCCAAGAAACAAGACTCACTTCAAGTCCAACCCTGGGTTTTGCTATCTATTCAACACTGGCTGTTAGTAAGGCCTCTCTCAGGCTGTCTGTGATTTAACACCACCGCAGAGCTAAATAAGGGCAAATTAACTGCACTGATCATATTAATGTCAGGAAAATATCAGTAATGACTTCATTGGGTTCATATTTGAAAGCCGTAACACAAATACCTGAACTTGGACCTTGGGCCTAGTCAGATAAATGCTTTAGCCAGCATGACTATAAATTCAACAGCTGATTGGCTGCCTGTTTGGGTCACCGGGTGTATTTCTTCTCCAGATTGGTCTGTCGCACCCGTGGGTGTCATGTTCAACGACAGCCTTGTGTCTCATGTCTCAGACAGGAGGAGCCAAATCAGGGTGGCAGGATGCACTATAAATCTGCTCTAACCATCACTTAGCAATGCCACGTAAACATTTCCCCTCGCAAAATCTTGACAACACAATGTACAGCAGTGCCTAACATTTTATTCTGCATTCTAATGGGCCACCAAATGCCAAATCAGCATTAGAGGAAGGGAGGAAGATTTACAGGTTGCCAGGGGTGGCCCACCAGGTTGGATCATTTTATGACCAGACCATGTCTGAATCCATATATAATGGCTGTGAATAACATTTGTCCCTCTGGTGACCGTAATAAGACTGGCAGCTTCCCACTAAATGGGAACAGTTGTGGTGAGTGGCACGTCCACTGCTGTAAAATGATCTGCGGGAGCATATAGAAAACTTCCAAGCTGTTTTTTTTTTTTTGAGTCAGGGTGAGGAATTCCACTGGCCTATAGACGGCAGTCAGCAGTTGTTCTCCCAGGAGGGGGCAAGTGTCTGGGAAGGGGAGAACAGGGGGATTGGAGAAGATGATGGCTAGATGCACGTTTTTACTGTGTAGGATTTTCAGAATGCAGGACTCAAATTGATCCCAAAGGCGAGGGTAGAGGATGAGAAGAAAGGGTCCGTGGAACTTCCCCTAAAAGGCTCAGAGGACTTAAGGGAATGGCTCCCAGGCACATCCAGCCAATGATCCTGAGGGGACGGGGGTGGTTTCCTGTTCTACTTTCCAGTTGTGCCGTGGCTCTGCTTGGGAGAGAGGCTGCACCGCTGTGTAATACCACAGACGATGTTCTCCAGCACTATAGGGAAAGTTTGGTAACAGACACCAAAACTTGAATGCTCATAGAAGCAGAGGGGGATTTAAGGAGGATTTCTCCATGACCATTATGTCATCACTTCTACAGTCTACAGCCCCAGACCCGGTGTTGCAGTGTTTTAAACTTTGGCTAATCAAAATGGGTGGTGGACTTGTTTCTGGTGGGTCCACACATTAAAAGTCTGTTTTAATAAAACTCTGGGCCCCAGGGTGAGACTGAATTTAATCATGTTGGGTCCTGGGCTGAAAAGATTTAAGAATACCAAACCATAAATGAATCCAATCTTCATACAGCACAATGCTTGTTTTATTCAATATTGACTCACAGACGTTGCACGGTCGGCGTACTCCTAACGCTAAGCCGCAAGACTGCAGCGAGGCCTGCCCATCTGACCCCCCACCGATCTGCGCGGCGAGGAATTCTAGCCGATGCCTTCTCCCGGTGCCCCGCGCCGTGACCGTGGGCCTCACAGCCTTCCCCCAGCTGCTGTACGGCAGGCATGGGCAGCAGCGCTGGCACCTGTCTCTGACAAGCCTCGGCATTCACACTGACTCTGGTTTCCTGAGACCGGCTGCCTGGCAGTCAGGTGACAAACGCTAACACACACACTGCCTCTGACGCAGAGCGCAAACACACACACACACACACACACACACCAGCAGTTCACATCTACTGAACCAAGAGGCACTTAAGTGTGATCCCAACCACTTAAAAAGCGTCAGTATCATGGTGAGAGAGGTCTTAGTCTCTCATGTGTCTCTTTCTGATACCAAGCCCTGCCCTGATTCAGGCTGTGGCTTGGAGCTGTAAACCGAAGCTTCCCTCAACGCCTCTCACCCGCCCGGCTATGCTCTAACCACTGTTTTTGCATACCGCTCAGCTTGCGTAACTGTTGAGTGGTTTTGCTCCAGCGAGACAATGGCCGTGTAACAGACTAAGCAGAGCTAAGCCATCTAATGTAAATGCACTGCAAGAGTTGATAAACACAAATCGCTCCTCCCTACGCAAGAAACACAGACAGAAAACTAACTTGGAGGACCTGGCGCATTGAGCAACACAAGTGCTTTCACGATAACAGAGAAAAGTATATCGGCGAGACTGCCAGCGGCTGAGGCAACACTGCTCAGGCCAAAAGGCAAGATTTCTCAGGTGAGCCGGTCGCCGCGGCCGAGGGCCCTGCGTGCCCAGAGTAAACATCGGCATCCACACTATAATTGTAACTCAATTTGAAACTCCCCTGAGTTCAGCGAGAGTATCAGAGTCAATCTGGGTCAGAGTGTGTGTAATTGAATTGTACAAGTCTCCGCACAGCTACAACTGACACCATAGACACGAACATAAAACCGACCGCAACAGGTTTTTATTCATCATTGCATTTTCTGCTGGCTCTGTGATACATTTAAGTTTGGGTCACTTCTGATTACACAGAAACGAAAATGTGTGCAAAGGTTACAGGTTCCAGGAAGAGTAATAGACTGACAGTAGAACCTGAGCTTAGGCAACAGGCCTGCGCTTTTAGGGCATTTTGTACTATGAACTGACAAACACTTCTCAAGCCTATCAGCTAAATTTCTCAGGTGAGTCATTTACCTCTGAAACGACTGTCGCAGCTTTGCCAGGGAGGGATGCGGGGGTCACAGGAGCAGGCTGAGCGGACAGGGCCTGATTGAGCACTAGGTACGGCGGCGGTGGTGGCGCTCACTCTGCCGCCCAGCGGACCACAGCCGCCTCTCCCCGCCTCATTTGCAAAGCAATCCCGCTTCCCTCCCACTCAGTGCATCTTTTTGTCATTTCCACGTCCAGGCTCCATTTGTATTGTGCGCTGAAATGGCAGGGAGACGACTGGAGGGAGGCAGGGAATCGGGTCTCAAGGAGACTGCTCTGCAACCAAAGAGCATCCCCCCCCCCCCCCCCACTCTACCCCCCTGAGCCAACACACACACACTCACCTCTCCCTGCCTGACTAATGTGCCCTGACACTCGTACATCACCCGTAAATTGGCCAAATGAATTAACCACGGCCCCTGCTTAGCTTTACGGGCTTTAAATGGATTTTCTCCTCTCCAGGTCTGCCCAATAATTGCATTTATCCATCTTGTTGAAGCAAGGTTTACACACTCGCTAAGATCATGCCAATCCCCGGCTACATTTTCCGCTCTGGTGGCGAGAGTGTGAGAGATTTGTCATCGGATCATAACAGGTAATTCAAACAACAATTAGCTTGACGACTCCGCCGTACGTCAATGTCTGGCTCCTTGTTGGGCAGGACCTTGGTTGGAGCAATGAGGCCCCTTCTATCTCCGCATCTATCTGTATCTCCTTCTACTGTTTCTTGTTCCCCCTCCCGGCCCTCTTAGTGTGATGAATTGAGCCTTGTAATACTTTTTATCTATCATCCAAACCTCCACGTTGAAGCAACAAACACCCATGGCTGGTAAGTAAATAGCGGCGAGAGAGAGAGAGAGAGAGAGAGAGAGGGAAAGAGAGAGAAAGAGAGAGAGAGGGAGGCAGGGTGCAGGCAGAGCTGTGAACACCAGCATCAGTGGGGGTCATCTCCACACTTGTGAATGTTTGAACAGTAGTGCATTAGACACCGGGGGGCCCAAAGGACAATTCAGCTATGTAAACATGCAGCGACTTCCTTCCCTCCGCTCCTCCAGGCCCGCACTGAGACGAGCCACTGTTTAAACAGCACACAGAGCATTCCTCTGCCTGGGCCCGGGCCAGCTGTGCATCCTTACTACAGGCCTGCCTGAGCAGAGACAGATACAGGCCTTACAGCAGCGAGGGTCATCCGCAACAGACAAAGGGCTTTCACAGACACGCGAAACTGGACTCGTCCGCTGGAAACGCTGCACGGCCCTAAACAGGCAAACTTCAGTGCTGATTGGTAGAGTCCGAGCTGAGCTCCCGTGCGAGAGAGATGAGCTATTAAAAGAATCAAATCAGCGTAACAGTCAAACCTGCTAAAGGTTCCGGCCTGAAATCTTACCGCTTGACGCCACCTGTTATGACAAAGCTGGAAATTTATCTTTATTGATATTTGAAATATGCAAAGTGCGACGGCCAATAAAGATAAAGAAGGCAGTAAAGCGATAAAGAGCCTCCTGGTTCTAAAGGGCACCATGACGTGCATCACATGACACACAGGCCATCCCGGCTTGGTGACGCCAGGCCATACTGTCAACTTTCATTATCAATATACTGTATGGGTCTAGGATTTAGACCAGGGGTCAGTGTCTAAAATGAACCTTTTGGCTCACCTGCCAAGGGCTAGTGAACTAACATAATGTACCAGCCAAGAATCATTTTTACTGGCCAAAAGAATATGTATTTTTCATAAAAATATATCACCATACCCGTTTTCAATGCTATTGAATGCTACTGTACAGTGGTCAGCAGGGACAACGACAGCAGGCAAAAGACCAAAGACTGTATATAACCAAGGTGTTCAAATGTTATCGTCTGAACAAGTTACAGACCCTTATTGATTTATCCGCCAAATAAAAATTTTTACCAGCATTTGGTGCTTTGTGGGTGTTCATTTCAGCCCCTGCAGGGGTTATTCAACTTGAGTAGTTCCCAACCCAATTGAGGAATTTAGTCTCTCACTCTGGGTCCCGGGGTCATGAAAACATATTGCCACAGGGGGACCCACTGGAATAAGGCCCATGTCCCATTTTGAGTCCAGACCCACTATTTTAAGAAGCCAGGATTTAGATTAATCATCACAGCATTCTCGTGCCAATCAAAGCAGCTAAACTCAACATCGTATTAAAACGAAGACATCCTCTAAATCACCTCTCATTCAGACTTGGTTTTATTTCAGGAAGACTACAGTCACTTGGTTCCTCTCCTGTGTCATTGCCTGAGCCGTCGACACCATCAGAGTTCCCAACAACGGTGAACCACAGGTCATTATTTCAATCAAACTGTAATTTCAGGGTGACTAGATTGCATTGTTTTCCGCCTCAACAGTGCCAAGTTCCCTCTGTCTGCCTGCTTGGCTGCCAGTTCATTCGGTTCCTCTGTGTGTCAGTCGGTCCCCTCTGGCTGGACGGTGAAGGCCACTCGTCTCACCTCGGGACAGTTGTCCAAACAAGACACTCCATTCACTCTGACCCCTTGGGGAGGAAGGCAATTGACAATTCACTCAATGCCGTGAGTCAATTTGTTCACTTTTGGAATTGACCCCAAACACTGCTGACACACCGGCCTCTCTCCGGAGTGGAATGAATACACCATACTGGTGTGTGTGTGTGTGTGTGTGGGGGGGGGGGGGGGTGGAGACGTTTGTTTTTTTACAGCTGCAAACACAATACAAAATCCATCCAGGTGTTTGTGTTCCAGCGCTATGCATTTTAAGAGTACACTTCAAAAATGCTAGGTCAATTTTGAAAAAAATAAGACAAAGAACAACAACCATAAAATTATTTAAAAAGCAGTCCACAATTCAATTTCTGTAAAATATAGAGAATCCAGTCTGTAAAGGTGTTAAGGAAAGGCTGGGAGAGAGGAATTAAGTAATAACGTTACCAACTATCCTTCAAAAACGATAACAATTTGTTTAAATGTATGCCAGCAATCATTTTGTAAGCGGCCATTTTTTCTAAATGATAGATGTTGCATTTTGGAACAAAATAAACACTTATCCTTTATATGCCACAACATTTCTGATCGGCGGCAGAATGGGAGGTATTTCAATGATCATGCACTAGTGGTGGACCATATGTGGACGTAATGAGCCACTCACATGAAATGTTATCTAGTACTGTACACAAATTGACAGCTGTCTCTTTACAGGAGGCGCAGTATTAGTGTGTGTAAATAAGTTTCTAACAGCTGGTTAAAGAGCTAACATGGGGAATTTGCTCTTAATCGGTCTTGTACTGGAATTCTGTCTTGCACCAGAAAAAAAATAAAGAAAATCTCAGGCTACTCCACATTGCGTGTCAGTGTAAAGGGCTTACATTTTATTAGCCTTGCGCATTTTTTTTTTTAACATACAGTAATCTCACCAACATTTTGTTCCAAATCCTACCATAATCCGCAGATTAGTAGATGAATTTATTTCTGCTCGGGCTCTAAAGCCCCCCTCACCTTTTGCAGGCAGTTATGAATCCACCACCTTTAACGGCAAACAAGTAGACTATCACCTCATTAGTGCACTCTCCCTGCTTCCTAAACACACACACACATACACACACACACAATCACACACACTCCTTGGAGCTTATCCTGCTACAATTAAAAGTTTAATTAGGAGATTAAAAATACATTGACTGGAGTTTTATCACCTTTCACTCCTCAATTATGTGTTTAACACACACAAAGTGCCTCCTTCCCATCTGAGCCATTTTGAATAGATTATCTGAATACAGAAATTCCCTTGACTAAATTAGTACTGGAAATACAAACCGGGTACATAAACAAGGCCGCTGACAAACACCGTCCATTTTTCCAAAACAAATAAGCAAACTTGAAAATGGAAAATACTGAATAACATTTTTTTGCAAATTTAATATACTGTAAGTACAGTATAATATCATGTAATCAGAATTAAAATATTACAGGATCTAGGAATATAGGGGCTAAAACTATTAAAAGATATACGAGCGGAGGGAATGTAAGCCATTTTGTTTCCATTCCATGCTGAAAATGAACTGAGAAGTTGGCTGATGTTGTACAACAGATGCCAAGCTTAAGATGTATAGTATGCACCTTACATATTATCTACCAGTGCTGTATGATTATTCATGTAGCAGAGGGGAAAGGGAAAGAGAAAAAAAAAAAAAAAAAAAAGGTTATGAGCATGAATGAGATTCTTCTTCAGCGGAACGTTCCAGAGCATTCTACCACCTCCATAAAAGGCTGGCTTACCACAGGTGTTCACTGCACACTGGCACGGCTAGTCATTATCTAGCCCGACATGATCATTAAGAGCTGTGATGGCAGTACGGCACCTCCTCCCTGCACACACACACACAAGCTGAAAAAAAAAAAAAAAAAAACTCCAATGGAAACTCAAGCACTCCCTATCAGTTGTTGTAAAAAAGGGGTGAGAGGGGAAGCTCCTTTCTCAACAAAAAGCATGTCAGCGCTGGTGCACTTTGACCCTGCACCAAACACACTCCGCAATCTAAACACGAGGCCGGCACCGCCAGAATTCCTCCGGCGTCACAGCGGCCCTCTCACCCACAGCTTTTAAGGCCAATTTCTGCGATGACGAGGTAGGGAAATGTGCAGGGCGACATGAGGGGGGGGGGGGGGGAAACAGGTCGATTCAATAAGAGGCAGAAGCCACACACACGCACCCGCCTGTTTGTCAAGCGTGGCAATAAACTGAAACTTGCCCCCCCCCTCCCTCTAGTTCTTGTTTCTCTCAGCTCAGTCCCTGCTGTTGTTTTTTTTTTTTGTTAAAGGGAAGATAAATGTGAAGCCTAGGGGCACTATTGTTTGGACATCTAACCAGGAACTGTCGCTGCTCTCATTGCCCTGGCATTAACAGCAATTATGCGCTCTATTCAGACAGCCTTTGTGTGACTGACCCCAACCCCCCCACCCCCACCTCCCCACCACCACCCCACACGCACATGCACACACACACACACACACACGCAGCGTCCTGGACACATTTCCCGCTTTTCTCTGGCCCGTCCCGCCCCGTGCTTTCCCTCCCACTCCACTGGTGAACTCCTTTGGCTACTGGAGGACTCGGGTCCCATTATGAATGGACTTAGAGAAATATGCACATTCAGGCAAAGAAAAAAAAGGAAGGGAAAAAAAAACACACACACACACACACACAGACACACACACACACATACCAGTACATCTTCTGGCAGAGTGATACCTGAGCTAAAACAATTCTGCACATAACAGTTTGTGGATTTTTACCATCAAAAACGCACTACTCTTAAAATATATTTAAACACACTCACAACTCCACAGGCCAAAATATTTGAAAATAATCTTCAGCACAGAATCCCTGAAATTGCCTTGCTAGAAAATGACATTTCCAATGAATTTGTAATTATGATACTTTCTAAATTAAATGCCAATGACTTCTTGTAACCAGCTAATCCTAACCCTAACCATAACCCTCGAATCTAAAGATGCAATCAATAGTCATTTCAAGCTTATCTTTTCAGCTGGATGCAGTGCAACAACACTACCCATAAAATCTAAAATCTGCAACTACCAGCTCAATCTGTCTTATCGCCATTTTCAGTAACTTTATTTGAAACAGCTTCATCTAAGTCGAGTCTATTGGCTGCAAGGTAAGAGGAACGCTTAACATTCTACCAACCACTATTGTCAACACGTGTACTTGTACTAGGGGCCACTTAACAGGGATGAATGGAGCAGCTATGCACAGTCCTGCAGGAACTTCCCTTTACAAATCAACAACAGCCATGTAATTCTAAGTACTTTCAGAGGTTTGGTGTATATTCACTTTCAAATATTCAAAAAAATGCAAAATAAAACAACTTTTCATTAAGCAAAAATGGTTCATAATACTGTATCTTGATGAAAATGAATACTGTCAATAATCAAATGAATAGCAGATCCTATGCATATTTTTGCATTGATTTTAAAATTTAAAGTCAACTGACCCCAACAATTCTGGGGAGTGCAAAATGAGCTGCCTACAAAGAAGAAAAAAAATAAAATAAAAAAATGAAGTAACATGCTGCATGCATGGATACAAATTCATCTGGTGGCTACATGCACACACAGACACACACACACACACAAACAGAATAATTTGATTTCCATGTTTCAGGGAGCCCCAAGCCCTGTGGGCCAGGAGCAGAGCTAGCCTATATTTAACAGATGACAAAAGTTGCATTCCAGATGTACAGTACCATCTTTGTGTTGAGCTCTATAGAAATGCATGGGAGAAAGAGGCAGCGAGGGGGGGTGGGGGGTGGTACATTGGGGGTTGTGGGGGGGGGGGGGACCAGTGCACAGCTGCTAAACTAATGCTGGTTTTTTTTTTTTCCCTCAGACACAGAAAAGCATAGAGTATGGTGGCTCACTGGCAGAGACAGGAAAGGCTAGAGGAGGTGAAAATGGATTTGCCCATTCTCAGAATAATTTGCTTTTACCAGTCACAGAATAAAAATTATATTTCAACCAGGCTGCACTGTGACTAAACAAATACTCAGCATAATCTGTTACATTCAACACACCAGCCAAGGCCAAATTAGGCACCAGATTAGTCGTGTTATTACACAAAAAACAATGGCGTCAGTGATTTAATTAATGTTTAGGGAAAGAAAAAAAAAAAAAAAGGTTCAGCTCCAAACCGGAGTTGACTGCAGCTGAACGTTAGCTACACCCAAACCCAGCTCACACTACCACCAGGGAACCGCTGCTCCCTTCGCACTAGTTAAAAATCTAATTAGAAACACGCCCACAAACTGACTGATTTTTTTCGGCTGTGTGGCGTTTCAAACAGAGTGACGGATCGAGGGGCGTGCGCACGCTTTCACACCGCTCAGCCTGCCAACATCATCAGCATTAGACAATTAAGCCCCGCTAGCGAGAAGAAGAAAATATATATATCTCGGTAAATATTTACTGCACAAATCTTTTCCATTCATTCACCAGGCACTAACAAAACCTTACTGTACTCCCTCTCTCCCCTCCTCAGCACCCCCCCCCACCCCACCACCACCACCCCCCTCCCATCCCCTACATCTGCGATTCATTGACTTTACAATTTACCACATGTCGAGATGGGAGAGGTCGAGCCTCCATCTGAATCACGGCACAAATATGCGAGTGATTTATTGTTTTAAAAACCCTGGGCCGATTTAGTGCAACTCCACTTTTCCTGAGCATTACTCCTATTGGCAGACCATGAACAATTACAGTTCGGACTAATTAAGCTTCGAGAATGTGCTGTGCACCGCTAATGTCTAGCAGGCCCCAATTTTAGTTTAATGGTGCCAAACTTTGCTCCCCCCCCCCCACCCCCCCCACCCCCACCCTCCAACTTAACTCCTCAAATCCAAAACAGATTGTACTTTTTTTTTATGGCTGTTTATCGAGTCGAAGAAAAATAAGGACCTTTTCTTTCCCCTCTCCTCGCATAGGATGAGAGAAACAGCAGTGGAAAGCAGAGGAGAGTGAGAGAGAGAGAGGGAGAGAGAGAGAGAGAGAGAGAGAGAGGAAAGGGAGCACAAAAAGGAGTAGTGGGAGGGAGAGAGCGGGAGCTGCTTCCGCCATACTTTGTAAACAAAAGTGATTTGCAAGACAAAAGGAGCACAACCTTCCAACTAAATTCAGAGTGCATTTTGCGGGTAGAGGCACAAAATGTGGCCGCGCAGTGCCACAAACCCCCCGCGGACACCAATTAGGCCCTATTAACATGTAAAGCCAATTTGATAAGGTGTGGGGCCTATCCCTTAAATCCGCATTAAACTATCTTTCCTCTCGTCGCAGCCAAAATCCATTTAGAGCCGCAGAACACACATAATCCAGATGATATACCATTGTTATGCTTATGCTGCTAACACGTTTAAAAAAGATACTGTCTGTGTCAATTATAAGAGATACAGGCCACAGCGTCGTGTTCACGTGAGCACAAAAGAGGTGGTGTTACATTCAGGCTGATGGGCAAATGCTGCAGCCAAGTTGGATGTTCATTACGATAATCTGACCAGAAAATCCACCGTTCCCTCCTCCCAAATATAATAATAAAAGGAGGCAGCCATCCTGGATCAAAGACAGTGGAATTATTTTTTAAATAGGTGGATCTACCACAATATGGGAGTGACAACACCACGGAAACAAAGAGGGGAAAGGGGAGAAAAAGCTATTGTTTCAACCACACAATGCCTTTCGACCGTCTTGTTGCAGAATCGCCACGGGTTTGGGGAGCGTCTTTTTTCACTCTAAACACAGCGGTGGATGCTGGGTGTTGCGTTCCCCCCCCACCACCACCCCCCCCTCTTTTTGTTCTTTTTTAAACTACTCGTAATTATACGTCGAAACTCAAAACCTCTGCCAAAAGTCTCCAGGCCTGGGGAATTATGGGGCCAGGGGTGGCGTCAAATATCTTAACATTCATAAGTCCGAGAGGCAGTAAATAAAGCCAGTGGATTTACGGCCCTGCAGCCCCGATGCAGGAGAGCTGGCCGCCCAGATCCCGCTCTCCCTCAGCCTCTCTGTCTCCGTCTCCAGACCTGTTGAGGTGTGATGTTAGCCCACAGCACCGGAGTTAACCCGCCGCCTTTTCCACAAGCCCCGTGTTAGCATCGGCACAAAACAAAGGTAGACGGAGAGAGGGAGTGAGAGAGAGAGAGACAGTAGGGGGGGAAAGGGAGAAAGCGAAAGAGATAGAGAACCCGGGGTGAACTGGCCAGGCCACTTCACCAATTCAACCTGCTCCCAGTGATCCAGCAGGCCTTTGTGTGAGGTTTAGGGAGGAGGGAGAGGGCAGGGAGAGGAGAGGGAGGAGACGAGGGCAGGAAGGCTTTTAAAGCCCGGGCACAGCGTCATGTCAAATTGCTAAATGATACTAAATTGTGAGCCTCCTTGGACTTAGGTGGTAGGAAAAACAAATTCTCACTGGTTATGGCTCCCAGAGGTCAGACAAATTATGGTAACCGCCACATGGAGGAATTTTTTTTTTCCCTCCCTCAAGTCATGCAATAACAAAATCTCAGGAAACAAGGTAAAATGTCCAGACAGATCAGGATCATGGCCAGCTGACAGAAAAATCAAAACTGATTACAATTTTGCTCCTTAGAGATGCCTGGATATTTAACAAAGGGAGATATGGCAAAAATTTCAATTCAAATCTAAAATACTTATCCTCGATACAAAAACAAAAAAAAAGCCACAAAGACCTAAATATTGGAACCCAAATCCTAAAAATAAAACCACAGCATCGCCCAAACCAAGAGGAGCTGCAGTGAGGGAAAAAATGAGGGGAAAAGCAGCGAGAATCAAAGCCCCTTTTTTTTTTCTCGACAAGACAGAAAAAGTCTCGTTCCAACAATACCACCAGTCATATTCAGTACCTTTCATGACATGTTAGGGAGCAAGACAGCTAATCAATGTCCAGGTGAATTATTTATGCCAGCTTTAAGTCTAATACATTTATATTACAGCGACCGCTGACTTCAAAGCTCTAATGGCTGGACACACAGGGTGCAAAAGACAGTGGGGGCCGAGGCGGTACAGTAGGCAGACCACCGCAAGCCGAAAAGGATCAACCTTGTTCAACTATGTTACAATTCAAGTGGATCTGTGAATAAAGCTACAATACAAGTTGTTTGATGCACACGGTAATTTGGCTCTGATCAGTCTCTGTCAGCCTCCTTGCTTTGTAAATTACTAATAAAAACCTACTCACTAGTAAACAGAGGGCTTTTATATTTACTGACATTACCTTGAATACAAGATAGTGGCGCACTGAACGACAGGTAACAAATCAGGGAACATTGCATTTAACAAATTAAAAAACAGGCCAAAGCGTAACGATCATCCCATTTCTGAGTTGACGCCTGATAATAATATTCCTGGGGTGAAATTAAGATAGCAAAGGTCAGCGCTGTCCGGCCGCAGCATCCTCCAGCCATGCTACAGGATTTACTGCTTTTATAACTGCTGCATAAGCAGACTGACAGGAGCGACGTGACGACTTGCACTGGACACAGTAGCATGACAATCACAAAGAAAACTAGAAAACCTCAACCAGGGAAACAAGTGAGTGTGTCAGTAAAATCATGTGTGCTGGTGTGAATGTGCTTTTGTGTCAGTATACTGATGAGAATAATGAGTGACTAATTCCACATACCAGCCGGTAGCGTTAACAAGGCTGGCTGAGTAAGAAGGGAAGAATGGCAAAATGTTCTCATGTGTGCATATGCCGGGAAACACAAAATCCTTCAACTATAAACACAGACACACGTACAGAGAATTCTGTGAGCACCGAAAAATTGTCATTTTATATGAAAATCTGTGTGATCGTGCTGAACTCAGAAGCAGGGATTGTGTCACACACAAAAGGACGGCGTTATATGTCACATGTGCATTTATTTTCCAGGTGTGCACAGTGCAGAAAAATTGAGGAAACAAATATCAGTTTCGTTAGCCAGGGGTGGGTGGGGAGGGGGGTCAAATTTCCTAATGCCTGGTCTTTGCCTTAACCTTGTAAAATGAGATGACAGGTCCTAAAGCGGAGACTTGTAATTGCAACCATTTAAAAAAGGGGGGCAAAAACACCCATGGTTGAGAAAATTATGCCGCTTAAGGATTGCCATTGCCCAGTGGGACTGGCGAGGTGCTGAGCAAATGAGTAAGTGTGCATAATTATAGCATGGCTGATTGTGTCTAAATAAATAACATGAATTTATTTATAAATAAGGGTTTACATGGCACATGCTTTTTTTTTTTTTTTTTTTTTTTTTAAGGCAATAGATTCCTCATTAGAAGCAGAGGTGGAGCACATGCAGAGCACAGCCTAGTGTTGCAGGATCATTTCTATCCAATAAATCACACATTTGAAAAATATTTATCCATGAGAAATTAAAAAAAAAAAAAAAATACAAATCAGTGTATGCGTTTTGAAAAAGAAGCTGTCAAATTTTGACACGTGCACCATGTACATAATGTCTTAATACATTTTGACACATGCAAATTACTTTGATAAGCTCATTAGCATATTGATTTTATTTGTGTAACCAACATCAGTGCTTTTAGATTCCTTTGCACTGCTTACAGCACGATTAGAAAGCCAATGTAAAGGCTTGAATGCTCATGCAGTTTGTGTTAGGGAAAACAAAAAGAGCATTTTTGATGAGGCTGTGCACACACACAAGCCAACTGCAGCATTATTCAGTGGGTTGAAACCATGCATTTGTAGCCTGTAATACAGCAGAACCTACACAGTAATAATAACACTAGTAATAATAATAATATCAATAATAATAATTTTAGAGTTTTCCATGCTTTTTATTTAATTATGGGGAAAAAAACAGAAACTCAGTAAAAATAATTTCCTGTGCACATGACCTGGCATAGCAAATTTCCTTTTTCAATGCACTGAGGTGGGAAGCAGTCCTAGTCGCTACCAGTGCTAGCATGCTAACTACTGTACATGACGAACACACAGGCGGACGGTGCTGCGAGCGAAGCGGCCGGGCGCGCCGCTGCACAGTTCATGGGGAGTTGCAAAACTTGGCTCTACATTTTTATCGGCTACACTTGTGGGTGACAACCGTGCGTGTCTGGGGTTACTTCGTGTCTACTTGGCGTCTGCGTCCGTGTGTGTGTGTGTGTGAGAGAGAGCGAGTGTGTGTGTGTGGTGTGGTGTGGTGTGTACATACAGGTGTAAATAAATGAACTTACTGTGCGTGCTGTTGGAGAAAGTGATCCATTGGGAAGGTAGGGGCTTGTGAGATCGGGGATCATTATAAATGGATAGCCCGGGTACGGTGGGCTCTTGAACAGCCCTCCATCTTGCCTTTTCGCAGCTAACATGGCGGGGGGGAAAAAGAAGAAAACTTTTTTTATAAGTGCCTTGCAAACTTTTTTTTAATTTTTGTTTTGGTAAATGCATTTGAGAAATAATGCAGAGGAGAGCCTCCTCGCCAGGCGTATATAATGCCATCGTGCAACAAAAAAACGAGACTCAAGACTGGAACAATAAATCAGAAACTCACCCTCCTCTAAACTTTCTCTTGTTTTGTCTCTGAAAGTTTCAGATCTAGGCGGAGGCCGTCTTTCCGCCTTGAAATGCAATGAAACACAGGGATTGCGTTAAAGTTAACACAACGGGCGAGGGCAACAACTTTCTTTCAAGTCTATCAATGTTAGCGCAGAGAGTAAAAATGTAGGCCTGACCTAACAAGAGAGGTAGCCGATCGATCCCGTTTTAATCTGCCACTTACCTCTGAATCCGACGAGCTGTTTTGATTCGTTTCCGATTCGTTTACAAGAGAAGATTTGACATCTGCTAAATCCCTTTCTGCCGAGGAGTTCTCCGAAATTTTCTCCTCCTGCTCCCCTTCGTCTTTGAAGGAAATCATTTCATCGTTTGCACCCAGATCGTCCCCTCCACCGCCGTTGAGCTGCGGCATTTTTCCCGAGCAAAAATTTTTTGGGGGGCAAAACACAAAGTTTTAAACCCTTGATCTCGGTGATCTAGAAAATCCGAGTTTAAGTTTAGGGTCTGTATTGGCGTTTTCCAAAGCACTGGCGGTTGGTACAAAACTAAAAAAGAAGGGAATCTTGGCAGAAAAAGGAAGCCGGAGAAGGAGCCGAGCCGCTCGGATTGAGTGAGTTGAAGTTGGTCGGAGTGGTTTTCAGTTCAAAGGCGGCGCTGATTGACAGATAGAGAGGGATGGAAATAGAGAGAGTCTGGATTCAGGATTATTGACAGGGAGAAACACACAAGAAACTAATGAGATTCAAACAGGGAGGGACTTGAAGTGACGTTTTCATAAATAGGAGGTAGAAAAAAAAAGAGAGAGAGAGGCTGGAGGAAGCCGGCGGACGACTGCAGTGAAAAGCATGTGAGGAGGAAAAAGGCAGTTTGGGAGCAGGACAGTGATGGTAAAATAGGAGGAAGATAGGAGTTGCTTGCAAATGTGGATTAAACGCATATATGGGCGGTCTCCCGGTGAAAAAATGAAAAGAGGGCACTTCCTTAAGGCTGTTTGCAACCAGGTTCACTGTACCATTCCCGACCAGTCATCGCACTGGGGCCAAAAGTTAACAATGCTTTGTAATATAGCCTGGAATAAACTTGAATTAGATGTCTTTTTCTTTTCTTCTTGAAAAATCGCCCCTATAACCTACTGTGGTATAGCTATATATATATTTTTTTTTTTGCTTACTAAATAGTCCTGGCCTATCAAAGCAGAATAAAAGCCCATCTTATTTTCCTATTTTCTCTGCTTTGTCTACTTGTTAGATCTATTTTTCATTATATTGGATAATATTTTCTTAGATCTATTTTTTGGGATGGGGGTATTATTGCATTCGGCTTGCTTGACAGGTGTGATGTCCTATGGGAATAACCTGAATTCCTCACTGGCAGCAAAGACTTGGCTGTTTTTATTTTCTCTCCTCTCTGAGCAGCAACACAGGACACAAATAACTGATGCAGATTTGCCTGGTCCAGCTCTATACCTTATTCATATAGAGACATAGCCTAAAGAGCCATGTTAGCCTGTCAAAGACACGTGTAAGCTGCAGACAATAGAAAATGGTGTTGAGTAAACATAATTTAGCCATATAAGAGAATAATAAATACCCTACCTAGATGTCTGCAAAACATGTTTTTGTTTTTGTTGCCTATTGTTTGTTCATTTTAAACACACACATAAGCTTCTTTTATGAAAGTCAATGGGACAAATTGCATTTTGGACTTTCTGTGTCCCAATCAATTAACAATGAATATTAATGTGGCTTCAGATAGATTAATTTAACCTAAAAATATGGACTAATAAAGGAAAAAAACGGTTTGAATTTTAAGTATTTTACTGTTTCCTATGAATAAAAGCATGTTTATAAGGGATTTTTTAATAAACACAAAACAACAAAAAAATAAATAAATCTGTTGATACCCACCTGACATTCATATGGAGGCTATGGGAAAAAAAAAAAAAAAAAGACCCTGAAGCCTGCTCCTGCTGTACAAGGGGATTGTTTGTGTGTGTGTGTGCGTGTGTGTGTATGTGCGTGCGTGTGCGTGTTGCGTGTTTGCATGTGCATGCGCGTGTGTGTGTGTGTGTTGGTGATGAGCTCAGCACCAGTGATTCACTAGCCTTATCTCGTCAGCCCGGGAAATGCAGTTTCTATTATAGCCAGCATTTGATGGAGCAATCACAAAATCAACAATGAATTTCAAATGTTACTCCAAGAAATACAGTGAAAACATACATCCAGGTGATACTTATGCTGTGTTGCAAAATGGCTGATTCCCTTCAAGCAGGTGTTGGAACAACTGAAAAATAAATCACTGTTATTTCAGGCAAAACAGGGCGTAATTACAGTATTACTACTGAAGAAATATTGTTTTAAAAATGTAATAGAGCAATTAGAGGCATAGATACAGACATTATGGTAATGATTCCCCTGTATCTCCTCTCAGCACTGTTGTCAAATAGCAGTGATGAGGGATTATGTGCACTGGGTAGCGCAGATAAGCGTTGTGAATCTGCCTATCAGCACACCTAGACTATAGGCAATAGTATGAAAGCACCATTCCGCTCAACGATCACTGATCTGGCTGAGCTGGATGAGGTGAAAGCAGGAACAGTGTTGGGGAGCAGGAAGGAAGGGGGGAAAAGGGGGCGCCGTCTCTGGTTCTCTCATCCAGTGTGTCTGTGTTTAGGCAGCCAGTGGAAGAAGAGGCACCCCGCCGCTCGGGGCCCTACAAACCTGAGCCCACACAGACCAGACCAAAGCGCAGGAGCTCCGAGCCGGCCTCTCCCCGGATCGCCTCAGCAGGTACCTGAGAGTTTACTGGGGGCTTGGCAGCGTGTTATCACGCCTGCAGTGGGGACACCTGCCTCTGATGCCGTCCTACTGATTCTAATCTGCAGGACCCTTTAATAAGCTGATGATAGGCTGCGTTGCGGATGCTCTGAATGATGGAGTGGCACGCGCAGGGTTTTTGTTGGTGTTATTTAGCTGGGTTTTGTTATGGGTTTTCATGTCCAGTCCAGCTCCACCTAGTCGTTTGTTACAGCTGTGGAGTGCGCCCCATTGAGTAATGTGAGTAAAAGTCTTCTTATCTGTGCACTTCCATCTCTCAAAGCATGGAGGAAGTCAGTAGCCTGTGATCACCAGGCTTCAGCTCTGTACTGTTAGTCTTCCTGAGTCTTCATCAGCCCAAATAGAAAATCCACACAGTGGTTTTGACCTCAGCAACTTTGTCAACTTTGATGTGAGCGGCAACCAGATTGGACCAGATTTAATTAGACTCAATTATCTATCTCCATATGCTTATGAGTTTCAGCTATTAAAAACTGAGTCCGGTTCAGCCCACGACGACGATCTCTTTCCATGATCCACGTGTGTCACAGCCACACCACATTTCTAGGGCATATAACATACTTTCGTATTTCACATCATATTGTGTCACCTGACTGACAGCCATGTTGTGATTCTTGTGCTCTGTATGTTACTGGGACCTTTGAAAACTAATGATTCGAAGTATACACAATAAATATTTATTTTGCATACAGCACTGACTCCTACGTATGCTTTTTGCCTCCTGAGCGCCTTATCCTTTGTTTTGTTTTGTTTTTCATGCTACTGCTATATAGGGCATACACAAACCACTGCAATGATGAAGAATAGTATGGTGCGATCATATACACTGTTTTAAATTTATTTTTGGGGGCTTGAATTACATATAGAGAAGATATACCCGATTATTTTGCTTTTTTAAGGTATGCTAATAAAGGCTGCTTTGTAAATTTGTGGACATTTTTAGGGTTACACTCTTAAAAGTATCTAGAAAGGTTTTTACACAGTAGACATTTTAGCTTTGAATATTCATCATTTTTTTGTCATTTATGCCCTACAGAAATGCAGAGAAATCACTCTTAAGTTCCATCAGTTCAACATACTATAGGTTTCTAGGGACATAATTCCCTATAATATTGACTTGATAGATTATCAGTCAATCCATTGTCAATAATCAGTGTTTGAATATGCATACATCTTGTATAAAGAGGGCTGTTAAATGTTAAAAGTCTTCTGAATCTCACAGCACTTATGTTTATGTTTGTGGGCTTTATGGTTTAAAGGTGAAAGAGCAAATTGAAGATGTAGAATGACAGTAACATTTACATAATATGGGTATCGTCCCAAGTCTTACCAAGCTGTCAGTTTATTCATACAGATCAGGACAAAGAGACAGGCAAAGGAGTGAAAAAACCCATATTCTATTTCAGTGATCAATATTTTGGTATTCATTTGTCCATCTTTACAAAATTAGAATTTGACTTTAAGGTTTTGCTGACATGACATCAGTGTTGTTTTCTCCGGAGCGGCGAACGCATTCTTTTGAATTGATTCCATGGTATATGTAGAGTGAAAATATTTATTTTATTGAATATGTCACACAGGTATTTTAGAGCATGCAATTGCTCTGATGTAAGATAAGGATATGAAGACATATGTGTGTGAATTGGACTTTACCATTGTCACCCCCCTCTGTCCGATCCACTGTCTAGAATTAAAGATTTTTTTTGAAGGGAAAAAAATAAATAAAAATCAACTGTCTGTGTCTTGTGATGAAACTAAGGGAACTGGGCTCCCTGGGAGAATTTAAAACCCTTGTTAAAGAACTCAAATCCCTGACTCCCCTGACCTTCACCGAATGTGTGGTCATTTTTATTTTGCAGTTTTCATTCTATATTTGTACCGACAGTATATGGTCGAACGTTAGTTTTGTCTGCTGCTCTTATCTCTCTGGAAAAAGATACATAACCTTTCAGGGAATACCTGGTTAAATAAATGCTAAATAAATAATCAAAGAAAAAGGTTTAAAAAATCCTCATATAGAATTCCATGGCAACTGACTAAACTGCTTTGAGAAATCACCTACTATTCTTTGTGAAGACCCTACTGTTTCATCTTGAGCAAGCAAGGTAGCGCCAGTACACAGTGCACATCTACTAAGTTTGTTTAACAGTTAATTACCCACCGTGCATCCATGTTCCCCACCACACCAGCTAAAAGGTCTCTCATTCCTGATTAACATATCATGGGCGTAAGTTTTCCTCTTGTTTTCCTAGCAACATGCTTGCTTAATGGTAACTGTGGTTTGATTTATGCCATTGCCCTGTGATGAAGTTTGTTCACTCTATAATAAGTGAAACTTAGCATTTAACTTTTGTTGCATTTAGTCAATTGCAAATTTCCTCTATTGTTGGGAGAGATGTTGTTAAGCATTTTGGCATTTGTTTGCTGTGCGGTTCAGATTAACTCTATCACAGGGATAATACTGTGGTTAGCCATAATTACATGTATACTAATGTTCTCATCATTTTGCAATGGACTGGAATGGAGAAATAGATTTCTGATTTACCTGATTATGCAAAGGCTGTGTCATGATGTATATTACTCATTAGAGTAAAAGCAAATCAGACAACAAATATCTAGCTTGTGTTTTTGTTTAAATGGTTAATTCTGTTTTCTTGAATAGCCCACTTATTACTGCGCATGTTAAATTCAGCACATTACTTCTGTGCATACGTATTTTAATTATTCTGTGCAAATCGTTGCTCTGTCGCTGCTTTGCTTGGGTTTTACATTCTATACATCAAAACATGGCAAATGATGAGGAAATGGTTGCTTTCTTGAAAAAAAAAAAATCATGATACATATATATTTTCTGTTATTGTGTTTGGAGAAAATGAGCTTCTTTGCTCCCTATCTACTCCATCAGCAGGCTAATCATTTGAAACATTAGAACAATACTTTTGAATGTGCATAATAAAGACTTTGTGTGTGCAGGTTTTGTATTTAGAACTCCACTGGCTTTTCCTTTAGAAATAATACTCAAAAAGCAAAAGGCTCAGTGTGGTATGTTGACCAAAGCCACAGGGGCTGATCATATCATTTCCACAGACGGAAATATAAAATGCATTGTTGTTGATGAGGACTATACAGTGGGCACATTCACTTGAGAAATATGTGTGAGATTCCTGAAAGTCAACAACGTCTGAAGGTCCAGTCCATCTTCTGCGTCAGTATATGTGTGAATAACCCTAGTAGTAAATGCAGCAAACACACCTTTTCTTTGGAAAATGTACTTTTTTGTCTATGTTTACAATCCACTACACAAATATACAACAAAGACAGCGGAGGAAGGGAATAATACAGTGCGATGAAGAGTGAGTCACACTGGCCTGTTAGTCTGCACTTATCTAAAATCAATACTACTACCCTGACACAATTCTACTAATATAAGAAACATTCAGTTCAACAGTCAGCTAGATTAGAGGCTTATGAATCAATAATCAAAAGAGATCAAATCTGTCCACAGCAGTATATAAAGCCTCGCTTTTTTTCCAGAAGAATCCCAGGAGTGGGGTCAGGAGTTTTCTTGTGCTAGGAACAGGTCGGACACCCGTGATTAATGGAGACACGCTGCTTTTCATATCTCTGTAGGTATTGGCCTCAAGCGGGAGCTGACTGTCTCCAGAACTCATCCAACCTCATGAAAAAAAAAAAAAAAAAAAAAAAGAAACACAGCATCGTGGGAACCATATTAGGCCAACTAAGTGAGCTGTCTCCCCATGCCTCCAAAACAAACAGGCAAGCGTTTTTCAGAAATGGACGCGACAGTCATTAATCAGAGTCCTAGGCAGGTCCTGAACTCTCTAAACATGGAATCCACCTGAGAGACAAGGTAACCTATGTACTCGGCCGCTCCAGATCTGCGGTCCGTGGCCTCGCTGGCCGAGACACACACACACCGTTCCACCTGTCCGTCACGGCAGCATCTCGCAGGGAGCGGCGAGCCAAGCCGCCGCTGACTGGTAAATGTTAGTTAAAGGTCAACGGTATACACACCAGCGGGCCCGGCGGTTTGCATCATATTTTCACACCGGCTTTACAATGAATGCATCAGTTGTCAAACAGCCAATGGGAGTTTTATACACTGACTCATGTCTCGATTGGGAGGGTAGATGTTATGGTTTTACTGGACTTTGTTTACCGTTCTCTGGACGCATTCAATCTGGATTACAATGCAGAGTCATCACCACATATCACACAGAAAATCACTGACAATCTGTGTAATTACACCAGAAGAGGAATCATGCACAGATAAACACCCAAGGGTATTCTTCATAAGAGCGTGGGCCCTTGTGATGAGATATAAGCTCTTTCTATATCTTGCTGCTTTCAGAAATTCAGCTGTCAACTGTTGAGCCACCACAACAGCTGGAGTCAGAGAACCAATCTTTTTGTCTGATTTTCTCTTGACTTTTGTCTTTTTGAACCTTTGACTAGCCAAACGAATAAAGAAGCCAAAAGGAGATGCACAGCACAAGTGTGGAGAAAGCACCGTTGCTTCCTGTAGGCAGCCGCTTTGTGTTTCAGGAGCAAAAGGAACTCTCCCTTTCAGTGATGGTCTTGTATGTGGGAAACCTCCACCTAAAACCCATTCTGATTGTGTGTTAAGAGACTGGGAGCATCTCACAGAAGGCAAACAGGAAACAGGAGGCCTTATTGTGCAGAGAAGAAGAAAAAAGAACGAGAAGAAACAGAAGGAACAATGTTTTCTTATTCATGTTCATGAGAATGGAACCATAATTAAAAGCACGCTGAGGGCAATTTGACCTCTTCGGGCCTGAATGAAGAGTAATCATGTGTGTGTTGTTGCTGTTGGAGGTGGGCTGTCTGTGTGTGACAGTGTGTGTGTGTGTGTGTGTGTGTGTGTGGGCAAAGTTTTTGTGTGTGTGTGTGTGTGTGTGCACGTAGGTGGGTTGATATGAAACGATGTGTGTATTCATTTACAGCCTCACTGAAGACTCTTTTCATATTAGTTGCACTTTCTCCACTTGTCTGCCTATAACTTTGTACAATGAAACTCATACTGTTAATATGAAACATGATATTGCCTGATGGCACTTGCGCATAGAGGTACTCATTGAATTGCAATACACACTGACCAGGTTCACGGCGCCGTTTACCAAGACATTCAACACACAGGTTATAGTGAAGGAAAAGTTTGGATTGCAAAGGATCTTTATTATCTCACCATCTCTATAGAAAATCAACAATCTAAGAAATTAAAGCCATATCAAACATACGGCAAGTTCTTTTTTTTTTTCCCATTTTGAACTTGACACTTGAATTTGAGTTGTAACGCAGCGGCTGTTTTTCTGTCAATGCTGAACATTCTTGGAAAAGCTTTAGCGGGGAGAAACAATTGCGTATTTAACGCTGTGCATGCATACACATTAATGACCGACACAATGGAGCCGTGACCTTGAGTGAAATGAATTGCCTCTCAATACTATTTGGAGCTACGTTGTGTTCATTTGGGTATGTTTTCATTAACAGCAGGCAGGTGGGCACATGCACCTAGATGAATGAGAAAGCAGAGTCTATGTTCTTTGTACAATAGGGGCCAATAGAAACCAGAATATTGTCCAAGGTTAAGTTGTGAGCAGGTTATAGTTGATGCAAAGCCTTATATCTGTGCAGTCAAATATTGTTGTCATTGTTTAGCCAAATGGAATTAGTCCAAAAGGAGAAAAGCATGTAGATCTTATATTCATCAGATTGTGAAGTACTTCTATAAACCATGGGAATTATTTATCATAGAGGGTAGAATTAGTCTTAATAAAATGTTGCCTTTATTAGAGAGTATGCAGTTGAGAATGACAGTAAAGGTGGGTGAGGGGCATTTGACAAAGGTTGTGAGGCGGTTTTGAACCCATTATAGCATCAGTACATGACACAAGCCGAATAACCTTCTGAGGGAGAAAAACACTGAAAAGACTGAAAGACACTCAAGTCTGAATTGGAGAAGCAAACTTGTGATCCAAAGATTCAAATTCTCAGTCAAGATGGAAATTTGTGTGAAAATTTGAGAGAAAACTGGAAGGTGAGGAACACTAAAATCCTGCTGTACCTTTGAGTAAGACACCAAACCCATTAAATCCATACAGAACAACTTATTATTACTATGTACAGTATGTTGTAAACCAGCTTTGACCCTGTAACTACTCCCACAGGCCATTTCTGTCCATTAGTCGACCTGGTTAAATAGATAAAATTTTAAAAATCATTTACTCTATTGTCATGTTAATGGAATTGGCCCTAGACATATTAATTCAATGGTTATTATATAAGAAAGCAGTGCAAAATAAACAGGGAGGACAACAAAATATACAAAACCACATTATTTACTGTAATTTCTCTCTTTGTTTTCAATGATACTGTATACTGTACTGAATATGATACATACTGTATGCTCACAGCTCTGCTCACAGGTCTGCTGGCCTTTTGTTGTAATGTCTGACTGCGATGGTGCGATGTGAGTGTATGAAGTTTAAGGGCATAGTTAGTTCAAATATCGATTTACCTCTGAAGTATCCCTTTTTCCCTAAAAATTGATCTCAAAATCGTTCGCAATCACACAGATAGTTCAGTGGTAGGTAGATCAGATACGGCGTGGATACACACACACACACAAACATAAACACAAACACACACATACACCGATAAGGCCCCTGAGCTTCAAGCCTCAGCCTCAACTGGAGTTTTTGGCAGCACCCCTCATGGTCTTCTACCCAGGATCCTAATTGAGAAATTAATGCAGAAAAATCAATTGGCCTCAAGTTTTGTGTCCAATATATTCCTGAAGGCTTCAAGCAAGCAGCAATCAATGCTTTCCACATGGGTGGCTCCAAAGCTCCCTCACTCTTTTGTTTACGTGTTCGTAGCTGGAGGATTTCGATATATGAATTTCAATGAAACAAACATTAATGAATTCTCCACCTTCGTGATCCTCTGTGATGCACGGAGTATATTCTGGGGCATGAAATGATGTCTTTGGTCGCCACTTAAGTATCACTTAACGCTAGAAAGCTTTCTAAGTATTGGGATACGTTGTGTGGAAACGGTGCCCTTACCGGCAACACTTTTGAGCCTGCCTTATTTACACTTCAAAATGGGGATCTTTTAACATTCTGTGATCCTCCGCCGCATTGTTCATGGATGAATCGGCGTGTTTTGTGCATCCCCCTTGCCTAGAGGACATCAGCTTATTTAGGGCCATTTTAAAGCTGCGCACATCATCATCAGTTCAATGAAAAAGCAACCTTGAATTCCCTTTGACACAATTGTCTTTTTCCAACACTCAAACAGCGTGAGTGTGCGTCACTCGAGGACCTAAACGAATCAAGGCAAAAGGCAAAATGGAGAAAAAGAAAAGGCCGTAAGAGAAAGATGCGCGGCTAAAACCTTTGATTGAGCCACAGCAAAGCACCTTAGCAGTTCTACCCCCGAACACAGCTGCATTTTCCCGTTGTTCTCTGTGCCAAAATCGCACCAACGGACATTCACTCGTGGTCGCATGCATGGGGAAAACGAGTGCCATGTTCTTCTTTGTGTTCGTTAACCACCTTCCAAATTCATCATAAGCCCAGAGATCAGATCACAGTAATATTTGATCAATATTAATAAGGATAGGCAAACTCCTCCAGTAATTACCACAGTCTCTGGGCTTTGATTTCGACCATTACTAACGCCTCTGCATCTTTAGATTAAAAAAAGCGACCCCCTTTTATTTCATAACATTAAATCCCGACATGCATCTTCTAAAAGCTCTAATAAGACAAAGATAAGATTTGCATCCCCATACAAGTGTCTTTTTCAATTGATTATGAAGCCGCCATTGATGTGCGAGAAATTGATGTTTTCCTCTGTTCTTAAGGGCGGCTAATAGAAGGGGCGGGCTTCGAGGAGGAGACTTTGCTACTTTGATCTTCAATCAGTAAAAAATCCCACTTCTTCTTTGTCAGACTATATTTGGTAAATAACAGTGACAATCTGCAGGGCCTGGAAATGGAGAGAGGGAGAGAGAGAGAGGGGGAGAGAGAGAGAGAGAGAGAGAGAGAGAGAGAGAGAGAGAGAGATGCGGTGAGAGATATAGAGAGATTGCTAAGTGGGAGAGAAAGAGAGATAGAGGGAGAGAGGAGAGAAAGAGGAAATCATTTCACTTGTTAAATTTAGGCTGTTGAAAAAGTGAGTGAATGGCAGCATGAGGCTTTAACACGGCTCTGTATTACGTGATTCAGTCCCGAGAAACTCGGACAACAACCACGACAACCGGAATAACCGAAGCCCATTTGGCGCCGTCGACTCGCGCCGACGACGGGAAATATTTCTTACCTTGTTTATTTTGGGTGAATCGAATTTCACACGGCTGCCCCCGTGTTTGTGTGAGTGACGCTGCGTCGTGACACACACAGGAGGCTTCTAATTAAGACCCTACGAAAAACAACAGGTGGATGCGAGAGAAGCAATAAATCACTCGGCCATTATGGCTGCCAACGGCGGTAAAGAGGGAACCGAGTGGCCCGGGCTGTCCTTCCTCAGCCTGTGCTTTCCTGTTTTTTTACTTCTACATGTCTGCAAAGAGGAAGTGGTGTAGAGCGCTCTGCTTCATGGACATGCGCTCTTCACAGATGCATAAAGACGTTGTTTACATCCATACACACATTTTTAAACACATCATTTCCATCTGGTATTTTGTGGGTCAAATTTGCAGTGATGTTAGAAGACCTATGGGATGATAAAACTATCCGTGCATTCATGTGCTATAGGATATATCGGACAAACTGATTTCCCACTTGGAAATTTCATACACCAGTTTCCGAATTATGGCACAATGATAACCTTTAAAGTCACAATGAAATGCCATTTTGTGAGCAACTTGCTTCCTTAGGATATTGGGGCGGGACATAATGCAGGGAGGGATCATTCAGAAGTGTAAACCAATGGGATATCAGTTAGGGAGAGAAAGGCAGTTTCATCTGATGAGAGGGATGGAGAGGCGATATTGTTCAAAAATCTGTGATGTTTTTATTGGATATTCGCCTCCTGGTACATGATGAACTCACCACTAAAGATTTTCTGTTTTCCAGGAAGTAAAAGTAATGAGATTTTGATACAAAAATACAAGAAAATACATTTTTTGTCATTTGTTTTGTCATAAATTGTCAAATAGGTGTATGGTATGATAGTTAGAATAGAGTTAAAAATGTGAAAAAGTATTTTTTTTTTTCATTTCAATGTGACTTTAACCTTCTCAACATGCCGGAGAAATCAAATTTTGGGCCACTCAGCTGTAAGAAAACACTTATTTAGCACATGCACTTGATATATTACATGATTACCCAGACTAACCATCATAACTCTTTTAAAAGCAAGAAGCAGCCAAATCCACATCATCCTTTCCAGGACGTCCATGTGTTTTTTTATTGCATGTTTTCAGGGCTTGATTGTTCCGACAAAACGGCGCGTGAACGCTGCGCCGTTTAGCAGCCGACTCGGAAGTCCCGGATGTCGGACCTTCCCACCAGCACACGAACGCACAATATTGCACGGAGTCTCTAGTTAACATAACAGCTGTATGTGAGGAACACTGGACAAATCGCTGTGTCACTGAGTCATGAAAACCGGAACACTTGCGACAAGCTTTAAGTCTTTTATTGTCTCCTCTGGCCCGCATTTACATTTTTTGAAAGGGGCCCATGTAAAGTGTACACTCAGGGAGGGAAGCTAAAGACATTTGCATATTGTTTTATGTCATTCAAAAGGTGAAAAAAAAATTCTTGATGCACTGTCAACAGGTGATGTTGACAGCACTGAGAAACAGGCATCGGAAATCTCTAATATATGTTGGATTAAAACAGAGAAAAAGACATATTAGGTGAGAGAAAAGATTAAAAAAAATGAATGATGTAAAGATAAAGAGGGGACAAAGAAACAGCTACATAAAAAAATGAGGAAATAAGAGAAGGATGGATAACAAAGGGTTAGAAAAAGGGTAGAGCAGATGAAGAAAAAAGACAAGAGCGTTCAGTTAAAAGGGACACGAGACAGGAGGCGGGAGGCGGGAGCCGCGATGGCGAGCCGGGCAGACGGAGCTGCAGCTGAAGCCGGGGAGAGAGGCAGCACAGTGGGAGGCTGTGGAGAGGCTGGGGGCAGGCTCCAGGCAGCGGAGAGGGCAGGGAGGGGATCCACGGCCCTACACCAACAACCGCACACTCGATAATCCCCCACGGACACGAGGGAGAACAACCTGATACGCCTTCCACACATGCAAGCACTCATTTACAAATATTTACATCCTTTAAGGAACAGAAAAAGGTGCGTCAATATGCGGTTCGATTATCAATAACGCCCCAAATAGCAAATTGGGGATACAGGTACGACACAGGTTTGTTTATTTTTTTGTCTTTATTATTATTTTTTCACATTTGTTTTGACCCAAGGTCCTTTTTTTTTTTTTACTCTGGACCTTCTCAATGTTTAAATAGTTGAGAAAATGAGAACACTCTGTCTGTGGAAGAGGGCAAAAGGTTTGAGTAACTCTTACAAAGGATGTCTGTGCTGCAAAGGACAACATAACACATAACACAATTTTTCAAAACAGCATGTGCAGGCACATATTATATCAATGTGAGCTCAATTGAAAAGTAATACAAACTGATGTTACTCATATTTCTTAGTTTGCGTCTTCTCAAAGCACACCCACAAAACTCACAGTGTCTCAAACCAAACAGTACAGTTTCCGAAACATCACCGACCAGCAAGAAACAGACTGTCTGTGAAAAAAAGTAGTAAGTTTTTCTCATGAAAGGCTTGAAGATGAAATTGCAAATTTGAGCTTTGAATAGCAAACTGAAAACCCAGGCCAAATTCAGAAACAGGTTGTTAGCACATTTAGGTCTGTATTTTTGCTTATGCAAATATAATGTACATGGAGATAGACCGATCTCAGTATAGTGTAAACCAAACAGAGGAGGTCATGTGGGGAAAGTTGTTCAGTATAGCTTTTGACCATAAGAAGCCTTCAGGTTCAAGTTAGAGAGTTTTCTTTTAATGCTCTAAATCTATCATCATTTTAAACTGGGGTCTTTTAAAAATCACTTAACATTAAACATTTACAGTTTACTCTGTATCCACTGAGCTGCTGGTCTTATCCAAAGCAACTTACTTGAGCGCCAAAAGCTTAAATTTCTAGATCACCAACATTACAAGAAAACAATAGGAGTGCAAGGATCAGAGCCACAGCACCTCACCTCAAAGATGTAACAAATATTCCTGTGTGTCTGGAAGGATCCTGCATATTAATGCATGAATCTGTGATTTCTTTTTACAATGCTTTCATTTTTTGTATATGTGCATACTTGTATGTATGTTTTTGAAAGGGTAACATCCATAGAAACTAAAATGTTTACACTTTATCATCCCATAATAATGTTTCCAAGCAATAAAAGCATAAATAGCCTTTTTCCATCTTTGTATCATGATCATTAGGTCTGTTTAGCTGTTGTTTAGTAGCAGTTCGTGGATCAAGAGCTCTGTTAATTTTAGGAAAGACAAAACTTCCTTCCCATGTTTTGGATTTTGGGAGGGAAGCCAATTCTTTTGCTTTCTTTTGTTTCAATCATGTATTGAGATATTTAATTCCTAAGTGAATACTGAATAAGGCTAAACTGGGTTATGCCAAAATTAATTTGCTCAACAGATAAGCTTGAAGAAAACGCAATGGATCCGCGGCGTTATTAGACACCTACGTGCTGCTGATAAGTCTAACTCCTTTTACACTGAGTCCTTCTCCAAAGTGAGAGGATATAAGGTTGTGAATGTGGCAAGGCGCTGCTGCTGAAAAGCTCCGGTGAGGACTGAGGGCTTCGTGTAGTGGTTACCGGCTCACTGAAGCCTCTGACCCAGCGACCACCAGCCTCTCAAAAGTAACTCAAGCCAAAAGTGAACATAAGAGGCCCTTTCTTTCAGCCCTGTTAGAGCCCGCATCCATAAAAAGCTCCGCTGGTTCGCTCAGTCTAAAGATGGCCGACGCGTCCAAACATCTCAGACCAAAAACTATTAAAACCCCTTTTTCGAAAAATCCACACAAGCAGCTCTCGGTTCAGAAGGGTCCCTGTCTCAAACATGTTTTATATAGAGTAATGAGGGCTTGATAAATGTGCACTCTGGCTCATACAGTAGAGCAGCAGCACAATGAAGGGATTAAGTGTTAGGTTTTAATAAGCTTTTCAGTGCCTTTATTTTTGCACTTAAAACAAAGCACTGGAGGACGCTCCTTTCAGTTCTCTCTTTCCTAACTGACTAAAATTCAAGAAGTGGGATATGGACAAAGGAGATGTGGACGAAAAGTTTGTCGTCTTTCCTGGGGAATGAAAATTTCACAAGGTCTGTTGCTCCTCGATCCCTACAGGTCTATTAGTGGCCCCATACCCCGCCACGGCGAGAGAGAAAAACCTGTGTCAAAAAGTCTGTTTTCTAACGGAGCCTAATCTGCATATTTGAATAATACATAGTGCTTATAAGCATATTAAATGGAATGTGGCCACGCGTCATTTGAAGGCAGAGATTAGACCTTCCCAGTTAATTATAAAGATGTCAAATGTCAGCGGGTGCACCCCCGCCCTGGGGTCACCCCCTTTAGTTTGGTGATTATATGCACAAACTATAGATAAAGTGTCATCATACAGGCTATTAAGGTGCTGGGCCTTAAAGAGGCTTCCCCTCGCCTTTATTACTATGCAGTATCTGTCAGAGGAGGGAAAACGAGACCACGCACTCTTAATGGTTTCTCAAACAGTTACTAGGCTCTGCCTTATATTTCCCTCACATACTTTGAGACAAAGATTAATAGCACAACCGAGAGAGACTAATAGGGAGCCTCAACTGATGTTCACTTGCTAAATTAGCTGGCTTAGACCTTTCAGTTTATCACGCAAGAATCTTTTAAGATAATGTGTCCATGGTTAAAACAATGGACTTGGAGGGTTTGAGTGTGTGTGTGTGTGTGTGTGTGTGTGCGCCTGTTTTGGTCATTACTGTACCATTAAGACCCAATCAGCTCAGCAGGGCAGCGTAGTGGAAAGCGGTGTGGGCCTGAGAGAGCACCTTGGGTTCACCTTGACAGGACCGCCAGTCAAACGGGGCGGCCCTCTCTGTGTTCCTGTCAATCTGGCTCCCCCTCTGAAGTTCATTTAAAGGGAGGAGCAGCGGCTCACTAGCTCCTAACAGGTAAGAAGGGCCCATATTATCAGCCCTCTGAGAGAGCAGGGCAGAAGTCTGATGTGCTCTTTCAACTGTACTAAACTGTCTGTAGCCCAGCTCACCGACTGACTAGACACACAGCGGCTCCGTCGGCTGATTAGGACGCGGGTGGAAACAGAGGGAAAGAGGAGAGAAGAGAGAGGGAAGGAGAATAGGGAGGAAGATGAGAAGAGTTGATTTGCATGGAGAAATGGAGATGTAAAGAAATGTAAAGATTAAGGGCAGGAGAATAAGCATGAGATTTAATCTAGGAGAGCTGAGTTGGTGCGTGTGTGTGTGTTTGAGTGTGTGTGTGTGTGTGTAAGACAGAAGGGAGGGAGAGAAAGGCAAGGGGGGGGTGCAAAAACAAGAGAGAGAATGGAATATTTTCAATGGAAGGTATATTGCAATCCACTTTTCTGATTTTAGGAGTACGCTGGGGGGCTAAGGAGTTTGTTTTGGTTTGGGGGAGCTGACACAACCTCCACTGCCTCCACCGTCAGGCACTCCCCACCACACACACACACACACACACACACAAACACACATACACCTACATAGGGCCCCTTCGAGCTTCCTCAATATTTCATAGGATGAGCCCATGCTGAGTAACTCAAGGCCATGCAGGCTAGCCTCCCTAACCAACCAAAGCTCTCATAGTCTGGTGAGGTTCCTAGTTGCCAATATCCACGATCCTGGAAACAATAACACTTAGCCGCAATTCACAGCAATCAGATAAGTGAGAAAAACATGGTGAATCCAAGATGATTGCCAGAAAATGTAAATGATATTATGTTTTCCTCTTTAAATGAAAGTGAAGCCGCGGTTCCAAAAGCGAGGAAATCAATCAGAGGGTGGAGAAGGTTGACGAGTCCGACTAGCTGTATCAGAACACAGCGTGGTAGCATTTTTTTAGCGATGCGCGGTGGAAAGCCAATCAATTTTGTGCATTTTGGAAGGCTGAACCCAAACACAATTAAAAGTAGACTCATCTCCGACAGTGTCCTCCGGGTCTCGGAAAGGTAAAAGTTCCTGAGCTCAAACTTGTTTTTGCAGGATTGCATGAAGTTACCTCATGCAAGATTCTTCAACTTTTTCTGCTAGTTTTCTGTCTTCATTTAGGCCAACTGGTCCTCCTTTCCGATCCCATTAGACAGCTGTTCAATACAGGTTTCTGTCCACAAACTTATCAAATGAAAACCCCAACCTGGTTGGATGCTTACAGTAAATCTTTTAACACGCTCAGACAAAGAGCTGCTCTTACATTCGTGTGATTCTGGGTGGGTTAATGGGCAAAGCATGGCGCAGACACTGCCGGGGTTGAGAGTTTATTTCCTGCTGGAGGTCAAACAATAACATACTCATGGTGCTGTAAGGCATTGTGGATAAAAGCGCTCACCAAATGGCATATATCATGCTTTAGGAAGATCTGTGAAAGGTATGTATTAATTCATCGTTAAGCGTTACAGGTAATAGATCACACACATCCTCTGGATCTTTGGTTTCTTACAACAGATTGTGTGAAACCTCAGCAGTGAGCCACAGCAGTGCGCCCAGTGGATAAAGGCGACTTACAGTTCCAGTTTATCCCATCAACAAGACATAGGAGGATTGAGGATAAAGATCATTGCGGGTATTTTTTACATTTCATGAAAAAAAACCAACTGAAACTGTATGGTTTTTGGCCTTATCTTTGTTTTCGAGGCTGTTCAGTGTGAATATCGAACCATCAAACGCTCCAATTTTCGCCACTCTGCTTTGTTTTGTCTAGATTTTCTTCAAGCCGAGTGTCATTGGAGAGTAAACTATGTGTATGTTTTCAGCCCTTTGTATTTTTTTCCCCTCCGCCTCCCTTTTTCTCTCTCGCCGGATGTGTGCGAGCGAGCCAATGTGTGCGTGCGCGTGTGTGTGTGTGTTTGCAAACGAACGTGTGCAGGCTTTGTTTTTCTTTTGAACATCCCTTTGATGTTGCTGTTTATTTATTTATTTCTCTGCCTGCGAAGGCCCTTTTTCGGCGGTTAGGGCTACAGTGGATTGGGCGCCGCGTTGCTCTGAGTGCCATCCATCAGCGAGGAGCCTCTCTGACGGATGAACCGGTGACCTCGCTCCCCAGCACATCAGCTCCGAGCTGGAGCTGCGCTGGGGGATTTTTGTTTTTAAGGAGACGCAACGTAACCAGGAGGGCTTCTGCTTCATCACACCCTGTCTGGCTGAGTATCAGTGTGTGTCACATGTAAAACTAGTATTTCTTTTCTGGCCAGGAATGTATTGCTTTATAGGTTGGTTTCTCAATAATAATGGAACTCCTGTACATAGGGCTATACTACTTTCATGGCCAATGTGACATATATTTCTTTAAGGGAAATACTACTCAATTCATGGATTTCTATATGGCAGTCCTATGGTCGAATCAACATTTGTAACCATAAACAGCTCTCTTTCAAGGCCAGAAAGGAAGACTAGGACTTGCGAGACTGATTCATTATTAAGTCTGGAGCTGCTCCATAGACTGATTTAGGACAAAGGGGGATATTTTGAGGATAAGGGAACGTTCTGGTCCACAACTAATAAATATACTGTAGATAAAAGCTTATTTAGACAATACATTTCAAACAAAATTGTGTGGGTCTCCCATTCATTGTCTATGGAACATCACAGATGCGAGTCTTGTGTCTGGTTTCGTGCATTGGAAGAGAGCTGTTTATGTTCACAAATATTGATTGGATTGTACTTGACCACAGCAATAACAGATATGAATCATTTAATTAGGTAGAATTGCCCTTTTATTCCCCTTTAGTGGAACTTAACCCTGGATGTTACTGAATCTGTCCATGGTGCTGAAATGAGCCTGCCAGTGTCATTCATTCATGTTTCTACCCAGTTAATTCTATTCAGGGTCATGGGGGACGGGACGTGAGTCACCAGTCCATCACTGGGCTAACACAGATAGACAGACAATTCATACCTATGGGGAATGGAGGATCTCCAATCCATCTGACATGTGTTTTGGACTGTGGGGGGAAACCGGAGCACCTGGAGGAGAACGTGCAAACTGTACATGGAGAAGGCCGAGGCCGGGAATCGAACCTGGGACCTTCTTGCTGTGAGGTGACAGTGCTAAACACTGCTAGCCACCATGCTGCTCCTGCTCCCTAGCAGTGGGACCAGGAGGTTACAAATAAGGTTACATTCCATTTAGATTTAGAAATACAGAATATATATTATTATTAGGCCTACTTGATAAACATAAGGAACAAACACGCAATATATAATATACAAAATACACATTAAACACCATGCTTCTCAGTCATTCTAGCATCATTCTAGCATCTAATGGTACGTTTACATTTTAGAAGTTGAACTTGAGTTGAACTTGTAAGTAGGTGGGCTTTTTTGTAAGTGTGGGTTGCTGTTAGATAAGAGTTTGATTTCATTTTTAGCTTTATACCGTAAAGTATAAGTTGAAGGTGATTTAAACAATGTTAGGATACTATATCTGTAGACAGCATGGTGTTGTTGTTTTTTTTGTGGTGTTGTCTCGAATGCAAAGATTACATTTGAGTACATTTGGAAAATATCTTTTTGCAGATTATTTTGTTGATTTCGAGACATTGTAAAAGTTAAAGGATATTTCAGACCTTTAAAGGCCCTGTATGTATGCAACCAATGGTGTAGGTTTCATTTCAGCTTTTCGGGGGGCGCTCTGAATCTAACTCTGGGCAGCAATTCACACTGACATATTATGGGTACAGCAGTCGCCTAAAACGCAACCCTGCTTTCCTTCACTTAGTCAGAAAGATTGAAACAGAACATACTAATTTACATGAGAAAAATATGCAGGTATGAGAGAGAGAGTGAGGAGAATTACTGGTCACTGTGAAACTAACTGAATCCCTGATTTAATGGGTAAACTTTAATCAAAATATGAAACACAGCGGCCTAATTTGATGCCTTTAAAGGGACTAAAAGGAGAATCAGACAACTAGGAAAAAGGCTCAATTTTTTAAAAGGGTAGGGTTGTTTGTGCTTGTGACCAAAGCCAATGACATAATGAGCTTCAGTAAAACTGAACGTATAAAAATGCAGACTGAATAAAATACAGTATAATGAATAAATAACTAATTGAGGGGACAATTAATCTTTCTCCAAATATTGAGGGGTCCATGTCCGCCTGTCTCCCCCCAAATCTCCGCCCGTGTGTGACCCACCACTTCAGGCGGTAAAATGCACATGTGGAAAAGGCCCGTGGGCCTAGCAGGGTCCTCTGCTCTCTCAGCGGCGTGTCCCAGGCACGGCTCCATCTACTTAGCTCTGGAATGCGGGGCCATTCGATGCTGCACACAACAGGTAAGGTACACATAGCAAACCACTTATCTCGAGATCCCCGAAACCTGAACTCGCATTCCTGCAGGAATGGCGCATTATCAATGGCTGCTACCATTTTGATGCCTTCTTAGCTTTCCCTGTTCTGAATTCCATTGACCCCCAAGTAGCTGACTTACGGGGGGTGGGGGGGTGGGGGGGTGTGGGGGTGAGGCACACACTGATGTTTCCCTCAGTAATGCTGCATTCAACTGCTGGTAGAAATGCTATTACGAGTTGAGTGCACACGAGCGATCCAACAATGAAAGTCTGAATTTACTGATACCTGAAGTTTGTTTGTAGTAAGTCCTTAAGGAACGCATGCAGGATCAGGATGGGTGTTTAGCAGCATGCTGAGAGGAGGTCATGACACACAATTAGATTTTAAACAGGCATATAATCAGTTATTTGTTAGGATGCAAAGGCAGGGTCATGACCTTAGCCTTTCTATATATTCTTGCTGCAAATGGTCACTTCTAATAGCAAAATAGCTTCTTTCAACTGTACCCTCACTAAGATCCTAACTAGCCAGACAGTTCTATCATGTTCCCTCAGTCACAAGGCTGTCTGAGTCCATTCTTATGGATTCTCCCATGACAATTGCAACAGCACAGTCAACTGTAGTTCAATCTTCACATAAGAAAGTAAGGTTCTCAATTGAACCGCGGTTGCAGACAGTATGCTTTTTTTAATATATGAAAATAAAGGTAACCAGGCTCTCGTGACAATGAGAATAGCCGGCGTTGTCGAAGATTTTACTTGGTTAATTTCTAATCGTTTTTTTTTTATTTGTGAGAAAAACAAACAACAACAAAAAAAAAGGTCATTACAGACTCACATACAAAAACACATCCTTATAAAGAAATAATGAGATAACAGACCACAAAAAAAAAGGGGGGGGGGGGGGGGGTACCTGACATGGTGGGTGGTAATATGTCTAGTACGGTTTTACATGAAATTATTAAAAAATTATTAATAGATATATTTTTATAGGTTAGAGAGGATCAGGTCATCTGCTAAAGCCCATCTAGAAATAAAATTGTCAGATTGTAACCTTAACCTGAGTCATTCTTTCCATTTCTTGTACTTCTTTCAGTTTGGATATCCATTGCTCATGTGTTGGGGGATCAGATTGAAGCCATTTCCGTGTGATAACTTTCGCTGCTGTTACAAGCAGTATTTGTAACATGTATATCTCTTTTCTGCTGCTAAGACCCTCCGGTATCACTCCAGGAATGGCCGTTTTAAAATCTTGTGGGATTATAACGTCAAAGACTGAATTAACGTCTCTGAATACTCTGTCCCAAAAGTTTTTAGGTTTCGGGCATGACCAGAGTATGCGGTGGTGATTGCCGTTCTCTCCACAAATTCTCCAACAGGCATTACTATCAGCGGTGCCTGATTTGGCAGTGAGTGATGGTGTCCTGAAGTATCTGGTTCTAGTTTTCCATTTCAATTCTTGCCAGGAATTTGAGTTGGTTACTTTATGTGCCTCGGCACAAACAACCCTCCATCTCCGAAATGACCTCTTGGATTTCCGTCTCCCACTTAGTTTTTAAATAAAATTAATTATATTCCTCTAGTGATGGAAGATTGAAGTATAGGGAGGAAATTCCAGTAGCTGTCGATGTTTTTGCCTGATATTGAATCAAGTACTTTTCTAAGGTGTTGGGAGTTTGGATAGTTTTCCAGTCGCTATGCTTTTGGAGAAAGTGTCTAAGCTGCAGGTATCTATAAAAATCTGTTTTGGGAATGGCATATTTATCCATAGTCTCCTGAAATGACAACATTTGTCCATCATGAAGGAGTTGGTGGACAAACATCAGGCCATATTTGGCCCATTTCTTAAAGCCAACATCTAGTGTAGATGGGGGAAAGTTATGTAAATAAGCGATTGAGGACAAACTGGATATTGATGTGGACATTTTACGTTTTTTTTGTATTTCTCTCCACACTTTGATTGTGAGTAGAGTCCATTTGTTAAAATCAGGATCTCTTAATTCGGATTGGAGAAAGGAAGAGCTTACTTTGTTAATTTCGATGTGACAACAAAGGGTGTTGTGTGTGTGTGTGTGAGAGAGAGAGAGAGAGAGGGAGTGCATGGAGAGGACAGAGCCAGGATGCTACCTGACAGTCAAACATAATGAACACTCTGGCACAGACGTCCACTCTGCACCAATAGGAGCCCAAGGCCACAGCACAATCACACAACACGCAGCACTCCAATGGAGATGAGTGCTCCAGCTACTGACCTTCCTGCTTTCTTTGTGGATCGACAGATATTTACAAAAAAGTTCTTAGTTACACTGTCTCCTTCTTTTACTTACTTTTCCATCCTACTGTCCCCCGCTGGAGAAAGACCACCACTTGAGGAGGCATTTCACTCCAGATGAGCGCTGCGATTCTGAGCGTCCATTGAAAGGCACTACATGTGTACAACTGTAAGACCATTCCCTTTCTAAATGGCCTGTCCTTCAACCACTGCCATCAGCTCAGCATACAAGAAGATTACATTTGATTTCAATGGGCACAAACAGTGGCTGGGTTGAATAAGAAACTACCTATTCATGTCATGAAAGAGATATTCTGGTTTTGTCCCTTGGTGTCATTTCTTTGGCCTGTACATTTCATAAATGCTGTTCTAGAGTGCTTTTGCTGGGAGTATTGACCACATCACCTTTGTTCAGCTCCGCTCGCTCCCTGTTTCTGCTGCTATCCCCCCTTTCTTCATGAATCCCGCCCCCCCCTGCCCCAAGTCCTTGACAAAATCCCCCAGATAGATTCATGATTAAAGATTTATAAGCTATGTAGAATGCAAACAATTATTATTATTCAAACAGGCTTAAATGCCTTGCCTGCATGTGAAAAGGGTACATTTCCTTTCAACCAATCAGAATCAACAGTCAGCTATTTCCCGTTTTGTTTATGTAGCTAGTCCTGATAAAAATAAACATATATATATATATAAATTAATAAATAAAAATCCTTTTCACACGAGACAGTGTTGAAGGTGTTTTTGTTGCCCAAGGTGTGTTTGACTTGGTTTGAATCACTTTCGCTCTTGTATTGGTTCAGTCTGGTTTCACAACAGCATTAGACAAACAATGAAACAAAGGATAAATCCTAAATAAATCCATGTGGTCACGCAGTCTGGGCAAATATTTGATCAAACTTTGAATCCTTAACAGGCAGGTATGACAAACAGAATCTTCTCAAAGGCTGTAAGGCATTGGTAAAAATTGTCATAAAGTACAATTCCCATTGTTATCAGTGATTATCATGCAAGTGTATTAAGCGCTATTAACTTCAGTCTTTATTATTCCTATCAAAGTGAAAGCTAAAAGCGATGATCATATGCACATTGATGCATTTGGAGTCAATGAAAAAAATTGGAAATTAAAATTGGCCAATCAAATATACAAATCCTGTTTTTAGTTTCTCATGTTCACATTATAAATAACTACTGTCAGCACTGTGTTGCAGTGAACAGGCAGTGGTTTGACACTGTAATAATGCTGTAGAAAGTGAGGCTGTTATGGCTGAAGAGGATGGGTGGCTGCATCTGCCTTCAAGTTCACTGACCTGGGTTCAAATCTCAACTAATGCCAAGAACTTTTCTCCTGTGTGTGAAGTTTTCATTTTTAGCAAAAGCTTTTTTTGTTTTATTTAACCACGACCAAAACCTTACCCTAACCTTAACCAAATCGTTTTAGTTGCCTAACCTCAGCCATAACCCTAACTGCAACCAAAGCTATTTTACAAGCCTACACTTAACCATTACCTAACCTTTCCATGTGACAAACATTTAAAACTGGCACGTCCAATTTGTGCTGTTGTCACATAATCCTTTTGTGGCGGAGGAACGTAAACCTTCACATAATTTGTGTCCACAACACGTAATCTGCGTTTCAGCGTTCGCACTCATTCATGAAATATAATGAGACTGTGTTGATTTTGAGTCGTGTCTCCTCCACATAATCCTTTAGTGGTGGGGAGTCGTATATCTCTCAAATTTCTTACACGTAGCACGTAATTGCATTTCAAGACATCGTGCCTGTTTCACAAAATTTCGGGAGACCAGGCTTGACGAAACTGGGATTCTGTCACCCTTCTATATTTCCAACAGTCCAGAAAAAGAGGTGGTTTGCTTAGTATACTTGGTATGAAGGTTCATTTTAGCCACACCGCACATGACTGCTGTGAAAGTTATTGCTGTTGTTTGGTACCAACTATCCAGACACGACAGAATCAAGGTGAATGCTTTACTTGGTTGCCAAAGACAAAGCACAAGTTGTGAAAGCCAAACTGCTGAATTTGCCTGGCGAAGGTCTTTGGCTGCCATGTCTTTTTTTGTTGTTGTTGATTTTTTGTTTTGTTGGAGGGGAGTCTGTGAATTCAGCATTTTAATCCCAGAGTGTAATCGAGCGTCTCCTTGTCTGCAGAGCCGCTGAGGGATTGAACCTCGATCAATCACCCCTCTCCGGACTGTCCGGCGCTTTACATGTGGCTGCGTTCAAGCTGCTCTCTGCAGCGGGAACGATGAGGGAAGAGAGTATGAGAAGTTTGCTCTTAACTGGGAATGCACCAGATTGCTCAGAGACGTGCTTGTATGTGTTTTTTCCGATCACATCGATGTAGCATGACGTTCTCTTTCACTTGAAGGAATACTTGCCTGTGTTTTGATGCGTGGGCTATTCATTTTTTTTTTTTTTACTATGCCACACAAAACAAAACAACACATTTTGTTGTTTCTTTAAGTCATAAATCTTTCATTAGTTCGTTTCAGGAGCTTATGTTGGATTTACATTGCCAGTTTAATTGTTTCCAACTATATGGCATAGATGTAATCTTTTCCTTACTATATGGAAAAACAACACTAAATTTGATACTCTGGGGCAGCATTGTCCCATATAAGGGTCCTCAGTTTGGTCAACCTTTGTGGTTCACTTTTAACAAGCACGCCAACAGCATAATTAATATGTTTTGACCCCGCCTACACTGGTCAAAGGAAGGCCTATAGGCCAAAAGTGTTGCCCTGTTTAGCATAAAATGAGTGCATGCTATTTAATACCCGGAGACTCAATTATTTTGCAAATAGTTTGGTTGACACTGCAGGTTACGAGAAGCTGGGGCCTTTGAAGACCTTTAGCTAGAGGCAACACTGGAATTGACACTAATTATGGATAATAATATGGTGTGGATTACTAGATATTATGTATTTCAGGTGATTCCCATTCAATTCCCATTCATTATTATTATATATTTTTTTTAATTTCTTTAGCTTAATAGGAAAACCACAAATATATTTCATGTTGTATGTGAAATTACATACCATGTGATCTCTGTCAGTATATTTCACCCTTACATCACCCAGGGTGATTTTCCTGGGATATAGGAACTTTTTTCTGGTTCACTACAGTTGGCTCTATCATGAACTCCACATCGTTTGGGTGTAAAAGCTAAGAATAAAAAAAAAAAATCAGAGTCTATAAAATTAGCCTCAATATAGCAATGTGCATGCTTCAGAAAGGATCTTTCAATAGAATCAGATTGAAGGTTCTCTGGTTTCTGAGTTTTGGAAACTAATATTGTTCATTGAATTGTCTGAGATCATTGAAATAATAAATGCAAATGCTGTTGTAATCTGGGGTTGATTTTCCTTTTAAAGAGACTATGGATCACATTTTATCCTCTTGCTTTAATCTCATTTTTGAGTTTAAGAGGAATGATATATGATGATATAGTTGAAGCTTCCCGTTCCAGCACCCCATGGCCCGCAGAACTTGACACAGCGTTATGATTGCTATGATTTGGGTTCAAGCCCGTCTCTGTGTCAGCTCTTCACTCTTGCCCGGTAGATTCAGACGATTCTCTCTTACCCATAATCCCCCGCTGACTCCTTCCCCTTTCTCTCACCTGATTAGAATTTCTGCCGTGGCCTCTGGGATTGGACGATTTCAACATATTTTATTTAACTGCTTTTGTAAGCCCTAATATTCAGCAGCTGTGATCTATAGCTGAATTACAATTTTCAGGGTCAAGGAGGGACTTGGCTGTGGAAAAGGGGTGGGCACAACCGCTGTGCTGGTGGGGGGAAAAGGGGAGTGATGGAAAAGGGAAAAAACAGAGAGAAAAGGGGAAGAATCTCACGAGTTGTCTTTAAAAATGAATGAGAAAATGGGTAATCCCAGAGTCACAGCATGAAAAGAGGGAAAATCAATATGGCCTCTCAGTTCACTGGGGCCCTCACAAGTCCTTGAGATGAACAAAAAGTTGTGCATTTTGTTGCCACAGCCATACGTCTCAATAGAGAGGTGTGTGTATGTTGTGTGTTTGTGTGTCGGAGCGAGCGTGTGTGTGAGCTTCTGTGTCTTTAGAGATACAGCATTGCGTTGTAAGACTGTGTACAAGGTGTATTTGTGAAAGCCCATACTTAGGATCTTGAGTGAATTATGTGAAATATATGTGATTAAATGCGGCTGATCTGCATTACATCAAGCTTGGTCCAACGCTGCAACGAGCCAGTTTGTGTATCTAAACTGTTTGAGGCCAACATCTGCCTCTTATAGGACATATAACACCGCATAGACAAGCCAGGATTCCTCAGTGTGTGTGGCGAGCGCGTCACCATTTTCTGAGAGGAGGCGGAGGGATATAAGGCGACATCATACAGATTCTGTAACCTTTGAACTCCCGATTCAATTGACCCCCACACGCCAGCCTGCAGCGGGCCCCCCCCCCCCCCCCTCGCTACAATCCAATTCCACTTCCTGGCCTGTGAGGAGAAAAACCGGCCGACGAGCTCCGGGATTGGACGCCCTCTTATGAATATTTAATTACCACCAACCATCTGAGGCGGAGGTGTCGTAGAGGGGGGGGGGGGGGGGGGGGGGGGGGGGGGGGGGGGGGGGGGGAATGCCCTTTTCCCAGACAATGCAATACACTCTCCTCTCTCTCTCTCTCTCTTTCTATCATCCATCCATCCACCCTTGCGTCCAGCTGTCTGTCTGGGAGCTGAAGGTGCTTCGGATGGGTGCTGGGTCTCACCGGTATTTCTCTCCCTCCCGTCTCCCTATTCCGTCCGTCCATCTATCCATCTATCCATCCATCCATCCCCCACTCCAGCACCCCTCACCCCCTCCGTGCTGTCATGCTAAGCGATGCCCCCCCCAGTTCATTAGCGAGCTCTTCAGTAGCCTGTCATGGCGGATGTGCTCCATCAAAGCTGATCGACTCCCCGTTTTTCCAGAAAGATGTCGCGGGTTATCACCGTGCGCTCAGATCTCCGGCTACGGGGGGAGCGTGACTGGCAGGCCGTCTTTTGAAGACAGTGATTCCTCCACTGATGCCTCCCAGTTGGAAATTTAGAATCGTGTCTGCTAAGACACCATATGCAAAGTAAATTACTGTACAGGGGCGAGCCCAACTAGCTTCTCTCTCTCTCTCTCTGAGAACGTCCGGGCCACTGACTGCCTCGCAGGCAACCTGGCCTCCTTTGCGCTCATCCTCCCTCATCTCTTCCTTTGCCTCTTTCCATCATCCGTCCACCTTTCAAATTAACAGCAACAGAGGAAAAACCACAGAGAGAAAAAAATATATCACGCCGTCATGAATTTGCCGCTCATTGGTTGCTCTTTTTGCTGTGTCCATCGCTGTAATTCCAGTGGCCTGATAGCAAAGATATGCATTCAGTACAGGTGGCCATCATATACATAAGCACAATATTTAATACCTCACAAAAGATAATTACTATCATTACCTGAAACATTTACTTGGGCATACTGAACATCAGTTACATGGAGGAATTAAATGGTGTGCCTTACTTAACTCCTAACAGAGCGCTAAGGGCTTACAAATACAAAAAAAAAAAAAAAAACGCAGCTAGTACTACTGGGTCCATTATATCCAAGTCTCCATTATCATGCAAATGACAACGCTGGTTACAACTGTATAGTCTTTGTAGTGGTAAAGCGTTAATTTCAGCTCAAAGGCTGTGGCAGTATTCTACAGGGAGGAGAGACGGAGGGTAAGATAGGGATGGAGGGGAGCGGAGGGGAGGGGAGGGAGGCTTGGAGGGGAAAGGGGGGGGGGAAGCTGAGTTGGTTTAGCCTGGCTCAGCCGAGCTCTGACCCGGCTCTTTGTGTTTCTATTGTCTCAGCGGCCTAGCGGTATTAGCGCTTCTCCTGGGCAAGGCTAGGTGTGTCTTCCAAAACAAAAGGCAGGCAGACGGTGCTGCTGGATGTGACTGCCATGTGAGCGTGGGTGAAAACATCAACTCCAGGCTTTCCCCTCCTTCCTTCTTCCCGGGGCGTCAGCTTCTTCCACCCGGCATGGCGGACGGAGGGGGGGAGCGATGCGAGTCATGACACAGCGTCTCGGTTGCAGAGAGATGCAGTACCGCTTTAATGACAAATGTGAAACAACACCGGCGTCGACAGAGATCACAAAAGTTGTCCGAGTAGAGTTTAGGTTTTGGGTGGAGAGCAGCACAGGGTCTGCTCAGTTGAGATGAAGGGAACATAATGAACACCAGATCCCGGTCGACAGGAATTATGAGTCACACGGACATGACAGATGGACACACAGACAGATCTATGTGCACTGCTTTTACACACACACACACACAAAAGCTTTTACACTGAGCATTCCAGCTCTATCTCAACCAGTGGGGGACACATGGAAGCACATGCATGCACACACACACACACACATAAGCACACAAACATGCCATGTATATACGGCTACAGCCCTGCGACTTCCCCAAATAATGGGGGGCATTGTCATGTCTTTGTGAGCACAAACACCATTAAAATGGTCGACAGTGCTGATGGGGGCGAAAGAAAAGAAAAGACAGATAAAGGGGCTGAGGAGAGAAAGAAAGCCATTCTGCTAGGACGGGTGGCGTGTACAAACGGAGAACATGGCTCCTCTTTTGCAGCCGTACACTAGAGTGTGTGTGTGTCTGTTTGACGGTGGACATCCACCGCATGTATGACAATGTGTGTGTGTGTGTGTGTGTGTGTGCGTGCAGAATCAAACAGTGGCAGATTCATCCCCAAGTTGTCAAACAGTGCTATTGTGGATTTTTCCTGGCTAGTTGTTGATGGGCCTCCTTCAATACAATGTGTGTGTATGTGTGTGTTGGTGGAGGGGGGGGGGGGGGGGGGGGGGGCAGTCTCATGGACACTCCTGGAGATGAAACGCCCACCCTCCCGTCGTGATCCCACCGCTGGAGCTGTTTATCTGTTTAAGGCCCGCCCTTCGCTGGGGGACAGACGGCTCAAACGATGCTTGTCACAATCCCTTGTCGTCCTAAATGGCTGACAAACATCAGGCTTTCTGTAACGGTGGTGCGTCGGGAGAGGTTCCTTGACGGGGAACCTTCCCCTTCTTTTACTTTGGTGTAAAGCTTCCAGAGGACAGGAGCGACTGCTGAGCGAGCCGGGCACAGGGGACACCGTGGGACGTGAGGGGGGGGGGGGGACAGGCGCAATGTTTAGCTAACGCCTCTGGAAAATCAGTTCAAAACTCCTAAACTCTTAGAGGTTTATCAGCCATGCTATGATCACTCGTGTAGCATCGCTATATCAAGCGAGGCACAGCGGAGGTAGGATCTAAATGTGATTTGAGTGGAAATGTTTTAGCTCTCACAGGACGGCCGAGCTAAGGACGTGGTTGGCGTAGACAATGATCGTACCGCTCCGAACAGGGACACCCAAAGACTAGATCCTCTTTCTGGCAAACAGGAGCAGGCAGGGAAAGCTTCAAAATCACTTTTCAGACATCAAATAATTAATTGCTCTCCCCTCTTGCTCTCCCTTCCCCCTGTTTCTCTCTCTCTCTCTGTGTCTGTATGGAAGACACAGCTCCAGTCACTTAAGGAGGGTTAACACCCGTCTAAATTAAATATTAAAAGGTGTCTGTACCTGCTGCTATTGTTGCCCCTTGGAATAAGATATAACCTATTTTTGACAAGTTTTCATCCTCAGCCTTCTGCGGTGAGACGCTCGTCGAAAACCAAATCAGTGGATACGGGGGGAGGGGGGGGGGGGGGCATTGATGAATAATCTAGTTCATATTCCAAAGACACCCGCCGCTCTGAGGGAGAGAAAGACGGGGATGGAAAGAGGGAGCGAGAACTGGGCAGGTGGAGAAAGAGGGAGAGAAAGCGGGACGGATGGACAGAGAGGGGGAAGATAAAAGAGGGGGGGAAAGCGAGGGATGGGTAAAGGGGAAAAAAGGGAGAGGAGGCTAGAAAGAGAGAGAGCGAGAGGAAAAAGGGAAGAGAGGCAGATGATCGCCGGCGTCTGCCAAGGTATCACATGACAGTGCTCCTGTTTAAATAATAAAACAGGACGGGGGCTCTAAACAAATCGTTATCTCCCCACCTCCATGCATCCTTCCTTCCTTCTGTCCCTCCCTCCCTTTCCCCCTTTTAAAAACTTGTTTTAATGCCATTTCTTAATGAACATAATAGCTCGGCGCTAATAATGAAAAGAAAATAAAAACATCTAAAAACGCGGAGGGGCCCCCGAGTTGTCGCCGGCGCTCAATTATTTCCTTGTCAAGTGGGTCTGTTTTTAATGAGGCCCTGTGGGACTGACGTCTGTCAGTCAGCCCTGACTTTTTGACACCATTACAACTTCAAATAGAAGCCGCCGCCACGCTGCCTTCCACCGCTCACTCGCTAGCTACCGCTCCGCTCATCTGACAGGCTGGGAGAGGGAGGGGAGGGGAGGGGTGGGGTGGGGGGGCGACAGGGAGGAGGAGAAAAGGTGGCAAGAGAGGTAAAGGGAGGAGGGGGGGCAAGAGGGATGAGGTGGTGATGTGGGGGGGAGAGAGAGAGAGAGGAAGAGGAAGAGAGGAGAGCACACAGGCATGTAGGTAGGCTACACATGCAGACACACACACACACATCAGCAGGGACACACCAACGCTGAGATAATATTCAGTGATGACACACACACACACACACACACACTGTGCAATCACTGAGGGTCATTATCACATGAGGTTTGTCAAACTGCCAGGGATTTAACCCCTCCCAATCCTTCCTTCTTCACTTCCTTCCTTCCTTCTCCCTCCGTTCTTTCATTCTTCCTCGACTTAATGATAACTCTTGGTGGGTCGGCCCCACATGGGACGGTCAGAGGCGCACTATTTTGTTGGCCATTAATTTGAGGCTTTGAAGCAGACGGTGGCGCCGTGGCTGGTGAGGGGCTGTGAGATGGTAGTTGGTGGGAGAGGGGTGGGGGTGGGGAGGGGGGGGGAGGGGGGGGGAGTGGGGTGGGTGAGGAGCCCCCCCACTGCTGAGTCCCTGCACCTTCCAAAATGAACCGTGGCCCTGAAACAGAATAGCAAATGTCCTCACTGGGCACCGCCACACCGACCAGGGAGGCACAAGCACATGACTGGCTCTGTGCGTCTGTGTGTCTGTGTGTGTGTGTGTGTGTGTGTGTGTGTGTGTGTGTGCGCAGTGCAAGGGTGACGGGGTGCGGGTCAAACGCTCCAATTTGCGTGTGTTTCCTATGACCAGGCACAGCTGAACGCAGGTGTGTAGAGCATGAGATATTTTCACGAATCCTGACTTACTGGAATTCTCCAAATATAAATCTTGAATTCAGATTTCAGATTGATTCAGATTCCCCCTCCGCTCAAGAATGGCTTTCCTCTCAAAAACCTAAACAGCAGTAGACTCACATTTTCAAACACCTGCAAACACATCACTTCATCAGTCAGCTTCCAGATAAATCCTCGACAGAAAACGTACTGCATTATGACTTTTAGAACTTGACAAGGAAAATACAGAACAAAAAAGTACAAGTTCTAAAACAGGTTAGCTCCATTTATATGAAAAGAAGAAGAAGAAGAAAAAAAACAACCTTTGAGTTCAGACACCAAACTAGAAATTCACACTTTTTTCACTTGGTCCTGGTGTGCAGTCTACATTTCAGTCTACTCACTGACAACCCAAAATCAAACAGACAAAACAAAACAAAACAAAAACCAAACAAACAACAACAAAAAAAATTGTGGTCTATGTTCATGTAGAATAGCTTCAACCTTCATAAAATATGCAACTCTAGCACGGAATCTTTAATCGAGAATTCATTTATGCATTTATAAATAAATAGTAACAGAATCACTGGTAATGAGAGCAAAAACACTATACATTATGTAGATTTGACTGTTAGTACATACAGTATGATGCCTACAATTATTCATTTTCTACAGTGACAGGTATGTTAAATAAAAAGTCCATCGGAATGGGAATTGGGGCAAAAACAGTGGAAATGTGTGTTGGGGAGGTGTAGGGGGCATTGTACCAAATGTGGTTATTAAATCTATTTATAATGTCAGTAGAAAACATAGACTAACCGTTCTCATTGTAAAGTATGCAGTGGAGTGCTTGCAGTGTGTGTGTACATCTGTGTCTGTATTGTATTCATACACTGTATGTGCCAAGGCTGGGGTCAATTCCCTTTCTATTAAACCAACTGAGATTGATTTTTTTTCCAAAGTCCAAAATATGTCTTGAAAAGGTTCACGTATCGCATCTTGAATGCAATCATTGAAAATAAGCACGTTATAATTAACGAATGAAGAACGCTTTCATTCTTCTTAATTGATTGAAGCTGAATTGACCTCAACCTTTTCTATGTGCGTCCTTTTGTTTGCGAGGCGGCGCTGCCCCTTCTGTTTTGGGCTCTCCAAAGCTTTTTAAGGAATGAGTGTGTGAACAGCATGTCTTATCTGAAGGCACTGTCCTTTGTGCTGCATGGGGCTTTGTGGAGAACAGCTGAATCATACAGTAACAGAAGAGAGCTGATGCATGCTACAGGACATGTCTCTGCTGTTGGTGTTAATACTTGCACATTGTGGCCCCCTCCCTCTATGTCTGTCACTCATGCACACGAGCACATACATGCACACAACTCTCTCTCTCCTTCACACACACCTTAAATAAGACATGACTCCCTCCACCACCCCACCCCACAAAAAAAAAACATGGTTTCTACATATTTGAATCAGCTTGGACTTCTAAAAAAAAAACACCCAGGTGGGGACAGGATGGGCTGTTGCCATGCAAAACCACACTAAAGGACAACAACATGAATAATATCAACTATCATAAAAACACTCCCCTTGTCCCCGGAAAGGAGGGAGAGATACAGAACCTGACAGGGAGAAGACGAAACCGAGAGGAGGAAAGGAAAGGAAGAAAGAAAGAGGGAGGGCGTGCAAAGTGGAAAAAGGTAGAGAGTGAAAGAAAGGGGGAACGGAAAGCAGGAAAGGAGAAAGAGATGGAAAAAAGCTCCCTGTCAGGTCTTGGAAACAGTGATTCATGGGGACCATTTGTCCTAATTACACCAGAACAACGCTTTTGTCGCTATTAATCACACGTGTGTGTGTTTGTGTTTGTGTCAGGGGGGAACGTGTGTGTGTGTGTGTCGGAGAGTGTGTGTGTGTGTGTGTGTCAGAGTGTGTGCAGGGAGAGATCAGTGGCCTCGCAGATTGAAATAGATGGCCAGGATGATGGTGAGAAGGATGATGGCTCCGAGGATGAAGACGAGGATGCGATTCTGGATGATCCTGTAGAGAGAGAGAGAGAGAGAGAGAGAGAGAGAGAGAGAGAGAGAAAAAGAGAGAAAGAGAGAGAGGTTAGTCAGGGTTCACAGTAGTCACGTTGTGTCTACAGAGAAATGTAAAACACACCCAAAACATTCATATGTTTATGTGCAAACTAAATGACCAGCCATCAACCGGGGGGGTTATCATGTTTAATAGCCACCATGAGGCCTGCATACATGGTATTTACTGGTATACAATCACTGGCATGGGAATCACACACACACACACACATACACACACACGCACAGACAGACACACACACACGCACAGACAGACACACACACAGAGACAGACAATATTTCCAAAACTACATATGCTCATGGCTCCTATCTAAAATGTCTCACAAATTATCTCTGAATTGTGTACACACACTCAGCCTCTTTAAAACTTTCATACAGACATGCATACACATACAAACATACAAAAGAAAGTGCAAGACCCATATAAATAAGGCATGCACAATTGAAAACACACACACACACACACACACACACACACAAACAAAAACATGCACACACACACACATACACACACACACAGCAGACAGACTCTAAAAAGTTTATTTGCACAATAAAGTGGAAAAAGTGGCTCAGTAGTTTCCTGGAGGTAATAAAATCACTGAATTACTGATGGAATTTGCCATAAAACGACTCACTCTTTTGCACATTTCAATTTTCCCACTGTGGCCTAAGTAAACTTGACAAGAGGGGGCTTTGAACCAAAAAAACACAAGCCCGGGGACGGAGGGAGGGTGGGAGGGTGGGAGGGAGGGAAAGAGGGAGCGAGGGCTTAGGAGAATGCTGGAGAACAGGAGGGAGAAGAGGGACAGGGAGTGTGCATGGATACTGGTGAGCTGGAGAGTGTTGTAGGTCATAGCGGCCGCATTGGGAGTGTGTGTGCAACGTGTGCACGCCTCAACGTGTATGTGTGTGTCCCCAAAATTCTCCAGAGTCTGTCTCCCCACACACACACACACACACACACACACACACACACACACACACACAATCCCCTAACCCTCCATTGCTCCTGACAAATGACAGAATTATCACATTTGCTGACATGTGGAGGGGTGGAGGAGACGGCGAGGGAGGGGGGCAGTGTCCACTTCTCTAAGCAGGAGATGAATAGCCCATGCTGTGGCCATTTATCACTGGGGAGGGGGCTGGCTGGTTGCTCACTCACCCTGCTACCCTCCAAAGCCCCGGCCCCAGCCCCCTAGACCAGTCAAACTATCAGCCTCCTCCAGTCCACCAGCTCCAACTCAGATCCCCAGCACCAACAACCAGCTACTTATTCTGCAGCCCACTTCTGTTGAGATGCCGAAAAATGTAGGAACACACAGAATCAAACTTGAACTTGTGTGTAGTGCTTTTGTGCTTACGTCGTAGTATTTGTATTTGCATGGTGGTATTTTATTCACAGAAAAAGTTCAGCCCGGAGACTTTTGTTTACCTTGCACAACCGCTTTACACAAAGCACTCTCCAGCCCAATACAAAAAAAATGACACTTTAACCACTGCAGTACATCAAGAGGCTACTGTTATAGGCTCCTAAAAACTGTAACCAATCACCTGTAACCCAGCCCGGCCTGCTTCCACTGGGAACAAGACTTTGCCTATTTTAACTGGTTCAAAAGTCTCATCTGATATCTCCATTGCAAAGGATTTCCAAGCTTCTCACTAAAAATCTGATCCCAAGTTCTGCTAAATGAAAGCAAACAGAGAGCTTATTAGGGCTAATGTTTGCAATGACAATAGTCATTCTTCATTGGTAAAATGATTTAGTAGCCAGTATATCCTGAATATATGCACGCAGTACTATGAAGGTGTAATGTATTATACACTATTATACTGAAAAATATAAGTAAAAGTTATGGTATAGTTATGATACTCTCTCCTATCCTGTTGATACTAGTCCTGTTGTAGCCTCTGCCACTCTCTCTCTATCTATCTCTCTCTAACACACACACACACACACACACACATACACACGAAACAGGGGTCCAAGAGCCTGTGAGTGTACACACGGCAAACATACGATACAGGTTTTATTGTGTCAGTCACTATTTCATTGTTCAAACAAAAAACAAAACAAAACAAAAAAACGGAATACTATAAAACATTGTAGAGTATACGTCATATGCCCACAACCCTGTGCTGTGATAAGAGTGGAGGCAGCAGTAGGGTTGTTATGATAGGATAGCCTTGTTTGCATAATGCTGAACCGATTGGCTGAAGCCAGTTGGGGAGGGGATCCTACAGAAACACTAATCAGAGTGTGCTTAGCAAGGCCGCGTCTCCCCCTATTAATTGACATCCATTATTTAGACTCATTATTTATCCAAGCCCAATGCCCAGTGGAGATGCTAGTGCACCAAGATGTTTGTGTGTGTATGTGTGTGTGTGTGTGTGTGTGTGTGTGTGTTGGGGGTTCCAGATTGCGTTGTGCTGATTGTTAATTTTACAGCTGGGGAAAAGAGGGGAGGGCAAATGGAGGCCTTGGGGGAGTTGGGTGGAAAAATATATACAGGAAGTTTGTTTTAGCCTTTATGGATGAGGAGTCAGGGTGCCAGGAGAAGGGGTTCAATTTTGTATAAATTGTATTCATTTAAGGACCGATTTGGTATCAAATGATGTTGAATATCTTCAAACAATGTTCAAAGCAGTAAGGAATGACAGCGCTGCAATTTTAGAACTTTTTCTCTGGGGACACGTATTTAAAAATATTTCTTTTGACCTAAACCGACTCTCTGTACACCAATCTAAGAAAATATATCTTGAAGTTTAATATACAGTAGCTTATCTAATTTGTGGCAACTTAACATAAACAGAAGCTTGATACAAATTTAGAACTGCCTAGTCAAAAACTTTCAGCTGTCAAAGCACCCAATTTCTCCAGAATAAATTAAATCATTTTAATCTTGCCACAGTCCAAACTACAACTAAGCATATCAGTTTACCAACTCTGTATTTGAATCCAGTATGAGCAACATGTCAGGGCAAAGCAACTAAACAAAACCTCAAACCTCTCATTCTATTCTAATGCTCTTGCAAAACCCACACACACAAGAATTCATTTCAAACTACAAGATCTTGTGAGGTTTTAGGAGGGAGGGACACCTTTGACAAGAGGGCCCAAGCTGTGCGCACACACACACACACACACACACACACAGGCGCATGCACACATACATATGTAGGCAGCCAGCCAGACAGTCTGGGAGGAGGGGGTGAGGCGCGGGTGGGGGGTTGGGGGGGGGGGGGGGGGGTGTCCAGTTATAATTCACATGAGCCATGCTGAAATCCATTTAAGAAACAGTGTCTGTGACACTGTAAAGAGCCACAGTCCTGCCCTCTGACAGCCGAGCAGCGAGGATATTAAAGGCATCATACACCCACTCCCACCACAGAGGGAAAGAAGGAAGGAGGGAAGGAGAGAAGGAGGGAAGGAGGGAAGGGGGGGGTCCAGGGGTTATGTTCCATTATAGGCTAGGTGGTAAATTATTCTTTTTCCATTCAAATCACAAGATAACGTTAATATCAAACAAGACACAAAAGAATACAAATCAATATTCTGTGTATGATCTCACAAAAAAGATTAATGATTGTTATTGGTAAATAATAAGAAATAAGGAAACATCCTGTTCATCTTACATTAGAATGCATCCAGTTTAAGCTTCTCCCTTTTAGTCATTCATAACAACTGGGCTCTAAAAACGAAACAAAACAAAAAACTAACATCCCAGAGGACAGATCATTTTCATAATCCTCTGGACAACTCATTTGCAAATCTGTTTTTTTTTTTGTCTCTGAGATCCTGTGACGCGTAGATGTAATCTGCAGATTGTATTATATGTCCAACAAAGCACTTCTTATCAGCCCGCGAGTCAAATGAGCTACTAAAAGTCATTTTTACTTTCCTTTTAAACTCCTCAGGCAACAGAAGCAGCTAAAATAAAACTTCCCCCGCAAATATAAAAACCCCCCCTGTATTCCCCACCAAAAAAAAATCCCAAAATTGGGAGTTAGGAGAGTGAAGAACATGGTTTTCTTCTGTCGTATGGTTGATCCCGTCCTGACACGTGGCCAGACAGAACAGAACTTATCAAACCGGATCCATCCTCTGGCTTTGACACTTGACATAGGGGGGGAAAGGAAAGGGAAGGAAAGGGGTGGTAGGGGTGGTGGTGGTGGTGGTGGGTGGGTGGGGAGTGTGAGTGTGTGTGTGTGTGTGAGTGAAGCACACTGTGCACGTACAAGTGTGCAGCAGACGTACATGCTGGCCCACATACACACACTCCTACACACACACAGCTTAAGAAAGGCTTACCTTTACCCCACTCCCTACTATGATCCCCACTCCAAGTACTTTCCCCCCTCCAAAAAAAAAAAAAAAAAACGCTCTCACACATGTGTATGCAGACAGACAGACAGACAGACCCACAGTAGCTGTAACTGAGACACCAGCCAATAAGAGCGACTAATACTGGCCGTTCTATTGGTTCCTGATATTCCTTCAAACCCAGGCAGCCAGTCAGCGAACACCTTACTAGACAGAAATACAGCACTGATGCTATGCACACTGTCAGGAGAGAGAGAGAGAGAGAGAGAGAGAGAGAGAGAGAGAAAGTAAAAAAGAAAGAATAGTCAAATGACGAGTGCAAAGGAGTGCAAAAAAAATAAAGCAAGGCGGAAGGACAGAAATGGACAATAAAGCAGCAGTGAGAGAGAGAGTGTGAGTGGAGAGAGAGAGAAATAGAGAGATGGGGAGAAGAAACAGAGTGAGTGAGAGGGGGAGTGTGAGAAAGAGAGAGAGAGAGAGAGAGAGAGACAGAGAGACAGAGAGAGAGAGAGAGAGAGGAGTCCGTTTACCCGGGGAGGCAGAGCTGGAGGAGAGGCTCCTCGGAGACAGATGAAAATAATGAGGACTTTTCTGTCAGGAAAGATTTACAAAATCGTACCAGTGTTATTAAAATTTAAAATCTCCCGTTTTTTTTCTTTTTTTCCCCTCTCTCCCTTCTCCCTCCCTCTCTCTCTCTTCCTTTCCCTGTTTTTTTCCCCTCCTTTTCCAGCAGCACAGCCTTATTACCAGCTCTAATGAGCACCGGGATACACCTCAGCTGTGTGTGTGTGTGTGTGTGTATGTGTGTGTGAGGGGGGTGTAGGGGTCCAGATCCCCAGTGCCAGCTCCATCAGTGCCCCAGATTCCCCAGTCCCTTCAGTGACACACACATATGTACACCCACACACAACACATGAGGGTGGGCACACACATGCGCATGCACACACACAGACACACACACCTTTGATGGTTCTCAGAGGTGGCTGGACACACACACACACACACACACACACACACAGTTCTCAGACAGGCAGATAACCCCCCCAACAAATACAGTCTCAGTCAGACAGACATAAGCAGATAGGCCCACCCCCCCCCCAAACACACACACACACGCACATACACACACAGCGTCTCCACTAAAAACAAACTTAGCTCCAGAGTTGCATCTCTCAGGCCCTCCCCTAGCCCTCCTCTTTCCACTAGTAGACCAATAAAATAAAAATCAATGGCTGTCTGAGCCATTCTGGCTCTCCTCCCTCCAAACCCTGGGAATATGCGGCACGGGAGAGGAGGAAGCGAGGGAGGGAGGGAAGGATCAATGTGTTCACAAATGGTTTGAGTGATGGACATGGAGGTGGAACGCTGGCGGGGGTAGATCCTGACTAACGCACTGACTTGTTATCACAAACTAATACAAATAAATGTTTCATTGCCGAAGCACGCACACACGCACGCACACATACTGCTTTCGGTCTTGGCTCTGCAACACACACACGAATACACACACGTCAAATCAGAATGTGTAAATGGGCTTCCGATCAATCCAATTTGGACAAAGTAACCTGACAAACTTGCGACGTTTCAATCAAGTGAATGAAACAGGGCAGAATGGGACAAACTCCTGGTGGTTTTATCAAAACAATCCAAAACAAGCAGATCAGGTTCGTGTTGCACTAAAGAGATAATGACTTGACCTGTTTGCTAGAGATTTGATCCCACTATGTATGTTCCGCCTATTGCCCCCAAGGGGGTGTTCAAGCTAAATGATGAATTTTGACACACACAAACACACATAGTCCAGAAGTTCTCTCTCTCACACACCCACCCACACACCCACACACACACACTGCTGGAACAGCTCTTTAATTGCACGTTGTTCACATTATTACTTTATTTAAAAAGCCACCATCATGTAATTCACAAAAGAAAAACAATACTTTAGGCAGACACACACACACACACACGGATATACACACACACACCGACGTTCACACTCAAGACACCACTGTACTGTACTGAGAAGTAGCCTAAATACTACAGTGTCCCAGTTTCACAAGGGTTTATTAGCAAAATTGGTGTGTAATTACTCAATGGCATGTTGTTAGTAACCATGTAATATGACACAAGTAATACTGTATAGAATAATGTACTATTACAAAATACTGTACTAACTATTCATGTTTTGTATCCAATTTATATATTTTACTTAAATCTATTTTTATTGTACTATGAGGCTACTGAAATGTCTACATTTATTCTGGCATGTACAATACCTTAAACAAATTAGATTCTTTTGAAAATAATTTTGCAGTAAGAAAATAAAAAATATATATAATTAATTTCCAAATTTAAAAATGTATTCTAAAATTTGCCATCACTTCTGAAGATCAGTGCTACCATTTAAAAACATACAGTATTTCTAAGGAAAGATAAAGGGAATGTAAAGATAAAGGAATTGTGTCCAAAAAGGAGTCGCAGACCTTTTTTTGACCTGTATTGATAAACAAAGTCTGTTTACGCAACTGAGAAGACTGAGATAAAAAATGGACGGGTTTTCATTTGGAGGACGTGGCCTGAGCAAGGTATTTCATGTCAGCCTGTTTCTCTCTCTCTCTCTCCCTCTCCCTCTCTCTCTCTCCCACTTTACTCTCTCTCTTCATACCGGAGAGCAGCACCAGGGCTCTACAAGTTCATCCATTTTTTATTTGGCGGCTAACAACCCTGGCCAGCAGCAGCCTAGACTGGGACCTAGATCTCTCCTGGAAAAGTGTTGCAGGGAGGGAGGGAAGGAGGGAGCGAGGCAGAAGACGAGTGAAAGGAGGGGAGAGGAGGGATGGAGAGAGAGAGAGAGAGAGAGAGAGAGAGAGAGAGAGACAGACAGAAGGAAGGAGGAAATACAGCGTGGGAGGAGTGTGTGTATATGAAAGGGATTGTGTGTATGAGAAAGGGAGAGATGGAGGGAAAGGAAGAGGAATAGAGAGAAAAAGAGAGAGATAGAGAGGGAAATGGAAAAAGAGAGACAGAGAGAGAGAGAGGGAGAGAGAGAGAGAATACATTGTTTGCAACTCTTTCTGGAATTTTTAAGAACTTTTTTGCCGGCAGCGATTTCAGGCAGCTGCGGCAGCTTCTCCCCATCCCGGTGTGATGTACAGGTGGCTTTTTGAGCTCCATACATACACAGATCATTCCCCTGCCTGGCTACCTGCCAGCGCCTCCCTCCTCTCCCTCCTCTCTCTTCCTTCTCTTCCTCCTTCTCCCTCTTTCTCCCTCGACCATCTTGTCTTCCCTTTATCGCCTCACTTACACCTTCAGTGCCTTTATTCAAATCTTCCATTGCATTCTTTTTCACGCACTCTTTCCCTTTCTTTCTCCAATCATGTTCCCCCATCTCTCACTCTTGCTGAAGGGGTGGGGGTGATGTGAGACGTTTTTTTTTTTTTTTTTTGTTAGTTTGTTTTCCCGGGTTTGCCCTGTGTTCTTGTTATGTTAATGGTGTATAGTCACACCAACAGGAGCATGCCAACAGCCGATATTCACACTAAGGTCAATGTAGGCTGACTAACACAGCCCTGTTCAAGGCTGCTGTAAAAATACAAGGTACTGTATAGGGGTGTGTGAAGCATTATGCGCCCCGGTATACTTGCTTTTCTGGGTTACAAGGCTCAGTGGCGTCACAACAAATAAAAGCCAGGAGAGGCAGTTAGATCATTTGAATATTCAAATAATTTGGAATAAGGACCCTTACAGTCAGCTGGATTTCCCTGCAATATGGTGGCAAATTTGGTCATGTGATTGTGAAAGGTTAAAAGAGAACCAGAATGTGTTCAAATATGGGAAACACTGGAAGGCCTTGACCCAGAAGGCATCGTTGGAACATGGAGCAAAAAGTCACCAATATTACTGGCATGCTGCAGGTGTTCTGCACTGAAAAATATGGTAGTTTTGTACTATAGTGGTGTATGAATGAAAACCTGACTTGTCAGGATAGAAACTTATGCACAAACAGGGTGGGGATTTGTTGTGGAAGACAAACTGAGCTGGACTGAAGTTCTCTCTTTCTGGCTCTCAGCTGTTATGGTCGTCACCAAGATTGCCTGGGATAGAAAGGAAAGCCAGACTCATCACTTGTGTGAATTAGACGGCAGCACTGTAAGTGAGCAGACCAAAAGGATGCTGATCAATTAATGATGTGTTCAGTGTTGCTTGGTTTGCCGACAGCTCACTTACATATGTCTGGATCCATATCATGAATAAGTGAACATGTAACTCATGCATGTGCTTTTAAACTACAACTTGACTTGGGGGTTACAGTGTAAATAGATGCAATTTCCTTACACCCTGATAGCTGACAATTATCCCCATTTCTCCTTTCTGGCTAAGATTTCCCAAAACACAAAATCCCCCTTGCATACACTCTGCAAGGGCCTGGGGCCAGCTGTGGATCCGATTACTGGCCCTGGTGAAAAAAGGGCGTAACACTAGCCATAGAGCTGTAGGCCTCCGAAACTATGATGTCCATAAATTTTTATTGTTTGTTCAGTATTGAAATCTCATTAAAGTACATAAATCATTTGTGCGCACTACTGCTCACTTGCACCAAACTAGAGAGAGAGAGAGAGAGAGAGAGAGAGAGAATGAGAAGGAAGAAAAGAGAGAGGAGGAATCAGAAAGAGAAGTGGAGCCGGGATGCTCTGGGAGCTGTAGGACAGACCTGGGGCAATAGTTTATGACGTCTGCGTGCTGCATTACTGGTTCACAATACAGGAGAGAGACTGGTTAGACTCTGCACGCCGATTCCTGATTGTTTCACAGTTTTGCCACTACCTAACTTTTTTAAGTATGTTTTTATTTCTTGCTACTTTAATAGAGAGATACCGAGATGATCCTCTGTTTGACTTAGTGGCAGGCAGCAGGGAGGAATACAACCAGGGGTTGACACTTGATACCTACTCTATTGTTGTGAAATTCAATCTGGCTATTTCAAGCTTTTGGATCAGGATTGTGTACTTCTGCAGAAATGCTCGGGCTCACGTTGCAAAAAATAGAAAAAAATGTGAAAAAGAAGTTCAATTACAACACAACAGAACTGACTTTTCTATAAGGCACTAACGTCTATTTCCAATGGATTCCTTTTCATCCTCCATAGAGTTTTTAGTTTTAATTGTGTGGTACAAATTGGAATCAAAGCACTTATCTTCACAATAACTTCTCTTGACCAAACGACACAGTTTGATGCAGTGAGGCGCCAGAAAGTGGTTTTCCGCCCAAAAACATGAACTCTCCATCAGATAAATGCTTTAAACTCTTCAGACCTAAAGAGAGGACTGTTTAGGATTCCACGACAAAGAAGTGATGAGGATATTAGTGTTTATGTCTGAGTCTTTTTATTAACTGGTATGGAAGCTCTGCGTGGTGTTTGTTTGCCATTTCAAATCAAGTCTCCAAATATTTGCTTTAAGTCCCGTGTGGTTTCGCTTTGCATCCTGTGTGTCTCCAGATATGGACGATGTTGCGATATTGCCCACCAGCATGCACACAAACACATCCGAGCACAAGAACATACAAGTAGTACACACACACCCACACATACTGACCCTCCCCTTATACAAATGTACATTGGCCAAGTCACAACCATTCTTTTGCCTGCAAACATTCCAATACACAAGGCTTGCAAAACGAAACCTTTTCATACATACTACTGTAACATCCTACTCCAAAGTTTGTCCATATCTCCTGTCTTTGTTGAGAGTGCGGATCCATACCAGGAGAGTATGACAACTAGCACCTCTGCTTGTCTTAGAAAAATTACTACATTTTTCCACCTGTCAAAATACTGCATCCATGCACATCATCAGAACAGTTACATGATTATAAACAATAATCTACGATAATGTTTGCTAAGATATGACCATGTAAAAACTCAAGTATGGCTTAAGCAGCCCAATCAATTGAGGAGATTCTTTTTGTATGGAAATTGAATCAATGCAAGTTTTCATACAGTGAACATGATAACATGATGAAACGTCAGGTTTTTCAGAGTTCTTTTCTCACTAATTTTAAGCACATCAACATGACGCCTCTGCCTTCCTTTATTCCAGGCTGATTGTAAGAACCCACACTTGACTAATGTTGACACATTTGACAAAATTTTGACAAGAGTAATAAATGAGGAATAATGTGTGTAATGCAATCTAACAATTGTCTGGAGCACTGAATGATGGTGTCAAATTAAGGCCACTTCAACTACTGCTGAAAAGAGAAAAGGAAACCAGTTCATATAGTATGAAGCGTTGGCTGTCTTTGCCATGGCCAGACTCTGAGTCAGTGTGTATGGTGACGAAAGTAAAGCACTTTAACAGCAAGGTAAAAGTACAATAGAGTGGCAATCAACTGACTTTCAAAACTAGCAAATTGAGGAAGAGAAAGAACGGCTGGCCTCTGTTGAGCTGAGGCTGTTTGTTTGGCTATAATCTGCCACACAGCAATGATTCAGGCATAGTTGTCTGAATATGCCTGTTAAAGTGATGTTGAACTTTGGTAGTACCTTGGGTTGTGTAGCTTCATGGACATGATATAACCCCAAAAACGGCAATTCTCTGTTATCTGTTGCTCTGGTGCTCCGGTAGAGACGATTGGAGAATTGCGTTTTTTTTCTCTCTCCATTCACTGCCATTGTGTGGCAAAACAGGTCTCAAAATCACACTTTTAGGACATAAACAAAGTTTTGTTGGTTGCTGTTCAGAGGTTAAAGCTCAAGTTTGTGGTGCTAGTGTGGACAGAATGCCGACTGAGCAAGCTGGGATTTGATATCAGGGACACTTGAACTTGACCTCGTGACCCTCAGGCCACTCTTTCCCTGTGCAGGCGCGGAAGGAAAAAGCCAGCCAAGGTTCACAGTGTGTGACCATATGTATGTGTAAGACACTGTGAGAGAGTGATTTAGTGTACGTGCATGTCCGCTTCAAGGGGGCGTTGTGTAAAATGTGTGCAAACTGAAGGACAGCGTCTGGCGGAATGGTGTGAAATAACAAGTGCATTACCACCAGTTCCCCAAAACAATTTAGGACCACGTGAATCATCAGGTGAGAACCACCTTGTTTGGACACGCAGGTACCAACCGCTTTCTCCAGCAGAGCAGAGGGTTTAAAGGGAGAGAGAGTGAGAGAGAGGGAGGGAGGGAGAGAAGGAGAGAGTGAGAGCCAGAGAGAGAGAGAGAGAGAGAGAGAGAGACAGAGAGACAGAGAGAGAGAGAATGTAGGGGTATAATGTCATCCCACAACCCACCATTTGACACTACAAGGGAGGTTTTAGTCAGTCTAAATAATCCATGCTGTTCCATTAAATTTGCAGACCGGCTTCCCTAGTACCTCTGTCTAAGCTGAGAGAGCCTGAGCGAGAGAGGGGAGGGGGTGGAGCAAGGAGAGCTGAGAGTTGAGAGAGGGATACAGGGAGAAGTTAGACAATGGTTGAGAATAAACTCGAGCAACAGTCTTGTTAAGGGGAGAAACGACCAGTTACAACCAAGTTGGGAACAGAATGAGAGGCCTAAAATGGAGAAAAAGACAGTGTATGAAGAGAGACAGAGAGGGAAAGAGTGAAAAAAAGAGAGAGAGTGTGTACATCCAGCCCTTGAGTGACACTGATTTGCTCATGATTGCCTACCTCACCCCCAAACCTCTCCCCCTTCCCTAACCCATGAAAAATAACCACTTGGAGCGTGCGGGGGAAGCCACCAGTGCGACGGGGATTGTTGCAATAACGGCATTATTGACTTGTTGCTCCGGCTACATTTGCTTAGTGCCCTGGAGGCCCGATCAATAGACTCTGGGCTCTGAAGCCCTGCTAATCAGGGCCTGCAGCCATGCAGGGTCAGTCTTCTGCAGAAAACTCCAGAAAAAAAGAAAAAGACACAAAAAAAACTATGGAAGGCTGAGTGCAGGAACGACAGAAGGGGGCAATGGAAAGAGAGAAAGACAAACCCTTTAGGAGCTAACTTTGACAGCTTGAGTTAATTGACTGAGAATTCTCCTTCAATTCATCTTTTCTCTCCTTCCCCCACTCCAGAGGTAAACTCATGTGGCATTCTCTCTCTCTTTCTCACTAGTTGAGTAGGCGTGAGGCACCATGAGAGATGGAGATTGGTGGTTCACCTCTGCATCCCTGTGAACCAGGGTTCAAAGGTCAAGGGGCATGTGGGCTGCTTAGGGACTCTTGGAAATGGAAGAGCCAATCCATATTTGCAGAATCTAGCCACGAGGTCTCGAGAGGATCCATAATGCTCGACTTGGATATACAAAAAGAGTTAATCTGAAACATTGTAAGGTGATTATTCGGAAGGGGATCGATTAAAGAAAGCGCTATCTTAACCATCCCTGCATAATGATGTAATAATAAATAATAATAATGATGATAATATGCTTAATGTTGTGCACATATCAAAGGCCAACAAACTCCCTATACTGTACATTGCAGAACTCAGAAACACACAAACACACATCTCGATACAAATGTCCATAGTTTTCCGTTTCTGGTCAAGCCTGTCCATCTGGTCACAGTAGTCTTGACACTGACCCTGTGCTGGGCATCAAGTCCCTCTCTCAGATAGTATCCATCTGTAACCATACGTCCTGCACATCACAAGTCCACTATGGAACGCTATGGGAAATTCATGGGGGAACTGCCCATCAATTATTAATGATCGAGTCCAGCGAAGTGGGTTTTTCTCACTGTTTTTTTCTCCCCTGGCATCTATGGCCACTGCTGCTCCAAGAGTCTCCCCACAAAGAAAAAAAAACAAAGAGAAAAGAAGGAGAGGATAGACAGAGGGAAAAGGGCAAAGAAGGGTAAGGAAAGGCTAGAAGGGTGTATGGGTGTTCAATAGTTTCTTTTGAGGGGCCAAAGCCTGGTTAGCTTCAACGGAAGCAGGGTCTTGATACAGAGGTCCCCATGGTGCAAACACAAAACTTGTACATTGTTTGTGCCCATGTTTCTCCTCTTTCTCAACACTTCTTTCTATTGCGTTGCAGTCAGTTGTCGAAGGGGGATTCTCATGCCCAGTAACACTGAAGTAAAGGCAAGGTGGTTTTCGCTGACGCTGGGCTTTTCTATCACCTTCTTCCAGTCCTTTCTCACCAATTTGAGACAAACCAAGGGCCAGAATTAGTTACAGGATTGACCAATATTATAACTGATTGCAAGACATATCGGTTAAATTCTCATGCAAATTAATGACTTCAGGAGAAGAGAATGAACAAAAGTTTTCTTTGGGAATGAAAAAGCCTTTGTTTATACAAATGATGCACTGTGGTGAGAGGGTCTATTTTAGAGGATGCAAATCAGATAGGAGCGTAGACGACAAGAAAAAATAGAAACCGCACACGGCCTAACGCAAACAATCATACTTGCATGCAAATATGCACACAAAAAAACAAACACAATATGAGGGAAATATTGAAACTACTTCAATCATCAATGGGGCCCTGTTCTGTCTTTGAAACAGCCCCCCTCCCTCCCCGAAATACCAACACCCACCATCGCAGCTGAAGTGGAAGTGCAGGGTCAGCAGCGTTCCCTCTGGCCTTGCTGACCAATAGATATTCTAATAATCACCTTCTTTCTGTACTGTCAGGCCTGCAACCAATGGATCCCCCGTCCTGCCTTCGCCCTCTGTCTCCACCTATACTGGGGGCTTTACAGAGCGGCGGTGCTTCGATACATTAAAACTGCTGCCCCATGATCAAACGAGCAAATACCTCCCGGGTCAGCAAAGGGCTACCCCACGTCAGTTAACAATGCAGCATTTAAACATCAGTCGTATGCAAAGCGGCTGGTACACAGGGGAGGAGATGGGCGGCAGGAGAAAGCAGAGAAGCAAGGCCTGGACTGGAGAGATAATGAGCGCAGGAGCCCGCAGGAGAACAGCAGCAGCTATTTAACACTACTGTGTCAGCTCCAACACAGCCTTATGATGAAAATATAAGATGTGAGGCTGCGTCAACACCATAACAACGATGACTTAATGTTTGAGCACATATTTATTTTGGCCAAAATGCAGAATCAATACTCATATATTATGAGTGCCAGTTACACCCCAAATTTTCCATTAGCTGTGTAACGCAAATTACTTGTTGTGAAATGAGTTGTAGTATCTGCCAAGTCTGACAGAAATACTTTGGAAATGACTCGGTTCCATTAATGATGAGTTAGCACATACTATTGCCACATAATTAAATACAGCCATGCCACCTTGGTCACAGAAAATGGGACAAATTTTCTTTAAGCAGCCTCTATTAGACAATTATATCAGGCAGGGGAATTTAACTGACACAGATTACTGTCAATTTCAGCGGCTGATTATTTTACATACTCAGGGCATGTCCTTGCCAGCACCGGATGTCTACACAAAGCCCAGAGGATGCAGGCCCACACACAGAATATACAAGCATAGGTCAGATTTACCCTTGATTTCTATGCACATGCTCAGACCCATATTTGCTGTCATGCAGCCAATGTATTCCAAATGAGAGTTAAAGGTCCACAGAGTCACTAATTTACTTACTTCCCTGAAAAACACCAAGTTACTGAAAATGCACACTCCTCGTCCTTTGACAAACAGGAAGATGCATCTTTTTTATCATGAGGAAGCCTTTTATAATGAAGCTAAGGGGTGAGGAGGTGGAGAAGAGTTTTTTTTTTTTGCTTCTCCCTCTCTCTACTGCTTGGTTAACCGACTGACCTGCTGTCAAAGGAGCCTTTGTGAGTGCGCTTTGGCGGTAGGCCAATCAGATCCTCTGGCTTGTCTGTCTCCGGGAGGAAAATGGCGCCCCTGGTATGCCATCAGTGGCAGAAATGTGCAGACAGCCTGACTGCTGAGGCAGGCTTGGCTTGCTGTGGGCCTTCCGAAACTATGCCGGAGGAATTACCTGTTTGGCCCGCGGCCAAAGTGACTCGTTCTACAAGGGCCAGTGGTTATTTATCTATTTATTCACTTACGCCTCATACACATTGGCAGTTTGAAAACCATTTCAACTCCTTAAAACCCACTTCCACAGGTTTTCACAAGATTTTACTTTCAACCACCCAGGAAAATTGCTTGAAAATCTATTCTAGGGTTTTGATTGTGCAAGGAACAATTATATGACACAAGGGTTGATACACTCAGGCAAGCCACCATGAAAACAGTTACTGAATAATCATAGTGGGTTTGCTTTACTTAGATAAACAATCAAATCACTTCCCTTTTAACATTTTTTAACTCCCTTTTAAGATTTATATTTACTTGATCCACTCCCAGATAGTTGTGAATATAGTGAAACTAGCCACAATGTATCATCTTATGGTGAGTAAAGATGTTATGTTCACAAGTTACATGTCAAGGGTATGTCTGTGGGTGAGACTGCGGGAACAGGGACCTGAGTGCACATGCAAATCAAACGCTGAAATGAACACACAAAAACTACAACAAGAATACACGTTCTGACAAAGCCCTGGTTTACACTAAACAGAGATCATAACTTGCTCACTGTACAATCCCTGTTCATTTCCACTATGTAAAATCTGACAGAGACAAATAAAACTGCTCAACAAAGTGCCACTTGTGACACCCCATCCGAGAAAGCAAGTGCTTAGGCTCCTGCTTCAGAAACAAACTTCTGACAGCAGGAAATGATGAAACGGAGCAGAGCCAAAATAATTCCCGCACTCCCAAGAACCTGCTAAACCTGCTGCAGCCTGGAGCATGCTCCCTTTCCCTCCCCCAGAGAGAGACACAGAGAGAGAGAGAGAGAGAGAGAGAGAGAGAGAGAGAGAGAGAGAGAGAGAGAGGGGGAAAAGGCCACAGAGACAAGGTTGGGAGGCGATGTTGGGGTGCTAGAATATTCTCAGACTTAAAGTGTCAATCTACACTGAGTAAACACCAGGCCCTCCTATCGTTTACCTGCTATTGTAAGTGTAACGCCAGCAGGACAGAAAGTGTGCACAGTCCTTCTCTCCTCTCACACACACACACACACACACACAAACTTGTACGTACATTCACACATAAACACATGCGCATGAGCACTGTGACATACTGTACAAACACATTTCAAATGACAAGCTCAGCAGATCATAAACATACGCAGGTTTAGACCCAAACAGAAACGCCATTCTTGAGAGTGTGTGTGTGTGTGTGTCTGTGTGCTCGTGGGGTGGGGTGGGGTGGGGTGGGGAGTGGAGACTTGTTCATTTCACACTGCGGGGTGAGCCAGGGAGCAGTAACAGAATCCAGCCATAAAACATGGAGGGAGTGCGGAGGGGGGGAGGGCGACTATGGGCCATGGTATAGTATGTGTCCAACTGCCTCTCCTCTCTGACTCCCTCCCTCCTTGCCTTTCTCACAGTTATCAATTATCATAACCCCTGTCTCTCCAGGCGCGCCTGACACACAAGCCCTCTTTGAATGGCAGCTTTCACCTTGGCTGGCCTCTTTTTGACATAAACAAACCAGGTGGAAATGCGGTTTGATTAAGAAAAGGCTGAAATATCAAATGCTCTTTGTAGTTGCAATTACTCCCTTATGTCCCAGTGAGTGGTTATTGTGTCGTTTTTCATAGGAAAATTCCTTTGGCTTTTGTAACATAAAGTGGACTTTTTTGATTTCTAAAAAATAGTGTCACCAGTCCAACTTCCAAAGTCTTGGCCTTGGTCAGCTGGTCAATAACCACTTGATAACACAGTGTCAGACCAAACACTGCAACAAAAAATTAAAATGCTCACATGTGCTGGAAAAACGACTTGTTGGTTTAAACCTGGCAGCACAGATCTCTTTTAATATTTCTCCTTCAAAAGCCGGGGCCTTTTTGAATTTAACCCTTTCAGCTTAGCAGCATTATCAAAGTCTCGGCTTCTCAGGAGGGGGTCCACACCTCAAACAGCACCACTGTCGACAGAAATAACCCTTATCCCCATCTTCCCCTTCATTTGGGTTAAGTGCCTCAGCTCAAGCAACCCACGCAAGGAGAGACGGTTTGACGGAGGGAAAAGGAGGGAGAGCGCGAGAGAGAGAGAGAGAGAGCACGTGGGAGTGAGGGAGTGAGCAGAGCGAGAGAGGAGGAATCTGACATGAGAGTGAGGAAAAAAAGTTTTTAATAGTTGGACTAACCTGTTCTATCAGTGGTAGTAAATCCAAATTAGCCGGGCGGTTTCATAAAATGCCTAGATAAATTAGGTGAGACTTTTGCATTGGCATGCTGTTTTTCAGGAGAAAATGGGGTCACTGCATAGATCCAGAGGGCATTCGTTTGTCAAGAGTTCCAAGGAATGACTGTGCCATTCTGAATCTGAAGCGGATTTCACGGGTTATTCTATTCTCGTCTTCAGGCCACAGTGGTGTGTAAAATGAGAGGGAATGCTATGTTTTGGGAAATCTAATTTGAGGCCCGTGTTTGTTTTCCTGGCCTTATTTTGCAACAGGGAGGCCGGCTCCCAAGCAGCACAACTCTCTCTTTTCCTCTGGTTTCACAACAAGAATGTCCGACACCGACGTCCAACAAAAACCCTTCTACTCTATTCAGCCGAGGACATTAAGCCGACATGCGACTCTTTTGCTTTTCTCCTCACTGGTCTGTCTCAGTTTCACCACAGAATTAGGCAAACAATTAATTGCGAGGTTATCCGCCGTGTCACAGGAACATATGCACATGTACATACATATAGATGTATTCAAAAAACACAAATATTAGCAGCCATCTTTTGGTGGCTAATTGCGGCTTGCTCCCTGTGGGAGGAGAGAGGGGTCCTCGGTCGATAATTAATCCTCGTTTGGAAAAGTAAATGACATTCATTAGCAGGGAATCGAGCCAAGTGCCATTATTTACATGGCAATAATCTGGAGCGTGCTGGTGGCGCTCTTTTAATGTTACGGAAATAACTCTGGGACGGGGGACGAGTACAGTTGCTTTCTTCCCTTTTTTCCGTGTCTTCGCACCCAGGAACAATTAGGCCCAGGCGAACAGATGGGGACGCCTCTGAGTGAGAAAGCTCCTCTGAGCGACTCTTCATCTCTTTCTTATCTCACTCCCTCATACACATGCACACAGGCAAGTGCACACGCGCACGCACACACACGCACACACAGACACACACAGGAATAAAGAAAAATACACAAATGTGAGCATGCATGCACACACATATGCTTCAGAAATATACATGCACACACTTTACAGTCTATGGCACACACACACACGCACATTCAGGCACAGTCAGGAACACGAGAGCATACTGAACAAACTTGTAACATTAACTGTCTAAAGACAAGTCTCTTTACAAGAAGCTAAACTTGAACTTTGAAAACGTGGACACCTTGAAAACACCAAACTGAGATGGTAAAAACATTCACTGAGAAAAGGACAAGAGCTTTCAATATTGATGAAAAGCAAGGTACTACATGGCAAATGTTGGCTCCTTTCTGCCCAGATCTGTCTTATATTTTTCTTGCAGCATGTTTATTATTTATGACTGTTGTATACGTTTTGTACTCATAATTGAGAAAACTTCATGTTCTTTGGCTACTAGGTTTAGACAGTGCATGCTTTGTACACATTTACCGACCACAACACAATAGATAATGGATGTGTTAACATTGCTGAAGCTGTCGTAATGATCAAAATGTTATATAATAGGTCGTTTGTTGCTCAACCCTGGGCTTTTTCACAATGGTGCTAGCCTCTGGAACATGTATGTGTGTTAGGGATGTACACAAAACTGGAAGCAATGAATGCAAAGACAAAGCTGGCCCATAGTCCATATTTAGCACAAAACTTTCAACAATTGTACACACCACCGTCCGTCTTCAAAATGATGAGAGTGGGTGCAAAGAGGATTTTTTTTTATTTAAAGTGGACCTAAACTATTTTAAGGTGTGTGCTATACAGCCAAATGTAACGTAAAGGAAACTTAAAGTATTGAGATGTTAATATTCCTGTATGAAACACTGCCCCAGCCCCTCACTCCATCTCTTGTCACTATCACCATCCCTGCTGACCTGGATCCTGGAGGGTTTCTCACTTTGTCCAATATCAGGCAGCAGGTCACAGCCATGAAAACTGACACGCCTGCCATTGTCCTACCTGTTACCCGTCTTTGTTCCATTAAGTACAATGATTAAGGTATCAATCCTTGGGGAGCCAGGTGACAAAAACAGAGGAGACAGAAGTGAGCACACACATCACACCCTCACGGTTTCAGCATGCCCTTAGCCTCCATGGATACAGGGGATAGTCCCCAGCCCCCCTGGTGACGCTGCTAGACAGGGAGAGTCCCGTCAGAGATTGGGTAACGGCGTCTTGGATTGGCTGACACCAACGAAGCAACGCTGAGCCCCGTAGGGCCTTCTCCTCCACCATATTCTGTTTCGTCTCCCGAACAATGGACCCTGACAAAAAGACAAACTCTAAATATCACTTCATCCCTCCTCCTTCTCACCGCTGAATCTCAATCCATCCCCACACACCCTAGATTCATGGACACAACTGAACCCGGTGAAGTCACAAGTTATATAAAAACACCTAAATAAGGGCAGTGGGCTTGTTTGTTTTTGAAACTTTTTTGCTCTTTCAGTAACTACTGACCGAATGGATGCACAACGGTGTCTGTTCTGTAAAAGTTATGGTTGTCTCCTATTTGTGTCCAAAGCTTAGAAGAAAGTCCACTTGCCCTCCTTCCTCCCTCGACTCTGACCAGATGCCAGGCTGTTATTTCGGCTATAGGGGAGAACGGGGCCTAGAATGACCTTTCCCGAACCGAAGGGAAACTTCCCCGAGAAATCCGATAAAATCCAGGGAGCAGGCCTCGCTCATTTGTTCGTCCGGCTCGCCGCACTTCCGCGACCTCTTTTCCTTCAGCCACCCCCCACCAACCCCCAATCGATCTGCTTATCTCCCGAGATGAAAGGCTCACGCCGCCGTTGTACATTTAGCCTCGGCTGGGTCCTCCCACATCATGTCTAAATATTAATGATAATAAAGTCTCACACCCATCCCTGTGTCAGGCAATTACAGCCAACATCGATCCCCGGCTCTCTGCTCCAATTAGAACTCACCGCTCGTAATGCGTCCCGGCACATCAAAGGGAAACAGCCATTGATCCACTCCTGGATCTTAACGTTTACCGTTAGGAGAGGGGGGTGGGGGATGCGGTGGGGCGGTGGGGAGAAGCAATATTCTGACTAGAGAAGGAGGGAGGGAGAAAAAAAAATCATTTTATCCAGCTGGTCAGGTAGAGGAAGTGCTGAAACTCAGAGGGGGAGGCGCGGCAGAGGGGGCTCAATAATAATGGATACTCTGACAGTTTAAAGGGCATCTGTCATCCGGAACCCTGGAAACACTCCTGGATGAGGAGAGTATCAGCCAACACAGTAGTTACACTAAACACTGAAATCTGTTCCATTTCAAAACACTGGACTGCACATGGAAGAAAGGCAATTGAAATAAATGTATGTTATCAATTCAAATGATTGTAGAGCTTAGAAGTTGTGTGGGCCCTTCATAACTGCAGAAGCCAGACCCCTATGCAGAGAGATGGGTTCATGCAAGTTGAGCAAAGGGATGTGACAATTCATCCTTCATTATTAACAATCAACTGATTCTCACTGCCTGCCTTTCAGAATTTAGGCCTGATCTAAATGTCCATGGCTGAACTACAACCAAACTTAGTAAACAGGGAGGGCAAAAATTCTGAGAATTTGTGACCACAGCTAATATGGTACAAGTCTCAGTGGGAGGCAAGAATAGGCTTCAATGAGGAGGAACATGAGCTTACATGTCACCTCCCACATCTACTATGTCTTAGGGCCAACTATCATGCGGCTTTGACAGCTGACCTTTCTGACAAGTTTGAGGATATGGAAATATTGTGCAACAACTTACAGCACACACCACAATACACGACTCTGCAGGGAAAACGCATTGAACGACAGAGACAAAAACAACAACGGGTAAAATCTGACCCACGGAGTCAATAGACAGCAACACGTCACCATTAACCAGGGACATTCCTTGCACAAATGAAGCTAAACAATCCCACCGCTGACACCATTATCTGACAGGGCTTGTTGTTAAGGTCTTTCTCTGCCGGACTGATAGCTCTGATAGTCCTAGCCTAGGGCACGACCTCACAGCCGCCTTTGTGACAGAGCTGGAGGAAGGCTTGTCCACCGCCCTAGGCTACAATGGCACTCTTCATGGCACCATAATACACTGAAACACTGTGCAACTGGAATGCAACCCAATGGGTTTTATTCCTACAATTAACTGACTGACCATGGCTGGCATGAGGCTATTCAAGAAATGGGGTAGCTGTGTATAGTTGTAGCATTTTTTTTACTGAAATATACTGAACAATAAGGCAAGAGACAAAAGAAATGAAAGACGGCAGACAAAATAACGGCACAAATTGAATTAGCAACAATGACGGTGCCAGGATGAGGCTTGAATCCTGAAATAAATATTGTATGCTAATGAATGCCTGGATAGGAAATGAACAGTCTCTTCTTGACATGCTGAGGTTCATTCAAAGGTCATGGCAGAGACAGTGGTAAAAACTATTTCCATGTTTATATCAATCTGTGGTACTTTATGTGCAGTTCAATAAATGAACACAACTTCAGGTGACTACTTTGAAAATGATCACAAAACGCTCACTTGATAATGTTCCGTCACTATTTTTGCACAAACCAAATATTTTTGAAAAGAATGAAAGATAACCTAGCCATGTGGTAGGCCAAAAACAATTTAAGAAATCAACATCAACAATTTCAAAAGTCTGCAAACCCTCAACACCTTAAGTTTTCTTTCAATCCTTGTTTGTGTATGATATTTTTTCCTTCTCCGCTACCCACTGTCCTCTGTTTGGCTGTGGTATCCCTCACTATTATACGCTTTGCTAACATGGTGCTTTGCTTCAACTCTGTACCTCAGTCTCTACCAAACGATGTAATTAAAGATTGGTGAAATGAAACCAGTGTTTAGAAATGGTTTATGTCAAGTCTGTCCTGAAATGCTATACCACAGGGCAACTTTTAGATGGGATGGGTGTGCATCGACGTCTTATTAAATAAAAAAGTCTTGGCCTAAAGAGTCAGGAAAAATGTACAGGAGTGGACGGAGCCTCTGTGTCAGCCAGGTCAGAGGACTAAGATTTGTACAATGGTAATACAACGTTAGGATGTTTGTTGTTGGCTGCGGTATCAGGCTCCTCACATGTGTGTGATACTCAGCGATGCATTCAGGTCAGTTGAGGAAATTGAAGGGATTGGCGGGCTCCACAAACAGGCTGGGAAAGTGACACCAGGATGCTAGGCCAAGGCACCAGTGTCCTCACAACTTCCCCTTAACATTGAGGCAATGTTAGCCCTGGCGCCACCAGAATATGGGGTCGGGGTTAAAGTTTGCACGGCGGCTGACAGGATGCACCCCTGTGACCCAGCAAACAAATAAATAAACAAAGTGGTTCTGAATTTTGAGAGGCGACGGGCTTCAGCGCTTGGTGATTCAAGAAGCCTCAGATACTGTATGTGTGGGAGGCATTCCGGTTTGCGAGCAGTCTAAGGCACATACCATGTACTTATGATGTTATTTGTTCATATCAGCTTCATGACCTATGTTGTATGTCATCCTCTCTTTCTCTCTCTCTCACACCCCATCTTTTTTATTCTCCACAGTTCACTATCTAATAAAGAAGAAATGCCGTCAAAATAATCTTAACAAAAGATATCCATGAGTAAGGCAATAGTTTGACCCACAAAAACTCTTTCTTTCTCTCTCTCTCTCTCTCTCTCTCTGTCTCACACACAGACATACACACACAAGCACACAAACCTTGACAAGGTCATCAATATCAAGTTTAACCTAATCCTTTCGGTTGATAATTAAAGGTTCTGAGAAAGGCCTAGTGTAACTTTTATTGTGTGTCCAAGGCCAGGTCCAGGCAGTTGCCTCTAGCTAAACAGGTGCACAAAGGTCAGAGGTCAGAGTTCACAGCCCCTTGTTGACCCCAGGCAATTCTATAGTCTGCAGAAGTGGTTAGAGAAAGTAATGATCACAAAGCCTTTTCTTGACTGTCTGGTAATGCTATTGCTAGTTCAATCTATATCAGTATAAAAAGATAGATGAGCTAAATCAATTTAATTAATTCAGATTATTTCTTTTGCCATAAATGTTGGCAAAGGAAATAATCCTGAGGAGAGGGGACCAACTTGACAGGTCAGCATTTTTCATTCTCACATCCTTGCAAGACGTTTGGCAGATGCAACGTGAAGAACTGAACTTTTGGGCTGGTGGAGGGAAAGTGTATGTGTGTGGGTATGTGTAAGTAATATCACATATTAATTACACTAGAGAGGTACTAGAGAGGTAAATACAAGAAAAACACAAAACAAAACAAAAAAATCATCAATTGTTAACTGTCAAATAGGCGTAGGCAAACAATGTGATATAGCTGCAAAACCGAAAAGAAAATCTGAAATGGCTGCCTTCAATCCAGACTTTGTGTTGACTGCCAACAAGAAGAGGTGTTGACTGCCAACAAAAAAAAGGAAGAATGAAAAAAAAGAGGGAAAAAACGGTTGTGTAGTTTTCAGTGAGGACAGTGCTGTTCTGTGAGCAGGGTCGTCCGGGCTAAGACAGGTCGCGATGGGATGATGTTGACCCTTGAGGTGCAAACTGAGCTCCTTGTCGCCACAGAGACGTGAAGGTCGGGGGTTGAGCGGGGAAGTCTTCTCTCCAGCTGGCAGCAGGCCTGGCCTAGCACCAGGGTGCTCAGCCAACAGCTCCGCTCCTCTGTCAGCCCCCCTCCTCCACCTCTTCCTCCGCAGCCTCCTGGATGCCAGTCTGCCTGGCTGGTGTGGGCCAAACAAGCCCCAGCCGTCGGGCCAAGGGGGCAACGAGGCTGCTGCCAGCTGGGCCAGCACTTCACGGCCGAGCACCACTCTCCAAACAAACAGCGCAGTGGGCCACAAGCCACGGGCAACATGGAACCTGTCATTACCGGCCTTGCGTGGCTGGTTCACTCCCCAAAACCCCGGCCAGGCCGAGGGTTTGAACGTGTACTGCACTTGACACTAGCAAATGTCTCAGCCAGGGTATGTCATAGGAGACTCCCTTTTCAGAATAATGCCAGATCATCAGCATATCATGGCATACATGTCTATCTACCTAATACAAGTAATGTTGAATAAGGATGTGATCACTTCTCAAAGCACTGAGAACAACCATTCGAAATCCATGAATGATAAGTTTAAGACTATTGTGTATGAGTGAAAAGCTTGAGAGTGGACAGACAGCGCCTGCCAAACCGTCTCTTAGGATGAATTGCATACCATCTAATTATACAACATCTAGTCAACTTCCTATGATCCCCAGGCTAAAAGTGGACTCTATGGGCATTGGCCCCAACTGGGGTTTTCTCCATTGATCAAGGTTATGTAGGCTTTCGTGGCATAACTCTGCTTTGTCCTTATGCTTGGCTACAACGGATGATGGTTTGAGGCATCCCTCATGAAAAAGGAGTCCTCAACATCACTAAATACTAATCAGTCAGAGAGAGGGCCGTTATGATCCAATGTCCAGCCATTGCTTTCACTGGAATGCACCACTGGGACAAAGGCATCCAAGGAGTGACTCATAGTAACAAACAAAACAACCTGTGTAATGAATTGCTTGTGTCAGTATTTGAGAGAGAAACACTGTTTCAGTGGGATTAGTCCCATAATTCAATCTTCTATCTCCCCACAAAAGCAAACAACATATTTCTTAGCGGTCATGCCCAAGTCATTTAGAGAGCCGCCTGCTAATGCCAATGACTATGGATCGGTCTCTGTCTGTTTCGTTCATGCGTCACACGCAATATCTCAGACGCCACGATTGAATTTTGACAAAACTTGGGTGAATGATGCATCTCACCACTGTGTTCCGGTATTTTGTGAATTACACTAATTTGCCCAAGGAGAGGGCGCTACATCGTTGGTTCATTTGTTTGTTTGTCCATGTGTCACATGCGATATCTCAGACATGACTGAGTGTGATCACTGATGTGATTTAACAAAAAATGGGGGAATGATGCATCTCACCGCTATGTTCTGCCATTTGGCGCAACAGGGAAATTAAGAGGCCAAAAGAAGAAGGTGACATATGTGTTAGTGATTGGCCCAGAGGGGGACTGTGCCATTCCTGGGGGACGACATGTTTATTGTTTCCTTATTATCATTATTATTATTATTATTATTATTATTATCATCATTATCATCATCATCATCATCATCATCATCATCATCATCATCATCATACTACATAGTATATACATTACATTGGGATAAAATTACCAGAAGAGAAAAAACTTTTGAGATGTACTTAAAAACATAAATATGATTATTGCATAACTATCATTTTGTGGAAGCAATTACATTTTACTAATAACAATAATGATAATAATAATAGACAATAATGAAATGTGGCCAATAATGATGAAAATTAATAATGCAAATGCAAATTATTTTGAGTTTGAATTTGCATTTCAAACATTGCTGTTATTCAGCCCCTGCTCAATCTAGTAAGAGTGCACGCTGAAGTGAGGCGGACATTGCAGCAGCGCATCTCTCTTTCAACATGACCTGAACTCATTTCACAGGTCTTTCACTACTATTTAAAACTAAAGCCTTGGTCCTCTTTTAACACTCCCGAAGAAAGACAACAAAACAGAAAATTAAAAAATGCAGGACTTTAAGATTTTATCAAACTTTTGATAATGGACTTTCATAAAAGATTTCTCCAAGAAAAAATCCTTTAGGTACAGGCTTTAGGTACATAACAAAGAACAATTGGGTTCCTCTATCTCTCAGATAGTGTATCTCAAGGCTGCATAAAAGAGACTCTTTCACAGTACTGTGTGCCCCATAAATTCACAGTCAAGTAAGTGACACTGAATGTTCTCCCAATTTGGCAACTCAATTAAAATACAACAATTAATGGGGGCAATAAGATATGGGGGGGATGAAGAGAAAACATTAAGTTAAAGACAAAGACTCAACATGAAAGTCCCTGCCTTGACTAAAAAGGGCACTGAGAGGAGAGAGAGAGAGAGAGAGAGAGAGAGAGAGAGAGAGAGAGAGAGTGTGCGAGAGAGAGAGAGAGAGAGAGAGAAAGAGAGAGAGAGAGAGAGATAGAGTGTGTGTGTGTGTTTAAGAGACATGCTTAAATAAAACAGAGGAACAAGTGGTAGCTGTGTGTCTTTATCTTGGGAAAAGGCTGGTGAACTGAGCCACCAGCTCAACACACACTCTGTCTTTGCCGCTCTCTGTTTCTCTCTCTCTCACACACACACACACACACACACACACACACACACACACACCCTAAACACTGATTGGTATAATATAGAAACACACATGCAAGCATACATGCTGCAGGTAAACCTTAACCTTTAACACAATGGTAAAAAGTTGTATCAAATATGTCAAACCTGGAATTCCTGGTATTTTCTAAGGGCTTACAGTGGAGAGTCTGGAGTCGAGTTCACAAACACACAAGCTTGGCAAGGCTGACATTAGAACCATAGGCTGCTGGGTGGCAGTTTAAAATGATAGCCCTTTCGTTTGGACATCAGTCATTTTCTAAAGGGTCAATGACCAAGCTGAATTGGGTCAACGACCCCCCACAACAGCTCGGAGTGATTTACTTCTGCTGTACAACCATGACAAATCTGCTATGGTATTGGTCCACTTAATGATTTCTACAGATGGAGAGTTCAAATCTCATACCGTAGTACTGTACATTATTAATTGCTGAAACATTGTGGGGACTGTGGGGATTATATTTGTTACTTTTTTAGGGAGACATCTGATATACAATGAGGATGAAATATATACTTCAAGAACTATGAGGAGGAATTTCAGTGGTGACACTTTTGACCTGAAATTTAATGATTAAATGACCCCAGACCAAAAAGAGACATTTTTCCTTAGCTTTTTGTCATCTCTTCCTTTGTCATATTCATTTTATCTGGCACACTGATATTCTGTCAGCAGAGAATCACACCAAGGATTTTCATAGGACAAAAGAGGGAATTCAACAAAGATTGAGATTGGATTTTGGGGTAATAGTAGACAGCACTGTGAGATTGGATTTGGCAAATAAGATCTTTTCAAAGCATTGTTTTCTACAGTACTTGTCAAAACTGTTGTGTTTTGCAAATCTTGGAATGCCCTTCAAAGCAAACATCACTAAACCAAACTAAGGGATGGGTGGGGTGATGGGGGGTCTGTCCATTCGCCTTCCAATCTCTGGAATGTAAAAATACTATTTCTGTGTTGTATAAAAGCACTCAAGGTTAGAAGCTTTTCAATGAGAAAAGGGACCAAACCCTGTGTTGAAGTAGTTTGACAGGAGCCCCTCTTGAATCCTGGTGCCTACAAATGCCTTGGCTTACAACCTCTTCACTTCCTTGAAAAAAAAAGTGGTCCTGCTTGTATTGTTTTGCCCATTGTGATAAAGGAGATCTTTTATGCCATCAACAACATGGCAACAATATGCCGCCTTTGTTTCACTGCACCATCCTGGGGGTCTGTTAGGATGTTATGAGATACAGACATAGAGAGGCGCAGTACATGATTGATGGGTTAGAAAAGAATACTATAAAGAAAAAAACAAAGTCAAATTTCAGCATTTGTTAATATTTCAAGCTCTTGCACCCTGCCAAAGAGAGATCTGAGAGGCAACAACAATAACTGCAAAGACTGTACTTAACCATCTACCCAGATGCAAACAAAACCAAGACAGCTTATTTATTTTCTTATTTTCTCTGCCACTGTTTGCAAAAACTACTTAGATATCTTTGCTAATGAGAATAAAACCATACACAGCAGCAATCTAGTATCTAGAATTTTCAGACCAATTAGAAATATTTTCCTTTTGAGCAGGCTGTGAGCTTAAAACAATGTGGAATACTGTAGTTCAAGTGCACATAGGGCTAACATGTTTTCCTTTGCCATTGTATCTTTTTAGTCACCAAAGTAGACGGTGATGGTGAGAGGGAGGGTTGCATGGGAGCTGAGTGAAAGTGCAGGGAAGGTACTTAGGTGTTTGGGCAGTGGCCACTCCACCCTGGTAGCCAATGCAGCCCAAGAGCAACTTTTCATGGCACAAGGATCCCATGTCCTGGCGTGGCACAGGATGGCATACTGCCCGACATGCGCAAGTGGGCATAGCGTCTGTATTGCAAAGATACAGGAAACAAATTAGCCCTTTTTTCTCCTCCACACAAATACTGGCATCCAGTAATTCCACATTCTTCCAGGCAGCTGTTGCATAGTACGCCCAGAAGTACGCACAATGGCATGCTGGGAGGGAGCGACAGTCAGGGGAGAGACAATGTGATAGGTTCTAATTGCTTCAAAATGTCCTGAAGAAGGCCCCCTATTATCTATTTAAATCGGCTGATAATGGGAGGCTAGGAGGAGGAGGAGGAGATGGAGAGGGAGGAGGAGGAGGAGGAGGAGGGGGGCGGGCGACCTAGGCAGAGGGAGAAAGCTATCCTCTGCGCCGCTGTCGCCTCATTATTTTCCGTCTTGACGGACGCCCGCGCTCAACCCCTGGATGAATGGCCCTGTGCTGAATAAGTTATCGCCAGACACACAAAGGGAAGAGTGGGCTCCGCAAACAACACAGCAGTACTGCAAAGCATGAATCTCTTTTTCCTCTCCCTCTCAGCCTTTTTTCCCCCCCTCCAACCCCCACCCATCCCCCTGCTCCCTCCAGACTAAAGGCAGGCCCCGCCACAGACTGAGATCTCACCTGTAATTTCAGCAGAAGCACACAGTAGGTGGGGAAAAAAGAAACAGATACAATAAAATGAAAGGAAGGAAGAATACAGGCGTCTATGTTTGCCGAACAGATATCTACAGAATTTTCCTCCATTTTGTTTTATCTATCCTTTTTGTTTGTGCAGCTCCTCTGTCATTTCTCAGCGAAGGCAGGGACCTCCTTTGGACAGCATCTGAAGATGTTTGAGAGGGTGTTTTTTTTTTTGTTCTTCTTAAGTCAAGGCCCACAATACGATCAGTGAAAGGGTTTGGTTTCATCTGATGTTTATTTTGTTTCCTTTTTCTGTTGTTTGGGCTGTTGGGGCCTGGCGTATCCAATGAAGATCATCTCCACACAATGCTACCACGAGGGGTAGGGGGATTTCCCTATGGCTGCAAAACAGGAGCCAGGGAATAGTGGTGGAGGGTGCGACATCGAAACAGTCCCTTCCCAAACTGTCATGGCCGCTGTCAATTCTGCTGCCGCCAAGCCCTCTCCCTTGCTGTCACTCAAAAGTAGCAGTGGAACTTTTGGACAGGAGCGCCTCTTTCCCCTCTGACGGGGAAATCAGAGGGTGCCGTGGCCCGACAGGCGCTCGACGGCAGATCAAACGGGGCGGGTACCCTTGGAGTGACACCTGGAGCCACTTCAAGGGAAGAGAGCGCCACTGATCTCCAGTCAGCTCGTCAGAACGACAGTCTGTCAGGGTTAAAGGAGGAAAAAAAAAAAAGCTGTCTCAACCAGGTTGGAATGAGAGAGGTCGAACGAGGCATCACCTCAATGTCACGGCTGGCTGACCCTACAATGTTTGGAGAAGTGACGGCGCAAAGAGCGGTCCATGTTGGAATGCACTACTTCAGCGATGAGCAGCGATCATGTGCCATGGAGGGCTGAGAGTTTTCTGAGAGTTGAGCTGAGCGTGCAAGTTTTCATTCCAACCAAAGACTACACCAGGTGATTTCACTGATCAGTTCCTCACCTCAGCTTGAACATGCGCTAATCAGTGAAATCACCTGCTGTAGTCTTTGGCTGGAATAGAAACCTGCATACTCTTGGCCCTCCATGGTAAGTGATTGCCCATCCCAGCACTAGGGTGCTAATAGTGCTGACACAGCGGTTACACACTGCATTTGAGTTGCGCTGTAGTTTTTGCTCGTTGTGCTTCCATTGCTTTAGTGATGACGTCAACCTTAAAATGTATTACAAATAATCACTGTTTATCCATTTTTAACAAAGCTAGCTGTCCTTCTCAACCTCTGATATTTTTGGAATGAATTTAAGAAAGAAAATCAAAAGAGTTGTTACCACCACATTTGAAATAATTAGAATTCAACTATGGCCTCAGGTATCAAAACAGAAGCCGGGTATGGGCGGTATAATAGAGGCAGAAATGGTGAGGGAGAAAAGAGGGCTTTGGCAGCCAGTTACGCGAGTCAATCCTCAACAGACAAATGCATCCCTTATATAAAACAACAACACGTCTTTGCCCTTGTCAACAACCCCTTCCTCTATAGCCCAGGCTTGTGTGTTTCTTTTCCTTTCTGCAAAAAACGTCCCATCAGCACTCTCTAATGGGCGAGGTGGAGGAAGAGAAAAAAAGAGAGAAAAAAGAGGGAGGGAGAGCGAGAGAGAGAGGTGGCAGTGGTGCTTGTTTGGCTCAGGAGCAGTGAGTAATGAGGCTGAGGCGCACCCTGTCATTGTCCCAGCAGCAGCCGTAGCCACACACACACACTCACACACGCAAAAAGGAACACTAAAAAGTATCTCCCATCTCCAAACAGATTGAGAAGAAAACTGCAGATTGTTGACACATATCTGCTTTTCCAAACAAAAAACGTGGACTAAAAAAGGATTCAACAAGCTTGATAAAAAAAATAATCGATAGGTAATTCAGTATCAAATGATGGGGCCACCTGAAGACAAGATAATCAGCTACTAGGTAAATTCATAAGAGTTACATCTCCACACTCTAATGTTCAATCTTGTGGCGTAATGGCTCATTTTCATTTGGCACTCTACTTTTTCAAGTGGTCTCTGAAACACCGGCTGTCTCTCTGGTCTTCTGGTTGATGAAGGTTGATGAAGCTTAAGGGCTATCACATCCACACCCTAGAGTTAAGTGATTGGTGCTAAGGAACTTCTGTGTGCTGGTCTTACTCAGGCCTACAATCCACATATGCCTGTGTGGTCTTCCAGTACTGCTTGCTTGGCTGCCAAAGGTGAACTACCATGACCCTGTATCCCCCACTGTAGGCTGACGCACTATCCTTATCCTGAACACACACGTATACACGCATGCAGATATGCACAACAGCTGCCTTTATTTCAAAATGTATAAGGTTTAGTTGGGGTTGCGGCGGGGGCAGATACATTTCACACTTTGGCACTTGGCTCCTTTGCCAGAGAAAGAGACTGGACATAAAAAAAGTATAGAAGTTTTCCCTGGAGGGGGCAGAAAAGGCCAGGGATACAACTGACCCAGAGGGATGCAGCAATATGGAAAAAAGGGGGGGTAATCATGCCAGGCTGAACAAATTGCGAAGCAAAGGGAATGAGTACAAATGTAGTACATGGAATTATATCGTGGCAGCAACATAGAGAGGAGATCAGAGCGAGTGGGATCCACTGGGAGTGGTCTGCCACTCTCGGGACGAGGAACATGAAGCTCAGCTTCGGCCACTCTGACGAGTTCAGCTGGAAATAGAATATAATGGAAAACAGGGCAAATGTGTCTTACACAAGCTTTGATTTTGTTAAAAAAATGCATTTAACAAATTTTACATCTGTGAACTAGGGCTCCAAAGAATTTTGTTTGATATGCTGTTACACCGTTGTCTCTAGCTATGGGAGATAGCAGTGAAGGTGTACTATTATGGGTTGAACTGTCCAAGCGCATGTTAATATTACACATATTTCTAACTTCCTATTGTATGAGAGCATACTGAAAGATTGGCAAGGGCCCTTCTTCCTGAGGTATACTGTACGACACAGAGCTACTCACTCCCAGCCCAGACCCAGAGCCTTTAGTGTCTCTTTTCATGCTCTGCTGCAACCAAAGGCCTGCATATTGATATAGCCATGTTAGCATAGTGTGGGAGTCAATTGTCTCTCTCACTCAAAAGGGAACTATGTTTCCTTGTGGCCATCATTATACATTGGTGGGTGCGGGCTTATTACCAAGAAGAGAGAGAGAGACAGACTGAGACTGAGATAGACAGACAGATAGTGTACAAGTGTGTTTTCCAGTTGGTGAAATACAGAATAAGAGGAAGCACATGCGTGTGTAGGATTGTGTATGCATGTGGAAGCATGTGTGTGCGTGTATATGCACTGTGTGAATGTATATGGGTGGGACAGAGCGCGTCAAAGCCCGCCACTGCTTCACTGGGCCCACTCCCTTGACTCCCCCAGCGTTGTAATGAGGCCTTTCCTCTGCTTCCACACTAAAAAAAGGGCAACACAAATAAATAAAAGAAGGGGAAGAAGGCAAAGGAGGAGGGGAAAAAAAAAACAGCAGAACTATAATTTGTTCTATCTTTCAGCTTCAATTAAAAAAAATCAAATCTTTTTGTTCAACTTCACAACAAGACTTCAAGAGGGCCCCAAGACTCCCATCCATTTGCATCCCACCACAGCCCACTGGTGGAGTTGAATTCCATTAATTATGTGACCTACATATCCCAGTAGTTAATATTCCAGAGAGAGAGAGAGAGAGAGAGAGAGAGAGAGAGAGAGAGAGAGAGAGAGAGAGAGAGAGAGAGAGAGAGAGAGAGAGAGAGAGAGAGAGAGAGAGAGAGAGAGAGAGAGAGAGAGAGAGATCATATTAGCCAATACTAAGGGAAAGAGGCTAAACTTGGAGATCTTAGAGAGATCAGAAGTCCCCTATTGCAGACGCTTTTCTGGGGCCAAGCACTTTCATCTCTTCCCTCCTGACATTGTTTGCAAATGTCAGTTTAATGGGACAAGCAAACAAGCAAAAACAGCCACACTTATTCTTTTTTTTGTTATTCTTTCCTCTTACAAACCTAAGTCGTAAATCCACTTTCCATTGAATCAAAAGGCAAAGGGAGACCAGGCAACCTTTGGTTTTCCTATAGGGTGAGGATGAGCTGTATATAAGTTGCTTTTGCAAAGTAGTCATAAGAATGGCTTTATTTTCCATTGCAGCAAGAGAAGAGATCAACAGTGTAACAGGATTTAATGGGATGCTCTGTGTGCAGTTAGCTGTGCTTTCATTTGGGTATGCAAAAGGGTGTCTACACTTACAAATGTGTAAATTAGGCTAATGCTTCTTTATTTGCACAGCAGCATGTGTTTCAGCACTAAGCCTTCATCAGCGTTTCAATGAATTTGGCACCTGTAAATACTGAGTAAAATTAGAAAGATGGACTTGGCCACATTAGCCCACCTTGTCAGGACATGTCTCAAGAAAGCAAGCTAGTGTGTTGGTGATAGTGTGGCTGTGCTAGCTTGCGAGCTACTGTATCATCCTCGCCCAGGCCCAGGGGCTGATCTCTTAATCAGTGTCCAGAGCGTGCGCGAGCCCTCCTCTGAAGGCTGAGGCTCTGTCCGTCCTGCCTGCCCGCCGCTACTGCCAGTCTCAGCCATGAATATGGAGCTGTTCTGTGGCTGGGAGCTTGCTTATGTTTTCTGTCTGATATCTCGGCCCCATTCCCATTTCAAAGGGAGGTCCACCCGGGGCCTTGACTTTTTGATCTGCCTGGCGACTGAGTCGACCACCTGCATGCGGGATCAGCTGCCAGCGAGAGCAGACAACCCCTCTGCTTCAAAATACACCTCCTCCCCCCTTCGTCCTCCCTCCTTCATTGCCCTTCACTGTGCCCCCTCCTTCCATGAAGCTGCCAGGAGCCCCAGTGGTCCTAACTGGGTCTGGAGCTGCATCCCATTCCCAACTGTTCTGACTGTGGTGGGTGAGGTGGCTGAGATGTTTGCAGTGCAGCAGCAGGAAGGCTCATGCTACAGCATGCTTTAGCTAGGCCAAAGTCACAGGGCCATTTTGTTTCTAGCGAGACGAGTCGTAGTGTCAGTGTGCCATGGAAACGGTGATAACAGATGCCTAATCAAAGGGTCTGTGGCCTCTCTAATCAGGCATGGTGATCCACACCCTGAGCTGTGCCCCGTCCCATGGCAGCCCATAGCACACCCACACCTCTATCAAACTCCATCAAACAGAGTTCACCCAATATTTGTGAACAAGAACAAGTCTCTTCAAAAACTAGAAAGGTGACATTTAAGACTCAGGCCTTTGATGGCATCAAGCAGAACTTTCTAGAGCTGTTCTGTCAACAGTGAGTGATTTGGGGATTCAATTCTTGCTTGAGTTTGTAGACTTAAATACGCTTTATTTTACAGAAGTGCTAACAATCCTGAATGCTAAAATGTATACATACCACAGGTCTCACACTAAAATCCCTTTTGGTTCAGTCACAGATTAAAGTCTTAGCTCTATTGTTTCTAACTTTGGCAGATACTTGCTTGTGTGCACAAATCTAGACTACACTGCCCATGGTCATGGGAATAACATATGTCAATTTTATTTTAAAGCAGATTTTCCCCTCAGATACTCAGCATTCATATTAGAAAGGTTTAGTGTTTCTATTTCAATAAGAGGACCATTCTACAATGTCTCAAATGTTCTCTCAATCACATGCAGAATGTGTTTTTCTCCATTTGAAAAGATCTGATTCTGTGAATGAAGAATAGAGCCAACCAGAGTGGATGAGAAAACTCACACAGGTTGCACTGTTACTGAATCCCTCCAACACTTTTTACGGCTCTGGTATAAAAGAACTGGTGGAGCGACACTGTCTAAATAGACATTAAAAGAAAGCATTTTAATTGTATGTTGTCAATTGTAACACTCGCTGATGAGTATGATTGATATTATGACTTTTAATAATATTATGTTTTCCTTTAAACCTTAATGAGATCACTGTGCCCGTGACAATATAATTAAAACCCTCAGGACTTCAGATGATCGGATGAATAATTTACCAGGACTGGATGCCTCTGGAAGCCCACCGCTAGACCAACGACAATCACTGAGTAAATGAGAAACACTGACATGCCAGACAGAGAAGTTTGTGGGACTAGTATAAACTCAAGATGCAGCCAATCCACACCGTCTAGTGTATGCGGTTTTTTGTTCTTCTTAATTACCCTCATTGGCATAGATGACTCAAACAGTCAGAATTTTGTGAAGAATTCTTTTTAAACAAAGCAACAGCTATTTGAGATGTGTGTATCTCTGAATGCTTCTTACAACAAGTGATATTCACAGAGTCTTTAAGTTAATTGGCTCCCTTGAACCATGACAGCTAGCTTAATGAGTGTCTAATTGTTGCTCAGCTGGGGTGATAGCTACCAGACCATGGGGACCCTTCAAGGAGAGGTGTGAGTGTAGAGAAACTACACTGGCAATGTGAAAAGGGCTCCATTTCTCCTATGTTGGCAATAGATTTAAATGCTTCAGATCACAATAGATCCCTCCAAACATACTTCATCATCATTATGAAGCATTCACATTTGAGTAGGCATGGGTCGAGGCCAGAACTTCCATTGTTCAAAATAATCTTAAAACATATCGCTAATTATATTTCCAATGATTACAGCGGTCACGTAATGGCAAAAAATAAAATCTTTCTCTTTGTATTATTGATATAATTCAATTCCCCAAATGCTCTTGGCTTGGGCAAAAATAAAACATTTGTCTTCCAGTTTGGCTTTACTTGATACATTCAAATAAAAAAGCCTCTCTTCAGTTCAGGCACGGTGAGTTTTTCCAAAAATAAAAGATGAGCGGTCCATTAACCTGGGGGTGAATGAGTATTTGTGCCCATCTCTGCTTTGTGTCCGTAAGCGCTGAGGTTACAATACACAGCAGGAGAGATTTACCTTGCTCCCTCATTTGCACATAATACTATACGTTTTTCGCACACTGCTGGTAGACTTAAAGCAATACACTACAGACAGTTGAGACAAACAAGTGGAGAATAACAAAGTACCTTACCCCCCCCCCCCCCCCCCCCCAAGAAAACAAACAGTAAAAACAAACTACAATTGCCCTGACATCGTACACAAATGTACTATTAATCAAAGGCATGAAAACCAGGGGAGCAAATAATGAAATGAATGGGGAAATGAGGAAGAATTGCCAAACAGGGGGAGGGCGATGGGGAGGGGTGAGGGGAAGGAGGGGTGTAATCATGGAACCATCCTGCAACTCACTTTTGTGTCTCAGTCCTCTGTCCCTGGTTATAAATGACTTCAGAGTTGACGCCCCAACCCCACAACCTTACAACAAAACACACTTTCTTTTATTCAAACACTGAATAAACGGGGAGAAAAAAATATTGTTTTTGTAAAGGAAAGGAAGAAAGAGGGGAGGGGGGTGGGGTGGGGAAGGGGGGGGGGGGGGTATGTAGTGGTGCTCCCGTCAAGCAGAAAGGCGGGCGGCAGCGGAAGAGGCTCGCAGCCGGGCCCCCGCTTTGGAAAGCCCTCATAAATCCTGATTTGAGCGGGGCGCTAACCAGAGGAGGTAAGGCGCGTCGGGGAGGGGGCTGGCGAGTGGGCGGGAGTGGCAGCTCGCCTCTTAAAATGCTACGTCTGATTAAGTCTTCCCATTAGGTGACAGCTGAACTTTAACATTAATATGATAATATTGAAATAAGTGTGTGTTATTTACTTCGGCACCAGAGGGGGAGGAGGGAAGAGGAGAAGGAAGGAGGGGGGGAATGATGAATGATTTCTGGACAGCTTTGGGTGACATGCCAGGAGAGTTGACCCCCCCCCCCCTCCCCTCCCCTCCCATAATCAGACTTGACAAAATGGAGACATATGCAGAAATATTGGTTACAGTCGGCGTAACAGCCCTGCCCAGGCCTTCTCTCTCTAGTAACTGCCGGCCGCCCCGTGAGCCGCCCTCCAAATTGTCTACGGGCACTGAAGCATCTATTTCAATTGGCACTTCCTTCCTGGCCCCAGGATTTTACATTTAGTTGGTGTCATTTACATATTACTCTTAATCAAAATCCACAGTGGGCGACGGGGAGAAAAAAAAAAAGAAAGAGGGAGAGAGAAACAAAACCGTGGCGTCACGGTTCAGGGATAGGCACACAGGCACTTTATGAAATGGAGATGTGACAAGACATTACGGTGTGTGTGTGTGTGTGTGTGTGTGTGTGTGTGTGTGTGTAAGTGTATTTGTGTGCCTGGTGGGGCTTCCTTGTGCATGAACTAGGGAGAAAGCAAGCAAGGGGGAAAAAGAGAGAGAGTGCAAGTTGTCTATGGGTGGTACAGTAAGTCCATTTTGTGAAAAACAAAGGCAAGGAGAAGAAAAGAATGGAGAGTTAGTGTGTATAGTACACGCTTGTCTTTTCAAGCCCTTTTTGTAAAGCATGCTATGCTGGACTCTCTCCCCAGTCCACCCAGGAACAAAGCAGCGATAGCATTGCTTGTAAAATAAACAGGTGTTACACAAACAGTACAGGCATTCATACCATGTGTGTTGTCCTGACAGAAGTGTCAAATCATCACAATATACAACTCATTAGAATAAAAAAAAAAGAAGATGTGACAAAGAAAACATGACCTCAGTTGTGGAACAAGTACCAAAATTCTTTATCTAATCACAGCACCTTGGTAGAGTAGTTCTCTGATAAGTGTCAACCAAAAAAAATTCCATTCAAGTAAAAGGTTTTTCTTGAAGGTAACTAGTGACTGCAGGTTCTGGATAATTGCAGTGGAGTATCAAGTAGAATATTTCCTTTGAAATGTAGATGCATCAGTAAAATACGTTAAAACACTTATGAAACACTTGAAAAGGGTTGCATAAAATCACAACACTAAAGTAAAGCACAAATGCACTTAAGTAGAGTCCTGAAAAAAAAGTTACTTAGTTACTTTCCACCCTTGAGGACAGTAAATGTTTGGGTGGATATCCTCTGTGGAAAAGCTTCAGGAGCGCTCAAATAGTTTAAATTTTGCTCAGATGAAAGTCAATAAAAATGAATTACTACCTTTTCAAACAAAGTTTACTTCATTACATTCATTTTATTTCATGAGCTTAAAATCACACTTTAACCTGAGATGTGCTGTGGTGTTGTTTTTCTTTTCTTCTTCTTTTTTTTTTTTTTTTTCACGTGTGTGCCTTGGCATAAAAATGCCTGAAAACCACTTCTTTGTGGTAAGCAGTGACCCAGTGTTAAGGACTAACCATAGATGGAATGGGATGGTTGGATATGTAAACAATGTATGTTAAGACTGGTGGGGGGTGAAGACTCGGCCTCTCGGTGACCGCAGCTAGGTGTGTGCTTGTTATGAATTTGTTTTTTCCCCCGAGCATTTGAGTTTTTGTTTCATGTCTCTGTCTTGGTTGTGAAATGAAACTGAATTTGGGCAGGGTAAATGAATGAATGGCCATTGCATTAAAAAAATAAAAATAAAAAGTGACTCAAAGCAAAGCTCACAGCACAGGTGAAGCACACCACATTCATAGAGGTGCAGTAGAAACTGGGTCCCTACCTGCCTCTTACCTTCTCAGCATGCCGGTAAGGATGCGAGAACTCTTGCCCAAGTTGGCGTCCGTTTCTCTCAGCTGTGGGAAGGACAGAAACGGTGAAAGACAGGTTTAAGTTTCCATGGTGATACAACTCTCAAGGTTATTGAACACGCAGTCTACAGAGAAACAGCGTGTCAAAATTAAAGAGAAAAAACAATGTCACGTCTTCTATGACAACTTGAACATCGACTAAAAAAATGCATTAAGTTGTTAAAAAAATCAACTTTTGATCCACCATTTCACATTATTATGCCATTAATTCTCAATACAGAGTTTGTGCAATAGGCCTTAGGGCAAGAGGAGCTGGAGAGGGAAGCAAACACTATTAAACCAAGCAAGTTGACTAAGAACACATTACATTCTTATTACAGCATCAGCCTGGAGGATTAATGGCAGGGGTAGTTGTACATATAGACACACTTTTTACAGGAAAACACCAATTCAAATGCTGGCAAAGTGCTATTAAAATTAAGTCATTACAATTATTAGTATCATAACTGTGGCAGCTGCCCAGTACAAGCATAGCCTTATACTGTTGGCCACGGAGCAACTCCACTAGAGCAGTTAAGGGTGAAGTGATTTGCTCAATGATGCTTAAGTGGTAGTTGTTGAGGAAGGGACAGGTGAACATTTCTTGTTCAGTTATTCCACCCAAATTTTCCAAGCTGGTTTGGAAAGTCAAACCAGAAATCTTACGGTCACAAGCTTGCTTCGTTACCTTCAGGTTACTGGCCTAAGACAACCCCCAATCCCCCTCTCCCAAACACACTTGTAGGGCTTTTTGAAGAGCTGATGGATTTAGAAAGATGCAAATAGCTCCACCATGCACAAAACACATGTTAGTTTCACCATTTATCAGAAGTCTATAAAGCAGAGCTGTTGGGAGCCGTTTCGGCTAATGTGACAGGTAGAAAAGCAGAGAAACTGTGGAACATAGTCAATGGCAGATTCCCACTCGCCCACTTAGAAAGACATATCACTCTAGTGACCTTTCAGCTCATCCTGCTGCAGAGGAAACATTAGAGGGGTCTAGGGAGGAGAGGAAATAGGGCTCTTTACTTCTGACTTAACGTAGAAAGCACAGGTAGGCCTTGAAGGCGCACTTGAAATAATGATCACAGCTATTCAGGGCTAATTGCCTCAGCTATTTTCCTTTTTACTTTCTCCATCTTCTCTCTTTCACTTCTCTCTGTTTTTTTTTCCAGGGGTCACAGAAATGTTTTCTTTCCATTCTCTTTTCAGGTGCTGGGACTTTCAGAGGGAAAGGAATCGGCAGAAAGATGTTGCCAACAAGGTGTGTGTGCGTGTGTCTGTATAAAAATGCTGACACCGCACTGAGTGAGCTGCCACTAACGTCTACCTGTAGTCACATTTCCAGTGGGTGGTGGGGGGTGCAGGGATGAGTCTTCACAGAGAGCTTCTCTCTAGAGTCAGCAGGGAGTCGTCCCTCTCCCACTCTCTCTGAAATAATAACTGCATTTCCAATAAAGTCACCCTCACTCAGTATGTTCCCACATTTCTCATGGTTTTCATCCCCCTATTCTAGTCTTTTATTTCTCACTTTCCCTCTGCACGTCTCTTCTTCCACCCTTCCTCTCTTCTCCAAGGTTCCAGCATCACTCTCTATTCGCTGCTTAATATGGTTCATCTCGCAGTCCTTTCCCCCCCTTTTCCTCTCCCCCTCTCTCCTTCACTACTACTTTCTTCCTCTTCTTCCATCCTTCCTTCCTTCCCTCTGGCAGCCAGGGTCGGTGTGATGCCGGTTGCCAGAGCCAAGGATGCATGTGGTATGGGGTGGGAGGTGGGGGGCCTGGGGTTTGGGCCCTCTGGCAAAGACAACAAGTCCTGCAGTTGCCTGATGTCTGCCTCTACCCACAGATCTGTCCCCTAGACACTTCCCACTTTCGCCTAAAATACATCTCTCTCTGAATCATTCCTTCTCTCCATTCCTCTCTCCCCTACAGCCCCTCACCAAATCTCTTGCCATCTTAAAATGGAATACCACTGAATTTTAAGCGGATTTTTTACTACACCCTAAGACAGTTCAGTCTCTATTAGTGAAAAGTCATTTCTGTCCCCTGTATGCAGAAAATGAGAGAAGCATTTCTACCACCTTTTTAACCACAGTGTACAACTCCAAAGAGAGAAATGGAAAATGTGGCAAAGGTCACTATGATTCTGATCCTGGGTTACTTTTAAGGCCACATTCGTCTTAGATAAACTATTATATATTATTGTTATGAGTCCACAATGTCAGTCTCTAATTCATGTCCCTTCAATCTCTAACAGCCAAAAGAGGGCATTCAGCAAAGAGTCACAGGAAAGCTTTCATTCTTGAAGATGAAACGTGAACAATGAATAATATGTCTTTCTTTTTTGAGGGGGGTGATAAAGTATTGTAAGCTAGAATGAAGGATGGTCAAGTCAGATTCTATAATCCAGTCAGGGGTCGAGTGTTCGGAGCATGCTGCTTTGACCCAGTGCTGAAGCCTGCTATTGACTTCTATTTGTACCATAAAAGCAAAACAAAAGGCCACACCTCCTGCTGAGTATGGGGGTGTTTTGTGTGTGTGTGTGCGTGTGCTTGTGTGTTGGCATTTATGCTAAAACTATGCCCCTCAAACTCCTTCATCTTCAATCTCTTTCATGCAAAAGAGCCGTTAACCGACCCTTCCATCCTGTGTCTTCACATCTTGGTTTTCTTCTTCTTTCTCACTTTCCTTTAGCCCCACAAACTGCCTTTAAAGCTCTGCGTGCGTGTGTGGGTATGTGTGTGTGTGTGTGTGTGTGTGTGTGTGTGTGTGTGTGTGTGTGGGAGGGGGGTGAGGGGGGTTTAGCAAAGAAGACTCACGGGAAGAAGGGAGAGAGAGAGAGAGAGAGAGAGAGAGAGAGAGAGAGAGAGAGAGAAAGCAAAATATAGAGAGAGCAGGTACTCTCAGCAGACACCATGGACCTTTTTGAAAGGAGATGTTTGATTTCCTTTGAAATTGCCTGCGCGAGGCCCACTGCCATGTTGTGATCTTTAAGCATTCTGCGTTGAGGGGGCCGTCAGGGCCGGGCCCCCTTACTGTGCTCGGTCCCTTCTGTCTCTGCCTACCTGTCTGTCTGTCTGTTTGGCTGGCTGGATGTAAGGAGGGGCACTGCTCAGGATTGGGGGACTCTCTGAGGGAAAGTGGGAAGGAAAGAGGGAGGGTGGAGAGGAGTATGGAGAGGTAAGGTGGGGAGGGGGGGGACGAGGAAAGATGGCAGCTGGCCAAGCTGACTCCATTCAGGTGAAAGGAAGAAGTCTTTTCGCAGAATCTCACAGAAAGACGCACACTGTGTGCCAGAGAGCAGTATGTGGCCCCAAGCGCGTTGCATAGGCATGAAGGGCCGAATTCCAAGAATTTACTATATGCAACATGCCAAAGTAGGGTCAGTCTACATTTAACCTCCAATGAAACAAAATAAACATAATAAGCTGTGAAAATGGCACTACGATTGGTCACACTTTTGAATTAAATACAGTGTTAACACTGACTGTAGCAACATGATACATACTGTATCTAGTCAGGACAATACTACTGACAGAGACCTTTGAATGTACTGTATGTCTATGCTGTAAGCATGTACAAGCAGTGTGTGTGGTATGTTTGTGTGTGTAGACCTGCATTTGTGTGTTTACTTAGCTAATCTGACATCACACACGGATGGCATCAGAGCCTGAAACACGCAACGCTTTCATGAGGAGAGTGGTGAATGTTGTCAATGTTGCTAACCAACTGTAAAGCCTTTGTGTCATCAATGTCTTGTGCTGGTCCTTCATCCAACGGTCTTGCAAACACTTGTTAGAATATATGTGTGTGTGTGTGTGTGTGTGTGTGTGTGTGTGTGTACTCACCCTTTCTCTGGCTCTCTGGATCTTCTCCCGGTCAGTGTGTAGGTTAGCAAGAATCTCTTGACCCACTTGTTCTGTGAAAGAATCAGAAAACACACACAGTATGAGGAAGAGAAATGTCCACCGCTGACAAAGTAAGGAGGAAAAATCCATCCAAGGACATGAACCAATGAGTCAAAGAAGAATGGGAGATGACTTCACTTGTCTACTTGTAAACAGCTCTATTGTATGTCCCATCTATTCCATATACTGTGTACACAATACTAAGAATGCCTTCTGTAGTATCAAGTCTTAAAAATCCTCCTATAAGCTGTCTCCTTCCCTTCAACTACATCTTCATGGCAGAGGTAGAATTAATGTGAAATGAATAAGGGATCATATCTTTCTCCTGGATTCACCTGGTCAGTCTTAGCATGCATTCTATATACAGTGAGCATGCAATATTCTGTATGTAGTGACACCGATTGTCTTAGAAAGATATCTTAGAAAGCAGCAGTAGATAGCCAGGAAGTTCTAGGCAACAATATCCCAGCATCCACCCTGCCAGTGGGGTCCAATAAGCCAATGCAATATTCATTAAGCCATTCTTTTTTAAATGCCTCTCGTCAGTTGTAGATGTAAACACATTAACGCGTGGTTATAAAACATCCCCAACAAGGCGCCTGACAAGCTCGTCAGTGGTCACTGTCATTTTCCTGGTCCCTTGGGTTAGGGACGAGAAAAGAAAGCAAAAAGATAAACCAAATAAGCCCCTCCCTACCCAAAAAAACCCACTGCTGCCATCAATGTAACCATATTGCTACAGCATTAGCGTTTAAAAATGAGGGAGGCAGAGGAAGAATCAGGAAAAAAAGAAAAAGAAGTGAAGAATCTTTGCGTGGATCAAAGACAGGCTTTCAAGCGCACCAAACAAATCCGGAGTAAACAACGCAGTTGCTGACTGTATTACACTACACAGGTGCCGCACACCAAAGGGCCCACGTGCTGAGCGCCTGTTTGGGGGGAGCGGCGCAAAAATGGGCTACATCTGGCAGCTGAACAAGAGAGGAGAGAGGGAGAGAGAGATGGAGAGAAAGATAGAGAGAGAGAGAGAGAGAGAGAGAGAGAGAGAGAGAGAGAGAGAGAGACATACAGAGACAGAGAGAGGGGATCAGGGAGAAGTAGAAAAAAGAGAAAGCACTGTCGAATGAGCGACGTTCATCTCCCATTCATCCCTTCCCTTCTACCCCCCTCGCCTATAACTGACTCAAATGTGTCTCTTCCTGCCTTCATTAATTTCTAATCTGGGACGAGACAGATTGAAGGATACCCAGATTAAACAGTGCAGTCAGACAGTCACATGTGACAAATAGGGCAGATTAAAAGACTGAGTGCAGGTATTAATAACCATAATAATACAAGCCCTCCCCTATCCCCATTGAAAGAGAACAAGGGATAAACAGGAAGGGAGTTGTAGCGGAAATCTTCTGTTAAAGAGACAAATAAGCACATCTATCCATCTCTGTCAGGGATGTGGCTTTTTTTAAATAAATGAGTGTGACAAACACTGCACCAGCAGAGTTTTTTTTTATTTATTTTTTTGATGGCAAGTGCGTTATTGGAAAGGCTTGCAATGCATGACAAGATGGATGAGGTAGTAGGAGAAAAGACCACCAATGATATCTTATATCGCAAAAGTACCAAGAGAGTATTACACACATTCTGTTAAGGCATGCTTTGCAAGAGAATCCTGGGTCTTGAATGGTCAACTTTAAGTAACAGAGAGGTGTATAAATGCACAAAGGGAAAGGAAAAGAAAACCAGCCTCAGCAGTGAGCTACCTTTCACTGGGCAAGAAAAGAACCACAGTGGATTCAGGTTTCTGTCCATTCCAGGGTGCTGTAGAGGGTATAGTGCCGGCGCTATCTGAAGAACGATACAGCATCAAGGTTTCCAGGAGTGCTCTATCCAATACAGAACTCCACTATTATACGCTATCTATACCAAGGGGATGTAACCACTAACCCTAGCAAGCAGTTGCCCTTGACAAATGTAAGCAGTCACTAAGGAAAAATGAAGAAAAGATGAATTTCTTTACACATAGCTGATTTGTTCAAATCACCTCAATTTCTATTAACCTTACTAAACAAGACAGCTACTGTTTTCAAATACTTTGAGTCTGCACAACCTTGATCGAGAGAGAGACCTTGCTAGACTTTTTAGAGAACATGGCACATACACCGAAGCAGAAACAACTGCATATAGTAAACGACTATTCTGCAACACAGCAAGGAAATTCTAGCTACTAAAAATCATGACATGCTATTGCAGGAAAAAGAATCACATAATGACACTGGAGACAGCATATCTGCTCAATAGGTACGCTTTCAATGGATGTCCATACTGGGCCATTGTGTGTTATTGTAAAATCTGCATTATTATCTGCACATTGCAATCCACAGAAGAGTCCCATGAGCTGCCTGGAAAAAAACAAAAACAGAGATTCTAGTTTCAGCACAGCATGTCTGAGGTGCCCAAAGATAAACATTTCCCTTAGCTGTGGGCCCAGAAATGGTTGCTCCTATTAAGATCTCTCCCCACTCTTCCAAAATCTCTCATCATATCTCCCTGGGTTGCCTCCACCTCACTGAACCATTAGCAGTGTACACAACACCTCCCAAAGGAGCGCATGGTAGCTGGGTGTGGAGGGTGAGGTTGGGCTTCCCAACTACTCTCTCCTATCGCGTGTCTTGCATCTTCCCCTTCCATTTCTCACTCGCTGGCATGTATCTACATTTCCATCCATCTTATTTAAGCCCTGCTTTCCAGTGATCTGTGTAAACTTCATTAGTCATCTGGAAGGGGAAGTTCTTGCTGAGCGGCCAATGGGGCAAAATATTGAGTTTAAAAACAACAAAGCTAATGTAGAGCGTAATGAAAGATGGCCTCTCAAATAACAGTCTACTCCCCTAATGTGGCAGGCATTTCACGATCACGACATGCTCAATGAACTGTAGACATGCTTTCCATCCCAAAATTGCCAGCACTTGTAAAATCTTACAGTGAATTGGTCCCACCGGTGATATTGTCTTAGCTCATGCTAAAGTTTGAATTTGCTGTTAATCGCTGAGCTAATGATTCCATGTAGGTTGGTAAGATTCTGACTTGTGTAATGTCAACATATTAGGCATCATTAAAGTTTATAATATACTTAACTGCACAATAATCTCATCAAGTTGAATATATAGGACCAAGAATAGTACAATTAGAAAATGTGGGGTATTGGAAAAAGTGGCATCCTCTCAAGATGGAAAAATTACAGTTGACCAAAATAAGAGGAGGAGAGAGATAATTTCCTGTTAATGCTCCTGACTTGTTGCTCGTTAGTGTGTAAAATATTCCCCTCCTGTTTAAACAGCTATTAACAATTTAAATGACCCTGGCGCAGAGGCCTTGCTCTGACTCACTTGCTAAAGATCCACATCCCCAAAGGTCCATTTAACAAGCCCATTACTCCATTACATTACACTCACACCAGCACTAGAGAGCCTTAATTTAACTCATTCCTCTAATGTTAACTGTAGATAAGAATTAGTGTAGGAAAGTTGAAGGCATAAATTAGATCGAGGGGAAAGATAATGTCTGGATTAGGAATTCTTCTGCATAAAACCTTCACATAGCACAGTTCAGTTCTATTTTATCTCTCCACCACTTTGTTGGTCAGTTAAGGGTGATAAGCTGGTCATATTCCCATGTAAGTCATGCATCTACATCCTTCAGCCAAAACAAAAACTATGTGAGACAAGATACTCGTTTTCTGACTCGTGCCACACAGGTGCGTAGCTCTGAGTTGGGGCGCTGCAGGGGAGAATATTAAAACTACCCCTCTTTCACACTTGCCCACTGGGTTGCCAGGTTTCTAACATTAGTATGTTTTTGTGGGCCAGTCACATTCCCTTTTGGAGAAGCCCTTTAATTTAGGGAAATTGACAATTCCATAGGCCTAAAGAGAAACATAGCGTAGATCAAATAGGACTAAAAGCTGTGCCATATTTCCAATTATATTATTTTATTAATTAGCATATTATATGGACTTGCATCAGTGCATTGTTAGTTCATTAGGCCTGCAATAAGATAATCTGTGGTTTTATTTAATTTGATTTCAATAAGTGCAATAATTTGGAAGTGGCTTGAGGTTTAAGAGGTTGCCTATATTGTATTATATATCAGTTAGGCTAAAATAAATAAATAAAAAAGGGGCTGTTGTCTTTGTAGTGGGTGTTGAATGCAAGCCTAATCAAAAACACACAGACAGTGGTCTCTGTACTTGCGTCACCTTTTCTCCAGAGCAGACACTGCATAGTAAGAGAGAACATGCAGTACATTGTAAGTCAGATTCCCGGAATGTGGGGGAAACTCATGCGCTTATCTTCAATCTCAGTTTTCCTTTTCTTAAATAAAGAACATAAGGGATAACTCTTTTGTCATCCTTTGCACTCGTTTATTGCGAGGTTGCTTGTGGTGACAGGAGAATGTTCATTTATTTTACCGTTTTATTGTGAGATGATCTGAAGAACAGGCTCAACTAGGTGCCGACAATTTTATGTAAAATGTGAATATGGTAACCTGCGCATGTCAGCTCAGCATAGCTCAGGACAACACAGCAAAAATGGCCAAACAATTCCAGTGGCACCCTGTCCTCTGCAGCCCTCAACTTTCTCCAGTCCATGGACACATATAATTGGACACATCATCAATTTTACAGGAGCTGTTTCAGAGCAGTTCCACAGTGGGATGTCTGGGGCCCCCGTCTCTCTTTCTCTGTTGCATTTTTTTTCTTTTTTTTTTTTTGCCTTGCTCCCTCTGTCCCTAGAGCTGAAAGGGTACAAGACCTGACACTGGTGCGCTCTGAGGCTCAGCACAGCTCCTTTTCATTAAGCGGTTGAGACCACTTTTTGAAGGTTACCACACACACTTATATCCGGACACAATTCACACATACCAACAAACGGGGTATGATAGCCCATGGGAGGGTTGTGGGGAGGTAAGGTGCAGCCTGATAAACCACACGTTCTCCCTCTCCCTCTCTCTCTCACCCACACACACACACACACGCACTACCACAGTCAACTTATATGCCTGGGACTCCCAGGTGAACAAAGTTACCTGTCTTTGTACACTTCCAGAGAAGCTTTTTTTGAGGACTTCTCAAGTCTACATCTGCCTGGTGACACACTTTCATCACCCCCATCAAAGTTGTACCCACACTGGGATGTATTTGTAATGCTGAGCCCACAGGCCATGAGGCTAGCGCCTTCGCTACACTGAGCTATAGCTCAAAATAAAGAGGTGCCAACTGCTAGGTCACAGGGGGGGCATGTAGCATCTGGGGGCTCAGCAATGTTATGACAGCTTACTTATAATAATAACTTGTCCCCCGTTGCATGTTAATCAGGAACTGTTACTCCGCAGGATGGGCAAGTCTGTAATAAACGATTTAATAAGGAATGAATGTGATTCCTACTGTTTCATGAGAAGTGGTGCATTTTTTTTCCCAATAAGGATTTTTCCACACCATTTTTTTCCTTACATTTCTTCTGTGTTTTCTGTGTGTTCGAAACAACAAACCAGCCAGCCAGTCCAACTGGGGATTTTCACCGTATTGGTTGTGGTGGGATGGTAAACTTTCAGAATAAGAGGGGCGAGAGTGTAAGCGCTTAAAAGGGGGGAAACAAGGAATATTCTGGGCGAGGAATACAGGGGCCAAACCAGTCCATCCTGGCTTAGCCCATCCGTCGGCCCTTCCCTTTGCATGTGTATGAGTGGTGGTGGGCAGTCAGGGTGGATTTCTGGGGCCTTTCTTCACTCCGCCAGGCTCTGTTTTATTCATCGCCTGCGCCCTGACCCCGCAGAGCTCCTGTTCTGACAAATCACTTCTGATTAAGACAGATCTCTGTTAGTCAGCCACTCAACTTAGCCTATTCATCATTCCGCAGAAAATATCCCTCTCTCCTCCCCCGTTCCTCCTCCTCCTGGCTCGTTTGCCTGTCCGTCAGACCGGAGCAAGGCGCAAAGGAAATTTCCGCCGCTGTTTTAAATGGCTGATTATGGACAATTGGTGGATGGAGAGATGTAAGAGTGTCTTATGGGTGATAAGACGCAAGTTTAATGGGTATAAATGACCAGGCGTGTAGGAGACCAGCTGGTAATAGAACCATTTGTTTTAAGTAGAACCAGGGCGGAGAGAATTGAAAGCTGCCTTTTCCCTCTATTTCAACTCCCCCTCCTCTTTTCCCTTCACCTCAGCCTCAAAGCTCAAATTCTGAGCTACCCAAATTGACTATTTTTTTTTTTAACAGCAAGGTCCCTTTCACCCTCATTGAATGAGAATAGATGAGGCTTAGAAGAGAGAAGCTTGTTTTACATTTATGAAATTACCCATACCTGCATGTCCCTGTAGACACAGCTACAGATACTCTGAGCTCTCCACTCAAGAGAATGCCATAGCTGTCCACTGGTTAGCAACATTGGCTGAAGAAGCTTACTGTAACTGCACTGTAGCTACCGATGTGGTCAGACATCCAACAACATTCATATGCCAAGTTCTGCCATAATAAACTACAGCAAACTGCTTTACTTGGCTCCAAAGCATCTAGACAGCCACAAAGCTATTGTGTTACAATTTCTAACAATCCAGATTAAATTAACCTGAACGACAACCCTGCTGGTGGCAGAGGGGTGAGGAGAAGGAGGGGTGAGCGAGGGGGGGGGGAGGGGGAGGGTTCCTGTCAGCAAATTGCCTGGACTTAATCAACCAGTCTTACTGAACCATCCAAATGAAAACTAATGGACTTTGGGTGCTTGCTGTGATTGCCCCACACGCAACAATGTGCGGGCAGGAACGTTGCTTTCCAAGGTCTTCAATTAAAAAAAACAGGGAATTTCCACAGACGGCTGGTCAGCCTATACGTCTATTCTAAGTGTATCCCCACTGGTCAATTGTGAGGCTCAAACAGAGCGGACTTATTAATTCCATTTCCACTGCTGGGGAAATTATTTCTATATGTTGATTAAACTTGGTCAAAAGCGTAAAAAATGTATGAAGTGTAGAATTAAAAGTCATATCCGAATGAGCTAAATAGTGTATGTATTATTCATAGTGCTGACATTCGTGGCACCCGATTGTACGGGCCACATTACAAATAAAAAACACTAGTACATCAAAATCTTTTCAAACCACTGAATGACAAAACCATAAGAGATGGAGTGCTTTAGTCTGCAACTTAAAGAAATGAGAAAAGTTGTATTTATTATCGATTGAGCAGCGGCGAAGTTAGATTATTGTATCACAGCATATAAATCATACTAACATACAGGTAATAGGCATATTTGAACTGATGGCCAAAGCTATGTAGAGAGACGAAAGGCTGACATTGAATAAAGAGAGGAAAAAGGGGAACAGCCTGTTGGAAGAAAAGACGAATACATTGAGCAAGGGTGAATTCTACCAACGTTGCCAAGACTAGAGAGCGGTATACCTAGGAGAAAACAACATGTCAGTTGGCCCTAATCACACACAACATCTGATTTAACAACCTCAGGCGGAACTCGCTGAGGAGGAAAAGTTTGCCAGTTTGTCGGAAATGGACTCGGGGAGAGATACATGGAGGAGGAGGGAGGAAGAGAGAGAAAACTTGACGTTCCTCTGATTCTTTTTCAACAGTTTAGGAGCGTTAATCATCGCATTACTCTTGATTAAAGGCTTTTACGTCTCTAATCAGAAAGTTGACAGGCAGATCAAAGAGCGAAACGCAAATTTCTTGCCTTTTAATTATCTGTACAACACCACACCTCGGGCGGCTCTTCCCTGCCTATCTCCTCAAACTCAGTGAAAGACTGCGAAAGGAGATCTAACACTCTATAACAGTTCATTATCCAATAAAATGGGAGATGGGGGAGAGAAAATACACACACGCACGTACACACACCCCCACACACAAAGCTTTAAAGCTTTATGATTAGTGAAGACCTGGGGGAGGCCTGCAGTCCTCTTTATTAGCGTGTCCCAAATTGGAACACCTTAATTATGTTTGTCAAAATCGGACTTGGCATCACCCTCATTTGCATGTTTTGACAAGGCCTGTTGGGAGCCCCCCTCTATTTTTCTTCATCAGAGCGCTAGGAGTATTTAGCACTTTTCAACACCTACTGATAATAAGTTTTTTGTCTCCAAATGAATGAAATAACTTGTTAATTATGCTTTGTTGCAGTCCCCCCACCCAACCCCATCATTTGTGAGTTAAAGTTAAAACTTGATGCAAACACTGAGTGAAGTACAGACGGAGGAGCCTCTAGACTGGCTTGATCAATGCTTGATCACCACTTCTGTTTTAACTGATAAGGATGTGACGCCTTCTGCAGCCTGACTGTTCCTGCCCAGCTGTTCTCTGTCAAGTGGTTTGGACATGAAAAAAAAAACTCTTCCTACTTTTTTGAAAAGATTTGGCTTCACACGGATCAACGCTTTGGATGTTCTCAAAGTCCTAAATGTTCCTTAGCTCATTCAATGCAACACCAGATTGGGACCTGACTCATGATCACATTCCAATTTAATACAGCAACGGACCACTCCCTCCCTTCCCCCATTAACAGTTCGCTAAATGAATCCTCGCTACGTCAATGATATGTAAAACATGCATGGTCGAAAAACAAACAAACAATCTACGGGGACACAGGACTGTCGGCGGCAATTTAGCAATGGAGGAAAAGGAGGGCATGAAAGCGAGACATCAAACATTAGCCTGAATGGAAGGCGCAGGCCATTAGGAGTGGTTGCACTGACAGGATCTGACAGTTGGAAACACTTAAAGATTCTTTTCCTCAAACTTTGAATTCATTAATACTCATGAGCTGAGCTACGACTCCCAAAACACAGCAAAAAAAAAAGGAGAGGGTCGGACGAAGTGTAGAGGCTGGCTGTAAGAGTGACAGGGTGCACTGAGCAGGCCAGCTCAGTCTCTTCGGAGCTCATTTCAAAGTGTGGAATAAACCCTTAAATATCTTGGTGCTAACAAATCTGTTCATTGGGTCGGTTGCTGAATCAGAGACTATTGCATTGTGCATCATGAAAAAAATAAAACAAGACATCCAAAACCAGATCAATTCTGCTTCATCTCTTCTCAATCACTTTTCCTTAATTCAAATGACTGATGATTTTCCAAAAGAAAAAAAACAAACAAATTCTCACAGATAGAACCCTCAAGAGTTATGAACTAGAAATAGAGTGACACATAACATCAAAACAAACAAAGGAGATAATGTAATGACACATGACAAGACAAATGACAAGCCACAAAACACGCAGGATGCAAATATATTCACAATTAACAGAGAGTGTTATGGAACGTCTAAGTAATTGCATTTTTTAGACATGACAGATAGTTGCACCTTTAAAGAAATAAAGCTCAGTGCCGAACTATAACACTTTGGCCTACTGTTACTTTATTTAAACTGAACTCAAAAGAATTGCCTCACCGAGTTTTCTTGGTGTTGGAGTTCTGATAATTCAGACATTGAATGGTACGAAAAATACTGTTTATATTTCATACCTTGGAACATTTTAAGTCCATATTGGAGATGTGCTTTATTTCTTTGTAACAAATCATTACGACTTGGCTTATTTGCCCTTGCATGCGCAGAGGATACATCAAATTCTCCAGCAAAGTTTAAGGTGCTCTGAGAATTTCATCTCACCGAGCAACAGTGCAGCTTGTTATCAGAACACTGCGTCATTGTGGCTCTGACACACAGCACAACAGAAGTTTGTGTCATACTTTGGGGTAATACCAACACACTTCCCTGCTCTGGTGAAAGGAAAATAATACTGCTATTATAGGGGGGATACGAGGCATAGAGCGGACTCACAAAAGGGAGACGCATCATGCGCCTCATTTAACAATGACCCGGGCCATAGAGTTGAAGGCAGATTATTGTCAGCTGCCAGTGTGAATACAAACAACATGGCATTGCATGTGAGGGCACGGCAAAGCCCTTGTGTACAGTATACTGTACAATGTTTATTTGCACTCACTTGTTCCATATAAAATGCATACGCATTCCCAAGCAAGAGGTTTATGGAATTTCTCATTATGGGATGAAGAAGGTTTGACTGTTGAAAAATACAGACATGTCAATGCAAAATCTGTCAAGTATAAGGCTTAATTTACAATATTCCACTGAAATACAATAGCTATGACTTCAATGATCGCCAATGATGGATGGTACTAGGACATTTCCAAGTATTTCAAAAGAAACTAAACTACCAACTCAATAAGCACCATCAACTATTTTGACAAAGCTCATTTGCAGCATAGAAATATTTACTGCAGTGATGTGGAGCTTGAAAATCCATTTGCTTATTCAACTGCGAAGGCTAAAGACAACTTGACGTCATAGCTGTAGTACTGAGCTTCTACAAAACACATAGGCCTATATATTGTATTCATCAAGATCAAAGGACTAGCATGCAAATATGACTGAAATATTTCCAAGTTCACCTGACCACCAGACAAGGAGGAAATAGCACACCTGTTCAAATTGTGTATTTCTCTGTGAACTGACGTAAGTGTGATATAACACTGTGTATCACTGGTAGGGTGACGAGGTGTCTCCTGTTCCTCAGTATTAACTAAAACAGCTCTGACTGAATACCCAACACGCCTGCCACCATCTTCCACACTAATGAAGCATATCTAACTTTTAAGACATGGCAGAACTAATTTAATCTACCTTCTGAGGGGCCTTAGCACCATCAAATTAATTATTCATAAAGGACATGATATTATAACTCAATTGTCAACTCAGTGGCTGGCCTGTTTTTAAACCCCCCCGGTCTGTCGCTCTCTTTTGTCTTGGGCTCCCTTTCTTTTACAGCAAGTCCTTCGCTTTTAATCTATAACTGAGCACTACACATTGTCATTGTAGCCACTGAACAAAATAATTTGCTTTTTTGTTTTTTGAAGTTTGCCGATGGAGGTGGCAGTGGGGTAGGGGAGAGTTTTTGCGATTGGCGCGGCTCCCTGTGGGTTTGTGCAGTATGCTGACGGGGCCAGCTCCACCACAGAAAAAAAAAGAAAGACACAGAGAGAAAGTCATCATGTCTGTAATAACACAACCCAAGATACCTTTTCTTTTCTCCTTATGAATAATGTATGCCATCTGGCAAAGCCCACCTTGCCTTAATGTTGTTTAGACGGGTTGGCCACCAGGAGGTGGGACAACTTCGATTTTACACACAGCGGTTCTTCAAGCTGGGTGTCATTTTCTTTTCAGGGGCAGGATGATGGTATGCGACCCTGTTTGACTGACAGGAACAGCATGGCCAGGCATGGTTACAACACCCCTACAGTGAGAAGCCCATCTCTACCAACTCTGAAGGCTACTAGCATAGAGAGGATACTAATATGCTGATTCCTCATATCAGTATGTGGATCCTCTGTGCAAACCAGCATGTGGTCAACATAGTCAGGCTAACAAAAGAAAGACACAAAAAAAAAAATAGCTCTCTCAAACCAATAAATTAAATGTCAACTCACTAGAGTATCCATGTGTAACTGCAGTACCCATGTACAAAGGGTCAAAAGATCAATCAAAGCCACAAACACTTATGAGCATATATGTATACATATGTGCATGCAACCCTCGCCACACCAAACACACACACACACACAAATACATACAGTAACCACAAACACACCACACATGAGTGTGTGTGTGTGAACAGCTGTGCAGTGGGTGAGAACAGAAGACATGTTGTTAGCGATACTGGGCTGGATGGACTGAAGGCAAGTAGCCTCACAAACAGAGCCTCAGAGGGGAGGCCATAGGCCATCCCAAGGCCACCATGAAACAAGCCTGTGTCTGTTGCCATGCCGCACAATGCAGTGGCAAGAAACCCTATTGGATACGGCTATTTAATCTGAACTGTGAACTATGGGCTAAAATGCCTTTTTTGGCTGGACCAGCAGGTGGCAGTAGCCACAGCTGGCGACCAGCTCAAGCAGTTGTTTTGTCTTCTGGTATGTTAAGGAAGTTGTGTAAACATTAGATATTTTGAAATGTGCATGTGCTGGCCATGGCTTGTCCAGTGAAGGCATGAGGTGTTGCTCTGGGTGGGCTCGAAACCATGTACCATCCACACTTGGCGTAGTAAGTGCGACATAAAATGCGTTTGTAGGCAAACGATTAAGCGCCTGGTGCTGGCGACAGTCCAAATTCAAACAACTTAGTTAATGTGAGTAGAAAATCTTTGTTACCACTGATATGTCACGTATGTCATCAATTATTATCAAATTGCTAACTGTGTATTGAGATGAAGTATTTCTTTGCTGAAAATGCACTCATGGTGAGCCTGCTAACTTGTTAGCCTACTTGTGGTAAAATACCATAGACATTTGAAACTAGCAAGCTTGCTGTCATTATGGTAGCTCACACTTGCTGTTAGCATTGAGGTTGTAAACAAATGTCAGAATAAATATAGACATATGATTAGCTGTATAACATTAATGCTTTACAGCAGTGACTGCATACATTTTTGTTCCTTTCATCCCTCGTCTGTATCTCACCGCTAAGACTAAGTGGGGCTGAAAGCCCACTGTGTCATTTCTCTTCACAGGGAGAAAGGGATATAAATCAATTTACCATTTCTCACAGTACTAATTAATTGTGTACATGTGTCAATGATCAAATCTTTCAATCAACTATCTTTCTATCGATGTATGTGTTTGTTGTTGGATTAATGTTATATGTTTAAACCAAAACCTTTTAATGAGGTCTTTTCAGAAAATAATATTTTTTAATGTGTTCTGAGACATGAAATTAATTACATAAATAGTTCATAACATTTAAATCTCATTTTATGTGTGACACGTATAATAATATAAACAGAGGCAGACCCAAGTTCATCTAATGAAACAACTACTTTCATAACTTTGACAATAGCAAGAAATTGAAGAACTGAACTGAAGACTTGAATTCAAGAACATTCAATGGGTGTCCTTTGATTGATGGAATGTGTCCCAGGGTGCCCAAGTGTTTTTATTCTGTGAAAACTCTCATTTCAAAGGCTTGTCAATAACCAGCAATAAAGTCTCTTTCAAGTAGAGTGACAGGAATGTTTCTATCAGTGTTTGATTAAGTCAAAATTTTGGAGTGTCTGAGATTGAGTTGAAAGCAGATACTGACCTGGACACAGGCAAATGTCAAAGTGAAAGAGATTAAAAAAACACAACTTGTGCACGCTGTCAATGGTACAGGCCTATCAAAAATTGACATTGAAGCTTTTAACATGCATATGTGGGGGTCTTCGTGATTATGTGTGGGTGTGTGTGTTAGTGTGTGCGGTCACACATGCATGCATGCAGCACTGTGTTCTGACTTGTGTGTGAAAACTCTCATGAGTGTTCCTGACACCCCTTCAGAGTCTAAACACTACCTCTCCGCTTTAAGTTCTTCAATGATAGAGTAAGTGTGGAAGAGAGAGATAGAGAAATTCCCCTGGTGGTGGTAGGTGTGATCGGGTTAAACACAGATCCAGCAGGCCTTATCTGCCCCGCAGACAGCTATGATACAGTGCAGCGATTACAACAGCAATATGAGCGGTGACAGTGGGCAGCCTTTGCATGTTCCATCCCCTGATTGTAATTGAGGCCGACGCGTGACAGCCCCCCACGCGCCCCCTCCGCAGCGGCCCGGGGCAGAGGGCGCGCTGACGGGGGAGGCACAGGGGACGGTGGCACAGGGTCCCGGCCTGGCACGGCCATGGCGCGGCACCCCCGGGGGCACTGACCCTCCCCCTCTCAACTTCCCCCCAACCTTCACTGCCTCACCTCTGTCACCAGGCATCTTGGAGGCTAACGAGAGGGCAGCCGAGACTGCTTAACAATTCCACCACATCCGTTGGCTGGGTATGCAAGCACCTCTTTTTTCCTCCCTTCCCTCAGTGTTCCTCTCCCCCTGCTCTGAGACCTTTGGTGAAATACGTGTCAGCTTGGGGAGACAGGCGCTCATCAACACTTGATACCTGGGAGGTATATTAATGCTGTGATGGCTGGCTGGAAGGAGGAAGAAAAAAAATGAGCTTTGTCCTCGTAGAGAGAGATAAAGGACAAAGCCTTGGACAACTTTTGAGGCTGTTAACTTTGACAGCGTTAATGTGGATATAATGTGGATGAGTGTAAAAGCCAAGGCAGAAAATGAACTTGTGTAGTATCTGTGCCAAAGTCATTGCACTCTAAAGGGAAATACTGATGCTCGGTTATGTGATTCTGAAAGAAGCTATGTTTATATGAAGTTTCTCTCAGTCAATAAGTATCTGAGATGGATAGAAATAACACGATGTTAGAGAGAGAGAGAGCAAGGGAGTTTCAGGGTGAGAGCGAGAGTGAGAGGAAGAGAGAGAGGGTGAGAGTTAGTTTCTCTGTACAAATCTTCCCCACCAGGATCCAAACTACAAATGAAACTTCAGTTCCACAACAAGTGAAGCTGGGAGCCTACTGGGGCCTTCTGGTACCCAGTCGGAGATACATAATTAAAGGAACACGGAGAGGGAGCATGTTATTACCAATGTTTTCATTAGGCCAAGTTAACGCATCGGTCTCCCACAAGACCAATGGACAGCAGGCAAGGAAGTGGATGGGATGTTGCCTGTTGGGGTCTAGAACTCTGTTGAAGAACAGCTCATTTTAGTGCTGGTTCTGCATCTTCCCATTCTGGACATGCCGCTCCTCTATAAAAAACATTTAATTCTGACATCAGAAATATGAAAAAGCGTGCACGGGCCTGCTTTTTTCATCATACTTTCCCCCTTTTCCCCAACATCCAGGCTTAAATTAGCCAGGATTTTTAAGATCAGGGGCTGTTTTTTAGGCTATGAAAAATGGATTAAATGAAGAGGAAGTCTGGCCTAATGAGCTCCCTGGGCTATGGAGCAGCGGGGACCGTGAGGGGAGAGGAGGGAAACGAGGCGAGCCTTTGAGGAAGAAGGGGCCGTGGCCATGCCCGAAGTGTGCCAGCTTCTGCTCGCTTTGGCGCCAATGGCACAGACGGCACCTGGGCACAAGCCTGGCCATCCCCGTCCTGTGCCAAAGGAGAAGAGAAGCAGAACAGCAAGTTTGCGATGCACCTGAAAAGTTATATTGGCCGTCTTGTATTTCCTTGAGGTACTTTATATCTCTCTTTTGAGATTTTAGATAAAGGCTTGGTCCTTGAGGGGGAAATTGAAAATTACTTCCTTATTGTGGATCAGAAGTATAACTAACAGTTGTAGACAGTAATACTGTATCAGTAATGCTGCAACAGAAAACAAATGTCAAAAATCTGTAAGGCTTTTTAACTCTGCAGCCGTATAGTATAATGTTTTTTACTGGGTGTGTTTGTTCATTTATCAGCACCTCCAGTTATTTTTCTAAACTGTCAGCCAAGTATTGTTTGTCTGTGAACCTAGATAAACCCTTTTATTAGCAATACTGTGACAAACAACTGTGAAAGATGATGAACAAGTGTTGAAATAGAGTTGAACTCATCTAAATTACAACGTCTGCCATGACGCTCTGCCTTCTCAATGAAAATGGACCCATCAGAATGGTAAATCAAATTGGTCCGTTTCCAGCTACACCTGTCAAAATGGAAAGTAAGAATAGAAGACATCTGGAGTTTCACCTGTCTAGGAGCAAGCGCCATCTTAAATTTTTATACCAACTTTTAAAGGCTTTCACAGTAATTTCTTGGGGTTGATTCTTCAGTTACCTTCTTTCAACATTGATTTTTAGATGAATAGTGACTGCATCTACAATAACGATGTCAGAAACTTTGCTTGCATCAACACAGAGCCATTTCCAGCCATAAAACAACAGTGTTGAAATTGTACTCTGAATGAGCATGAATACACATTAAAACCAACAAAATGTATCTTCACAAAATGTTAATGCGTCCTAAATTAACTGAAAATTATGTGAGAATAATTCCCATTACCAAGAGTGTTTTCATTGACCTAAAAGACATAATACAGCTTAATTACTGTGAGATGTTTGTTAGTGCATCCTGCTGATCCACTGATCTCTCTTCTCTTCTGATCAGCACCAAGGGGGGACTCCATCACTTAGACACACAACGCAGATCAAAGATTGAGAAGATAAGATTTAGCTTTTGCTCCGATCAGGAGCCATCCACAGCCAAGCCACAACTACTGCTGGAAGTTTATCTTTCACTACGGCCAAAATCTACTTCATATGTAAAGGCAGTCACCACAAGTACAGATTGTACACTCCCACAGCACATTTGTGGTAATGACATGTAGATCTGTTAATTAGCATTTTATTAGAATGTGGCTCCCTAGTCTTATTCTCTTCTATGGAGAATAACTTAACATTAAGATACTTGGTTTGTTGGCTTTGATGCATTGAACTTGGTGACTTTGTTGCTAACAGCGTTATTATGGTGTTGGACTTTTCATTAGTTTTAATTTTTATATATTTTTTAATTTTTATTTCAATTTCAGTTTCATTTTAGTTAGTTTACAGTGTGGGTTTGGTAGTTTTATTTATTTATTATTTATTTAATTTACAAATGTTTAGTTTTAGTTTAGTTTGTATTTAGTTCCAGTTCTAGTTAGTATTTTTATAGAAGTCCAGAACAGGTATTTTGTATACATTTGCAAAATGTTATGTGTAATACAAATAATAAATAATAAATTATTTTTCAAATTCATGGGGGCCTAACCAGTCAGTCTACAGGACAGTGCCATTACGAGAAGGTTATGGGAGTTGTGTGAAAAATCACAACTAACGTGAAGATTTATAATTACTTAAGTTATAGTTTCATAGTAATACAACTTTTTCTTCCTCTTATTTATTAGATACTGCTCAATAGAGAACATTCATTCATTCATTTTCCCTACACGCTTATTCCTATTCAGGGTAATGGGGGGTTGGAGCTTTTCCCAGCAGGCATAGGACACAAGGCAGGGAAACACAGGTTACCACTCTATCACAGGGCTAACACACTGACAGACAAATACACTCACAATCACACCTATGGGAAATTTAGAGTCTCCAATTCACCCGTCCTGCATGTCTTTGGATTGTGGGAGGAAACCGGAAACCCATGCAAACACATGCAAACTCCACACAGAAAGGGCCCATAGCACCCAGGTATAGCGGAATGAAGTGTCGCACTGACTGACTGCCCACCCTGACTTTGACTGTTGAAGACCACAGGGCCGTGGGGACTGCTTGTGCTTTCAAACAGGTGAGGGTTCAAGGCAGGGCCAAGGCAGGTGAGCCTGTGTGTATGCCTGAGCAGAGGGAGTATGCACATATATGACCCCCACTGTTCATTGAGCTACTACTAGCTACAGCTACTCCTGTCCTAACAGGCCTCCAGTAACCCCACATTGTATACATACAGTACAGAGAGGATCTATCGTTCCCTAACAGTTCACTATCTAATAAAATTGGAGATGGGGGGGACATGCACACACACACACTGATTCCACAACCCCAATACACTCCCCACCTTGGCCAACTTGGCGACGGGCAGTCAGACAGACAGAAAGACACTGAGCCCTGATCAGGCGGCATGCCAACGACGATGGGACGCACAGAGACGGGCCGAGTCTTTACACCCAGCGAATGTCAACAACTGTCCGCAGCACAGGAGGAGAGAAGGAGGGCCGAATAGAGGGAGGGAGGGAAGAGGGGGAGGGATGGAGAAAAGGATTACATTGGCAGGTAGTGGCTCCTGGAACCAAGCCAAAATTACAGAGGGAGTGGGGGGGGGGGGGGGGGGGGGGGGGGGCAGAGAGGGACACAGAGACAGTGGCGAACAAGAGCTATGGGAGAGGATAGGAAGGGGGTCGGGGTGGGAGGGGGGGTAGCTGGCACATTCTTCAGCTACTTTTCCTGTCAGCGATTAGAACCTGTCAGAGCCTCTCAACCTGCCACTCCTCTGGGCTCATAGGAGGCCTGTCATTACAAATAGCCCAGATTAAAATACCACACTACCGGGGCCCAGGCCCTGACCCCCAACCACCCCCCCATCACCAAACATCCACACAGACACACGCACACACACAAACACTCACAGTCATCCACTGTGTCAAACTGGAGGGAGTGGGACAGCAGAGGGGCTCTTAGGGTTAGGGACAGCAGGAAAGATAGATGGATAAGGAGGTTGGGATGACGTTGATGGTTGGGATGAGAGGGCGGCTGACCAGAAGAATGGCACCAAGGCAGGGTAAAAGATTCTTGGAGAACAGAGAAGGTAGAGAAGGTTTTGGACATTCGCAAAAATGCAGAGAATCAGCAATAACAGAAAAAGGTGAGGTAGCATAAAAAATGAACAGTACCAGGGCGATGGAAAGAAAGAAAGATTACACATCGAACAAGGAAATGAAATCCAGATGGAGCAGAGATGCTGAGGATGGTGAGTAATGGCTAACACCCCTCCGGCAGTGAAAAAACATGCAGTGGGTTAACTGCTGGTTTGGGATCAAATCCTGGATGAGCCTTCTCACCTGTGACTCCCATGCAGTCATCATTCCTATTGAGTATCTGTGTCCCTCATTGCCACCACTAGGTAAAAAGTGGAAAAGGACTGGGCTCCCAAGGCAAAAATAACTTGAGCTATTTACATTTACATTTAAATGGCACACAAACACACACTACACGTTTCAATGGGCAGTCTTGCATCAGGCAGCGTATATGTTGTATTGTATATACTGTATGTAAATAGTTCAAGTAAAACATCCCTACTTTGCACTGGCTGTCCCTCATTGCCACCATACATTAAGGAAGACAGTAAATCATCAAGTCTCCAGCATATAGGCCTATTCCTTTTTGAATTCCTAAGTCAGTTAATTAAGACTCCATAAAACAGTGGAGTGCCTTTTGTCTTGAGAAATAACAAAACAAAATCATATTTAAAAAAAAAGCATATAGCTCTCACTATGCATGAAGTATTGGACAGTTCTTCCACACTTGCATTTCACCTGAGATGCACAACAATGCAGTTTAATTAGGCTAATGGTAACAAAATATTGACAAATGCTAAAGGTTTTCAGCTCAAGCCTTCTGTTTTTGCCGGCTTGTAGTTCTGTATGAAGCAGACATATGCAAACAGAGAATAATGAGTCCAACGTGTCCCGGATCAATCTGGTGCCAATGTGAATCGTCTGTCCTGACACTGAAAAATGACCTATCTCAGCAAGATGTGGAGGGGGGGCAGTGTGTGTGACAGTCACCAGCACCGTGCTGACAGCCCAATAGAGTAGAGGAGGAAGGCATCATTAGGATCACACACACACACACACACACACCAGCACACACACATATACACAGACACACAAATATACAAATACAGACAGACACATCCACACACAAATATTCATCTTGGCCAAGTATGGACATACAGAATGCGCGCATGGGAGACACATGATCAGACACCTCATGTGAAAATGTGTGCAGGCCTACATGTGTTAAAAAAAGAAAACTACCATTTCATGACTGAGACCGTCTACCTCAAACGGAGCATGAAGTTGTGGCCGCTGTCATGTCACAGTGGCAAGCACAATGCAACAGAACCAGACAAGGCTAAACACAACCAAAACAGACAGGAGAAACAAACAGATAATTGGACAGAGCCCAGCTTAGTTATAGGCAGAACTAAATATAAGCATGAACACACAACTAAATATAACTCCACAGGACATGGCATGGAATAATATAGACATCACTCCCAGACAATATTAGGTTTGTAGATGAACCTAAAATTACCTGACAGTGTTGCAAGCTACAAATCAATGTCCATATTGAGTGTCATACAATGAGGTATGAGGAAGTGCAGTGGGTGAGACACCAAATCAAATCAGTGTGAATATCTTCAATAGCTCAAACAAAAGAGACTGAAACAAAATAAAACAAAAAGCACAAGGACTTTTGTTTCACCAAATCAGACCCTGGCCTGAACCCCTTTTTTTTAGTATTTGATAACTCCAAATAATACTAAAATAATCTGTGATAAATGGACAAATTGTGAGAAGACCGACTTGACAATAGCATTAGCTCACCTTGATGAATTTAAATGAGCAACTTTGGGATTTGACAGACTAGTTTTTCCTCATGAGCCTGTCTCCTGAGAGGAAATGACAACAGAATGATGTGTAATTAGGCCCATCACCTGTTCAATTTTCCAAAGTAGAGCTGAAGAAAACAAACAATGGGGATGAAAGCAAGCCTAAAAGGAAACTTTTTAGATAAATGCTTCTACAAACTCAGTGCTAAGAGAAGTGTGCTGCTGGACTACCCAGTCGAGCTGTGAGAATGAATCATGACAGAGCTGGGGTTTGTTACAGTAAAGTAAAGTACGGCACACAGCATTACTGCTCAACAAAAACTTTTCTTGAGACAGACAAACATTTTGACCTAACAAGGACCCATTCAGCTTGAAATATTTTTATATCTGTAATGATTTTTTTGTGGGGCTACAGCTGTGTGCAGGCCTACACTGAAAAACTACGATTTTATTCTTGCTCAGCAACAGTGAGAAAGGTGGATGTGCGTATAAGCTTTTTTGAGAAATAAGCTCCGGTTTCTACCCTGTTGGGTCGTTCTGCATTCCTCATTACAGGAGAGGAAACGAGGGAAGAATAGAGGGAAGGAGGGATAGAGGGAGGTGAGGGAGAAAGACACAGACCTCCAGTGACATGTTGAGACATAAACAGCTGATAGTTATCTGTGCACCAAGGCCAGGTTACATTGCTGTGAGTTAGAGTTACAGCAGTGGTGTCTGGGATGGGAAAACAAAACCCCAAGACATTTTATAACAGACAACTTCCACTCTGCTGGAGAGAAGTCAGGTGGTCGCAACCAAGGGACGGGCCATTTTGACGGCCGACTCTCAGCTATGCTACGTACAAAAAGAGGGATTGTAAGGGTTTGTCTGTAATGGAGAATATTTACTCATGTTTATGATCACTTAACAAGATAGTGCAAACTGCCTTAGGCATTCGCTGAGAATTGTTTTACCACTGGACAACTGACAAAGTTCCAATATGACCCAAATAACGGAGTAACTCAATCCAAAGGAGACATGACCTCAACAGGCGCCCGTCTCAGTTTGCAAGTCAGATTACTTCAAGACAGCAAGTCAAATTCCCACCCAGAGGTGAGAAGACCACACTACACCCTGCACCCACTCCCCTCCACTCTGGTCCTGCTCTCCAAAAAGTATGAAGAAGGCCTCTCACCTAATTAAAATAACAAACAAAAACCCTGGCTGCCGGCTGCACAGTATTCATACAGTATATCATACCTTGGCGGTACAAGCATATAATGTATAATGTATAGCCCACTCGCCCACCACATGCGAAAAATATGTACATATTCCAAAACAATGAGGCGGTACACAAGTGCAAGTGGCAAGAGGGAGAGGGAAGGAGTGTGTGCGTGTACGTGTGCAGGCAAACTCCTGATAGTGACCCCCGTGCCTCATCTCCAGGGCATAAATAAACATGTGTGTGTGTGTGAGCGCGCCTGTGGATTATAATCAGAGAGAAAAGGGAATCAAATTTATTCTGCAGCTGTCATTAATATTTCAGGACCGTTACTGTAGCCCATGTGAAAGAGCATGAATGATTAATTTAGACATCACCTCTGTCACAATCCCTTACCAGGCTCGGCCCGTGATCCACCTTTGAGAATAGTAAACAAAAGGTGGGTTCTCCCTCGTTTTTGTTGTGGTCTGGTTTGGGCTGTTCCTGTCTGGCAAGGAGGGGTGTTAGGTATTGTGTTGCGTTGTTGGACAAGTTGGCTGCCTTTGTGGTTTGGTTGTGACAGTCGGGTGTTAAGCGAGCGGCCCTTGTTAGCTGTGGGGACCGCATTTACAACTGGAGGCTAAGGTTGTTGCAGGATCATGCGTGAGAATGTTTGTATGTCTGTGTAACAGAATGCGTATCTGGGTGCGTGCATGTAAATTTTCTCTCCCCCTTCCCCAATATGTGTTGGTGGAAGGGTGCAGGTGAAAGGGTGCAGGTGATAAGGTGCAGGTTGGGGGGGTGGGGGTTTGAGGGGGCTGAGTGTTGTGGAGGGTGATACAGGGTGGGGTGGGACGGTGGTGGTGGTGGGGAGGTGATATAGTTGAGTGTCAGCATGAGAATTTGGGCATGTACACTTAGCCAAGCAAGTCTGGCTGTGTGTGGTTAATGGTTCAATTGTGATGTTAAGGGTTCAAATGAAAAAAACAAAAACATCTGTCCTTTTCCAACAGTGCTTACTCGCACAAACAGCCTACAATAGCAGCTATTCCAAAACCACTATTAGTGCACTGACAGTATGTTACTCATTGACACCAAAGCTCGAGATAAGAGCACTAACAGCATAATCCAATTGCAACTGTTCAACCCATTAGTCTGTAAACTAGATACATCAATAGCCCAAACACTCTGACAGGCTTACTTTAACACCCTCATTCCAAGTCGATGGATGAGCATCTCAGCCGGTGATGGATGGGGAGGCATCCACGAGGTCCTATCAAACTGACATGTGCTCCATACCTGTGTTTTTGATTTGTGTTTGGGCTTTGTGTGACGCTTGTCTGACAAGTGGAGATCACAAGGAGATGGGATCCATCTATCAGACCGCTGATGCCACTGCTGCCGTCTCCAGGGCCTGAGGGTGTGGTGCATATATATGTGTGTGTGTGTGTGTGTGTGTGTGTGTATGTGTGTGTGTAAATAAGTAAGTTTGTGTACAGTATTATGTCAAAACTATAGAGTGAGTGTGTGCATGCGCAAGGGTAAGAAAGCAAGCTTATATATATGTTTATGTATGTATCAGAATATTGTATAGTGAGTGTTGGTGTGTGCATGCTTGGTGTGGGTGTGTGTGTGTGTGTGTGTGTGTGTGTGTGTGTACGCGCGGCTACCTGCTGAGCAGTGAGCCCACAGGGGCAGAGCGAGGGAGGATGACACTGATGCGACGTGTTGGCATGTGCCCTCGGGTGGTTTTGGTGTGGTTGTCATTTTGTTGTTTTTGTACGGCTCCCCCTTCGTCATACCCCGCATTATTCAAATAACGCGCCCCAAAGTTCCATAAATAAATAATGAATTCACAACTAGCTGGATTGATGAACAGTGATGGGGAAGTATTTGGTTTTTTTTTCACACATTTCTCGTTGTTTGGACAAAGTCTTTGACAGGCACTTTTCTCTTGGGAGATTGAGCCTATCAGAAAAAGAAATGCTGGGTTAGAAGGATGCTGTCTCGCTGAGTTGTGTGTGTGTGTGTGTGTGTGTGTGTGTGTGTGTGTGTGGTGTCTGTGTGTGTTGTGTGTGTGCAAATATCTATTCAAATTCAATCCATGGCTTAGCTTTTTAAAAATAAAAAAGTTCCACTCCCTAAGATAGTTATCTGGATAAACTGGCTGTGTTGGTCAATAACTTGAAAGGAACAACCAATGTCAAGAGGTCAAACCCAATAAGCAGAGCACAGAGGCAAACTACACATAAATGATAAACAGGAGTGTGCGCGCACACACGCATATGCACACGCACACGCACACACACACACACACACACAGACACACGTACGCACACACACACAAATACATAAGCATCTTAAATATACAAAGAAATTAACATGATAGAAGATTACATAGGATCATAGAAACCTGCACTTACAGTAGTAGTTACACATATACATGTTACAACCCCCTCTTCCCCTTTCTCCAAACAAATCTCCATAGCTGATGGGACCTAAGGAGGTCAGTGTGCATCTGAAACTTCCTTTTCTCTCCCCAGAAAAATGTGTGGGACTTGAAAGCAGCGGCAACTCGCTCGCTCTCCTCTCCATAGTTCCTAAAGCCAATGCAGATCAATACCCAGCCATACATACCACAACTGGAACAACTCCTGTCAAAGGTTACTCCTTTTTCTCTGTGTTTCTCTCTTCATTTTAGCTGGGCGGAGGAGGATAAGGAGCGGGAGAGAGAGAGAGCGAATGAGAGGGGGGAGAGGAAGAGGAGACGGCGGTGGAGGAGGAAGAGGAGAGCAAGAAAGAAAAACCTAAAATGATCTCTCTCTATGGGTGCGGAACTCTGTGCTAATGGGTTTTGACACATCGCCGGCAGGCCAGAGAGAGAAGGGGCTGGGGGTGAGTCGATAGTGGTGCGCGGCGGCGGCCAGAGGCTAGCAGCAGCGGCTAGGCCAAACCCCTGGTACTAGCATGGGCTGGGGGCCTGACCACTAATCATTAGAAAGTCAATGAGTCCTCTAGCGCTTGCAGCTACGCCAGCCTTCCCAGGGAGCCACACCGCCAGTGAGGGGCCTACTGTGCACATACATACACAAACGCACACACACACACACACACACACAATATATACCTTAAACAGCTGCCTCCTGCATACATGCCAAGTATTGATACACTGGTGATACACACACACAAGAGGGAGTGTATAACTGGATACACACGTATGCGTGCACACACACACGCAACTGCGCTTGCACACGCACATACACACACTTCTATGTAAATATGGGTGGAATACAGCGTAATACATCAATGTTCCAAAACAAAATAAAACAAAACTTTCATTCACACTGATGTACACACACACACACACACAAAAATCTGTTTCTTGATGTATGCCATGTCGGCCAGCAGCAGTCTGCAGCCTTTGATGCGGTGGCTCCATTATTAAGCACGGTCCCCTCTCCTAGCCTGTACACTGGACACAGGCTCTCCTGAGACGCCACACAAACTGCTCCCAGGTCAGATTGGGGCCTGGGTGTTTCACCTGGACCCCCATGCATTTTTAACTGCTTCAAACTGATCCTGACACGCAGCTTCACACTAGAGTTTCGCTTAATTGGCATGGAGTTAATTCCAAGGAAAGTTAATGTGAATGAGAAAGAAATTGCAAAAGACGTGTCAAAATTGTTATACCTCAGATCTTTGGCATGTCTATCAGGTTGTGTGTGTATTTGTGGGTGGGTGTATGTGTAAACATTACACTTGATGAGGTTCTGGTCTTGAGGTTCTAGGTTGCTCTAGCACCCAAGTAAAGTACAGGGGTGTGTGTGTGTGTGTGTGTGTGTGTGTGTGTGTTATTTGTGTTATTACATTTAAAAAGGGGCAGTTTTATACATTTTGTAGTAAAAGCATTTAATCAACAGAGTAACATAATTTCAGAATCATCTGATAAAATTGCGCTAGTACTTGGGTCTTAGTTCATGTACATTAATCTAGTGCTGGGTTGATACAATTACCATTGACTAAGATCTGCTGTGTCTGTGTGTATTGCCTCTGTCTGCGCACATACAACCATACTGCATCCAAACATCTGACAAATGAAACAAACCAAAATAGTGCAAATCTACAATTAAATCAATACCCTTACAGCTTCTTTCCCTCTCTCTGATCAATATGCATGCAATCAAACTTTTTGCCGGCATTACCTCCACCACTATGCACATTGATTGAGTCCATTGATCCAAACGCTCAAACTCCTTTTAGGGGTAGGAAGGTAGGGATATTCTGGCCCTGTAGACCCCATCTGGCCATTTTGTGAACTTTGACCTTTGTGTTAATCCTCGAACAAAAGCTAGAACTTATTGGAACGTATACAGTCTGACCTGGAATGGTCCCGCGGGGTTGGACACAAACAGCAGGATGCTAAAGTAAAGACTATAAGACTCAGGCCAATACCCCCTTCTGGGCCTGGCCTCCACTACAACATGACAAAACGTGAGGTTTGTGACAAGTATACTAAGTGGGAACAATTGGCTGTTACCTTGATTTGGGAAAGAAGAGAGACAGTTTGGCATGTGACTTTGGTGCAAGTTTGTCACAAACAAGAAAAAACAATGGGTGAACTCGAAAGATGAGAGCAAGAGACAAAGACATAAAGACAGAGCAGAGAAGATAGAAAGAGCGAGGGAGGGTCGGTGAGGGTGGGGCAGTCAGAACCGGGGTCTAGCGGGGGGATTGGCGTTCGCTGAGGCTTCTCACTGATGCGCCGCCAAGCCCTTTGAAGGGATTATTAACACATTTTGATTACTCTGGTCCAGTTGTCACAGAAAATATAACCTCCATCAGGGCTATAAAATGGGCGGCCCTTTTCTTCTCTAGCCTCGCTCACGTTGTCCCTCCCCTCTCTCCCCGCCGTCCCTCCCGTCGCCCTGGGCCGGCCTGACTCAAAGCAATCCACTAATTACGGTCTCAGACATCTTGGAGAATGGACTAACACACTATTAGGCTGATAAAGAAATGACACAGCCTCCTCAGTGCACACACACACACACACACACACACACACAGACAGATTAGTCCCTGTACTGGCACTATCCCAGAAATTTAAGGACATGCACTGTGTAGGTTTTTGAGAAACTTTCTACACTTTGACTCACTCATGTCGTTGAATTGTATTCAAGAGTATTTGTTATGGATAGCATGACTAAAAGAGATGGACAATAATAGAATGATGATATTAAAGTTTTTAACAATATTATATAAATGTCAAATCAATTGCAACGTTTGGATCAGAGTTTCTGCAAAGCCCGTATGAAACAGCTATATTTTAATGTCAAAGGTCATATAAAGGCTTTCTACAACTGAAACAGCCCAAGCAGACTGAGGGCTCAATTTGTGCTCTGCTGCAGCGCAGCCACCTCTCCGCCGATACCGCTGAATCTGAGACATCCACCACATCCCATTAATTGTCGGGTTTCCCATGCCACTAGTTGCAACGATGGTCCAGGTCCTGCCCCGCCTTTAAAGACCAGTTGGGATCAATTAGGAGTTAGTGCTGACCACTAACGACACCGAGTCACTTTTAGCCTTTCAGTGGGAAACCGAGGAAACAAGTGCTTTGTCTATGTTTTTGTCCAGAGGAGCTGACACTGGGGGCACTGATTAGCACTTCGACATAGGCTGCAGCCTTTTACCTTTTGCTGTGTTATGTGTTCACCCTTTCCCCAAAACGCTAATGGTAGCAGCAATATATACAGGAAAAATAGGGTCATCAGAATACGTTTTTACCTCAGTGCTTTTTCTGGCATGATTTTGACCTAGTGATCTCCTAGAGGGCAGGGACACTGGTAATCTCAGCTAACAGTGATACAGATTGAAAATTTGGGCACTCCAACATTATTATGCAAGTGGAAAACCCCTAGTGTTTTATGAAAAAAGGGACTGTCATCGTTGGAGAAATTACTACTACCATCACTTTGAAAAGAAAAGGCTGGATTATGAAGGTGATCAGTTAGATTTAGCTAGTTATTTTAGTGTGAATTAGAAAATTTCTATAGATCAATTCACTATGAGAAAAAAACAATCTATGTGAGGAGGAAGGACATGATTACTTAGATTACAGCTGCTATGACAGGCCAATACCATTCTCCATATGTGGAAGGAGCAAGCAAGAACATCTAGATTGTCTCTCCTGACACTGGATCAGTTATTGCTTTCTAAAGGAATGTGGATATTATAGCCAAAAACAACCAATCTCTGGGGTCAAAATCAAGTTATAAAGGATCCTTTAGTAAGTTTAAATGAGACATATTAAATTGCCTGCATAGAAACTGATATGCCATTCATTAGACTACATTTTTCAATTTGACATTAATAGTAACAAGGCCAGTCTATTTTATCAAAAGCACCGCTGATCCTTAAATGGATTATAAACTTGATATTGTGTGAGAGTTTCCTTGTGAGATCCGACTTAAAAAAAAGCTACACTTTCAGTCTGGCCTGTGACAGCCTTAGGCATACAGCATGACTGGAGCATGCCTCCCCAGACCAGAAAAGTTTCTGTCCAAAACACAAACCAAGTCTAAGGGGTGTAGCTGTTGTGACCCGAGTTGTTGAGTGAAAAACACCCAATCTGAAGACAACGGGGTCCTTTGGAATTTGGGCATAAGTGCCAGGTTTTACAGAGATCTCTTAACAACCTGATTAACTTCAAGGAGATGCAAGTTTTCTGGGACCACCTCAAAGACTACAGGTTTGTCTTTTAATGGTGTTCACAATCCAGCACTAAGAAGACTCCAGGAAATTGTGCCCTGACATCCAAGAGTGTTGATAGTGATTATTGGTTGAACATATTATTTTGCTCTATTTATATCTTCATGTTATCTTAGGAATAACCGTTAACCTTAGACATAAGCTGCTCTGGGGTTCTGCAGTCATTGAAGGATCAGCAGTGCTTTTGATAAAATATACTGGCTTTCTTCCCTCTGACTCATTATTAATATTTGCCATGGATACAAAAATATACTAACAGGGACCTACTTTGTAATTTATATTTGAAAAAAAGTATAATTTATGGGCTAGAATTTCAAAATAAAGGCAGGTGAGTGATGTCACTTCATATACCTGGGGAATATGTTAATTAATTTTGGATGTACTGTATCTGTAATAAAAAGCAAAAAACTCCCACAAAGTGAAATATCACTCTGAGGGAACAATCAACCCAATACATTTTCTGCTTCAAAAATGAATTTCGTAGTCAAGAAAATAACAACAAAGCTTTAGAAAATATTCTGATATCCAATGTATTCAGGTCAGGTGACAAATCTGCACTCACATCTCAGGATCCATACAGGCACTTCCATTTGAACCAATGATGAGTTTGTATGGTTCTCCATGAGAACTGTAGGCCAAGTCAAAGTACTAAGTCCAAGCTTCTGTGAAATCTGCTACAATACACTTATATCATTCAACAACATTCTCTGATTCATCAAACGCCAAACTAACCAGAAATATGAATCTTATGTTGACTTTCAGTTGATTTTACCTTTAAAAACAAAGCAGCCGACTTGGTGTCTTGTTAGTGTTTGTGCTTTTGACTTCTTTTGAGATGCACACGCCTACCCAGCTTCTCACCCTGTCACTTCAAGACTAAATGAAAAAGATGCTAACAGACAGGCAAACACACATTTCCTCCCTGAATAAAGCCTCTTTTCCAGGAACTGAGTTAAGAGATTCTTAAGGAAAAACATCAACAAAAAAGGGGAACGAACTCGGCAGTGTCTGAAAAAGAAAAGAGTGAATCAATTGAACAGCTGAGTGGCTTTGACTGTGAACCTTAGCACTATTTACTGTGATAAGCACGGCTAATGCATGAGAGAGAATGCATGTCTTTGTGGACCATTAACTACATATCCTGTTTGTGAAATGTATATTCATAAACAGGCTGAGGATTGAGCAAAGGGGCCGATTTTAAAACGTACACATGATCTGTGGAAAGGGCCAACATAGTCGACATCAAAGGGTCCAGAGTGGGAGAGGTAAAAGTAGGCCAGGCCATGGCCTGGGAGAGGAGGAGAGGATACAGAGGGAGGCGAAAGAAAGAGAGGGAGAAGAGGCTGCATGGATGTAGAGAGAGATGGAGAGAGATAGGTTGGTCCCAGGCTGGGAGGGAGCTCAGGTGTGAGTTGTGAGGAGGCACCTTCTGTTCGTGGCTCTGAGGCCCTGATGCGGACAGAAGAGGGGCCCAGACGGACACGGGCCCCTCTTGTTTGGCCCAAATAAATCCAGGTGGCCCATGACGCTGGCCCTTGTCACTCAACACAACTTCACCCCCCTCAAACACACATACAGGCACACACATGTGCACACACAAATGAACTGTGCACACTCCTAAACAAACTCACAAACATGTGGTTCACCAAAAATCTCCTAGTTTTGAAGGGGGTCTTCAGCATGGTTGTGGGGAACATGGGAATGGCTGTTTGAGGTACAATGTCAGTTTTGCTGAAGATGAAAAGGCCAAAATTTTAACTAATTTAAGATGAACAAAGTGGATTTTTTAATTCAATCAAACCAATATTAATTTGATTGATTAATTTGTTTATTTCAGATTATTTTCACTAATAAAAGAAAAATCAGACAAGAGTTAAGAGCATAAACTAAAATGGTGGCTTTGGCTTTTAACTTTATCTAAATTGTTATCTGATTGATGTTAGTATTAGTTTTTTGCTTGATAACTGGTTCTAATCTATTTCTATTCTATTTTAGTATATTGCGTTGATGTGCTCATTTTACTGCAGTAATGTGGTTCCTCATTTTTTTTTTTTTTTTTTATAAAGCAGATGCAACATCCAAGTTTAAGGTGTTGCAGAGGCAGCAAGGACATCAAAGACGAGAACAAACAATAGATACACTGTACTTGAATCACATCAACACAAAGCCCAACAAAAACTCTCTACATGCACACTAAAGCCTGGCCCGGGAAAGGTGCAAGGTAGCCGTTAAACATATTGAAATGCAACATTTGCTTGTAAAAGTGACCACCTTCCTAACAGGTTTGCACCAGGGGGCTCTTTGATTCCTGTTTTGCTGCTGACATTTATGATCACTCTAAAACAAGCAGGCCTGGGCAGATGGATTGCGATACTGTGCTGCTGCTCTTCTCCTGTTCAGAGACCTGAGTCCAGTGGAGCCACACATGCCCATCCATCCTGATGACTGTGTGTTCCGGCCCCTTTGGGTCTCAACAGAGATGTCTGAAGCAAAAGAAGCACTTTTTCTGATGGTCATCAAGCACACACAATACAGTCCAGATTCTGATAATGTGAAATATGATAAAAAGGGAATGACTTTTTTTAGTTTAAAAATGCGACAGAAATGACCTGCATTTGTCTCCGAGGATCATCTTGACAGTTCCACCAAAAAATTCAACCGCTCCGCAGGAAAGATGCTCAAACCACTCAAATCAATTACATCAAAGATGGAGCTCACATATCGAGACTTGTTAAGTTAACTGTAGTCATATTGCAAAGGTAGGGTGCCGGAGCCATTGTTGTCATTTGACGATGCTTGCGTCTAAATTGGGAGTGAAGGCCTCCCCAGGAGAGACAGGTGAACCTGTCACAGGAGACTGGGGGAGCAGAAACGTTCAAAAACGCCACAGCCAGACACACACACACAACCACTAAAACAACACAGTCTCTCCATATGCTTAAGATCTTAATCATCATCACCATCATCTGTTCTGTCCTTTTAGTGTGTGTGTGTGTGTGTGTGTATGTCTGTCTGTGTGTGCAGTTCACATGAAAGAAGGACACCTGGAATACAATTATTCAAAAGTGTACACACACGTATACACACACATACACACACATATTCCCTTTGCTCCGAATTTGCATGAATTCCATACATCTGGACTTTAAGAGGCAATAACAATTATGCATTAAGCAGGTTGTTATAGCCCAAATGCAACCGGCCACTAGTCTAAACAGCTCATTAAAATAGCACAATACCTCACTTCAAGCACACAGGAAAATTGGCATGCAACTCTATCAGAGCAATATCTTATGGTTTTGAATGTCCATTCCGGATAATATGATGAATTTAGAGTGGCTATGTGGAGAAAGTGAATGTATATTTCTTTTTGATTCTCTGGCATTGTTCTCCGGCACTGCCTTGTTTTGTCTGCTCAATCTATCCATAAATGTCTCAAATTTGGAGGCTTTGCATTTTTCAGGTAAACCTTATTGTAGAGGTGGCAAGTTTGGCAATAATGTTTGGCAAATGCACTGTCAGCCAAAGATTTGCAATGTTTGTTGCTGTTAAGAGACTGCTGTCTTTGCTCACACTGGAAGAGGTCAGAGAAAATCATTTAATGAAATAATGATGAAATGTTTTTCTTAAAATCATTCACTATATAGTATACGAAATAATACATATATAAAAATGACGGTTTTGTTCCTATTGAGGAATGTGATCAGGATAATACAGAGTTGGAAATGATGAGGGATAAAGCAGAAAAACATTAAACAAATTACTGGAAAATTACGCAAAATTCTAAGAAAAAATGAAAATAATAATAATAATCACATCCCTGATATCACTTGGCCTTAACTGAACATAAAAAAAAAAAAGTCTACATCAATGCATGGTCTCTGTTCTGTGTGTAGTCTTAACTAGGCACATACTCACATCAAACCTGAGATAGGCCAGACCAAGGAAAGTGTCCCTTAGGCCATCTTAGCCAGTCCTTCACAACTGTGCTTTAAAAGATGGGCGACAGTACAGTACGCTGCAGTGGGCCTTGATTGATGATTGAGTAACCAAAGATCATAGATGTGCTCAGGGAGGACTTGCTGGTGCAGAGCTGTGCATACATCAGCCCTTCAGGACTACCACTATATACATCATGTGGTGAGGCTGAGTGATATGAGCATGGGGACTATGTAGACCACTTAAGAGAGGCTTTCTACATGGCATTCAACAGTCAAAGTTGACAAAAAAAGATTACAGTACAGGACAAGGCTGACTTTGTTCTTATAAATCAGATTTTAGCTGATACTGAAATAACAGAGGGGCAAAGCACATAGAGCATGCACATAATACAAGCAGACACACACACACACACACACACACATACACACACACACACAAAATCACACATATCAACTTGTGTTGATATCCTTGACAGGCGCAACTACAAAAGCCTAACTCAGTGGTAAATAAATAAGTTCCTGCTGCCTGTGTGCGTTCTCTTTTCAGGAACTCTTGGGCTCACATAGACCCGTCCAAAGGCTTAAACAGTGTGTGCATGTACGTGCATGCATTTGTGTGTATAGAGGCCCCCATTCAGCACCTTCTACAGAGAGAGAACAAGCGGCGCCTCCCTCCTACGGCAGCTCAAGGGCGCGGCCTATCTACCAAACGGTAGAATGCACAAGTGGAATTTTCCCCCGGATTCAGCCGGCCGGCCAGCCTGCCATCCAGTCAGCACGCTGGTTCATTTATATGGGAGTCAAACTGTTTGTACTGTCAAGGTTATGTTATTTAACGGGGGAACAGGGAGAGGATAGAGAGAAGTTCCAAGCAATTTAAAATTCTGACGAGCGCTCCGCCAACTGTGATTTCCATAAGAAGTGAGGGGGAGATCTGGAATGAGACCAATTAACTTCAATCCAGCCGAGGACAATTCTTTAAGACACACACATTTGTGTTCCTTTGAAATACGTGCCATTCAAAAATGTTGTGATATACAAGGTGGTAATTTCACCTTGATTGACAACAGTGAATCTAAATTTAAATGTTGGTCATTTTGGTGCCACAATGGGAAAATCCAGTATGTTTAGTTGTTTGTGGCTAGCTTTGTCCAAAACTGTGATGCATACTCTCGCTTCCCAAAGCTACACGCACACACACAAACACACACACGCACGCACACGCACGCGCAGTCGCACGCAGAGCACTCCTAAGGTTACCCCCCAGGACAAAAGCTTTACTGTCCCACTGACTGGCAGATGGGGCAACCAGCTGACATCTCGGCCCGGCTCTGTTTCATGTTCCCTGGGTGTCTTAAACGGGCGGGCACCCTGTCTGATGGGCATGGGACAGCCAAGGAGGAAGCTCCTTTGACAGGGGAGGGAGGGGAGAGGGGCGGGGGCGGGTGGGGGTGGGGGGGGGGGGGTATGCTCCTTGGGGCTACCATTGAGGAAAAGAAGAGCAAGGACAGACGGAGATGGCTAATGTGCTTCAGTGTGTTTGTACAGTATAATTGTGTGTCTTGCGGGGTGGGAGGTTAGGGTTTGGGCTACAGAAGATGCCGATAAAGACGGAGCTAATGACTTCATTTAGCCTTATATGGTTTTCTAACTCAGGACCAAATACACTCCTCAAGGCCAGAACCAACATTTACTGTTGTAGCGCAGTTACAACGACTATGCGCACTTGTACTTTTTCAACTAACTTTAGATTTAGTAGTTTAAATCTAAAAGTACCAGCCTTGCTTATTTAAAGACAAAAGGTGCCAAACAACAGTTGTAAGTGCAGACGTGAGGCTACAAGGTCTCTCTATCTGTGCTCCTGTAAAACATCTGTGTGAATTGGCTAGACCTGACAGACAGTGCATTCAATACATGAGACTAACAACAAAGCACAAGCCACACCATCGAAAGCTAAAAGGAGGCAGTGCTGCTGTTGGGTTATTCCTTCACAGACCTTTGGATGCAGTCCTGACCACAAATGGGAGGGTTACTTCCAAAATGTAATCCATTCTACTTTACCAATTACTTGTTTAAAACTATAATCAGTACCATAATGCACTACATTACTCTAACTCAGTGCTGTAATTTGATAACCTCTTATTAGTTTCTGACTATTATGATTTTAAAATCCTTAACACATAAAGGTTAATGGACAATTTTGACCATTTACAGACTGCAATGTGAATAGTGTTACTGTCATCATCTACAACAATAGCCACCCATTTTTTCCACAGGTGCAAAATGATTATGGTTATCTGTAATCTTACAAACAAAATGCTGCATCTCCAAGTATTCAAAATAGTCTAATAAGTAAGTATTTCTTAATTAAGTAACAGACTTATTCAGACTTTTTTGTCTAGGAATACAGTTATCATTTCTGGAACCATATCACTGTAATCACATTATATATGATCCATTACTCCCCAGCCTGGGTTTCAAACAGTCACGGGAATATGGGAAACACAATGGGATGCCACATACCTGTTGTTAAATTTTGTATCTGTGTAAACATTGGCATAATACTGAATTGGGCTATGATGGGATAGTAATTGTAAATCCACAAGACAAGAGTTACTGTCTTTAAGGGATAAAATAAACACAAATCAATTTTAAGCAACAAAATATGGCTTCACAAAATAAATGTGAACTGGTGAATGGAGGCATTATATAAATCTAAAGATATATGTACTGTTAAAAGTGAAGAAGCGTTGAGAGAAAAGTGAGAGGGTTATATAGGGCATAGGGCAAGAGTATAGGGCAAGAGAAGAGGCAAGAGTAACTTGAATAGGCATTTATTTATAAACCTCACTTTTTTTTTTCTTTTTTGGCAATGACAGCATTTAAACTCAGAAAAATGATGCTATACCTATTTCCATGTATTGAGTATTTCATTTTCCTGTCACAGACTGCATAAGCCTAGATATAAATTTTGCAAACTCAAACTTTTATCTAGCTAGCTACAGTAGTTACAATACAGTAGAATGTAGGCAGACTACTTGCATTAAAATGCCATCAGCAGCCAGCTTGGTAGCAAGCTAATATTAGTTGCTTAGACTTATTACTGCCTTGCTAAATATGAAACACCATTACAATGGCACTGTGAATTAATGTGATTGATTAAGAAATTGTTTCAGTGGATCTATTGTTTTAAAATGGGAAAAGTTCATTCTGGTGCCATTAGGTCAGTATGAACTGTGATGTCTCTCTGCTCTCAGAAAGTTCATCTTGGCTGAAATCTGAAAGAAATCCTGGAACAGACTTATTTTCTGACTGGACTAGTTCAGCATTAACTGTCATACATGAATCTCAACTCATATTTCAAAGAGTGCATGTGTAAATAAACAGAAAATAAACAGAAAATATTTTTATATTTTTCAGATGGTAGAGTTGTCAATATGAGCTTAAATGATGTCCATCCTCCAAAATCTGCTAAATCCCTGACAAATGTGGGTTTTCATTAAAAATCAAATTGTATGATTGCATATGACTTTTGTCTATTTGAAAAGTGAAAATGCAGACCTTTGCTTCTCAACAATTTCATTTTTGTATTGAAAATGAAAAAATGCAACTAGTACTGACATAATGACAACAGGTAACATCAGGAGACTTTATCCGGCACTGTAAAACTAACACAATGGCTATTTTACATGAGTGCCAGCAATGTAGAAAGGAAATGCAACCAGCAATATTTTTGGACCTTTACACTTTTGTTCCTTAAAACTCTGTTACAGATTTTATCTCTATTCCCTATCCATTACCTATAAATCTCCTTTCCATCATAAAGTGCTCCATGTATATCTGCCAGCTTGACAGACCAGCCACTGTGATTGTGTAGCTTACATTTCAATAAGACACACTGCTAGTGATAGTTTAACTCAAAGTTGGTTGTCATTACAAGTGCTTTGTAGTCCCTTGCCTATACATTTATACTTTAATAAGATGGTTAATTACCTTACTACACTGTAACTGAGAACAAATATAAAGGAGTTTGCTGGTCAAATAAAAGCCAGAGAGGCATTATGTAAAAATTGAAAAACATAAATACGACTGTCATGAATACAGCCCCCCCCCCCCCCCCCCCCGCCCATCTCCACATCTTGCTACTGTACATCCAGCCCCTCCATCTTCACTGTGATAAATGTCTCCTAATTTTTACCCCCTTTTAAGGTTTCAACTGACATCAATCCACTGTCAGCCAGTGCGTCAGTCTCATCACAGAATTAATATATCTGATATGTGTCCCCCCGGTGACAAGGTGGCACAATTCTCTCTCGCTGCCACTCCTTTACTTTATTTCACTATTTAAATTTTTTTTTTTGGTTCTCCCTTTCCGTTTTTAAGATTTCAGCGCCTCAGATGTAGCGGCTCTTTAAAGCGCCCATGGGGGGCCCGAGTCCTCGCTTTTGTCTCCCATTTCCTTCTGAAACAGTTTTTCTTTAACCCTATGCGGCTCTTCACAGTTGTTTTCTCAGCGCTCGCCTCTCTGTCGCTCTTTCTACTGCTTTTCTTTTTCTCCCTCTCCCTTGCCCCCCCCTCCCACCCAACTTTCTCTGTGTCAGCCAGAGGTCAATGCTACACTTTTTCTTCTGCATGCAAGGAGACAGGGGGTATCTTTATAGTTATTGTAACCTAAAAATAGCAAAAAATAAGCCGATTTAAGGTTGGGAATAAGCTGTCTTTTAAGATATAGTGGCATAACACTATCTAGCAACTGGAAGGTGTTTCGTACTTTGAGATAAGGATGGAACATATTTATAAACACATAAGACCATATCAATGAATCATTCAGTATGAGGTTTGATGAGAATATAGACCAATTTACCAATTGCGCAAATATGGCTTAATGCAAGGTTATGACTGTAGTGATACTGTATGTTATCTAAGACCTATCTTCAACATTTGAATGTTTAATTAAATCTGCGCTGAAAAAATTGTTGCTGAGATTCAAAATCGATCTCTTTTGAGATTTCACAACGGGCTCTTAAGTTCAAAACAGGGAAAACCAACGTTTCTCTTAGCAATGTTGTCTAATGTTTTACTAAGCAGGAAAGCTCCAATGAGCTCTCTAGTCAGATCATTACTTCCAAGAGTCTCATTATGTCGAGAGCCTTGTTGTAGCTAATAACTGACTAAAGGTCTAATTATTAGATTCCCTTGCATTCTGTTAATGCTAGCGAACTCTGCATGTACTGTGCAGACCCAATGGTGGGAAAGAAGGAGGCTAGCGGAGCTAGCTGGTGGACTCAACTGAAGCTTTACTCTACAGTCAGGAATTCTTGATAATTCTTGATCTATCGAACGATCTATCTCGGGCATAAGGTTAATTTTATTTTGCACAAACATCTCACTCGCTGCATTCTGATATGGCTGCCATCGCTGGAGCCCCACTTAACTTGAGCTAACATCGGGATTTGGATTCTAGCGACAAACACCTGCCGATACACAGAGAAACACAGATTGGCCCGCGCACACACGGGCAACCAGGCGCACACACATAAACACACACTCAAGTCTGTTGGTTCAGCTCTTCCATTGAGGGTCCGTATGCTAGTTGGCCATTGTGCGAGTAAGGCCTTTTGTCTGTGCAGCCTGAAACTGGTGATTGCACCTTAGCTACCGCAGTTCAAGCGTAAACAGTGTTTTCATGCACTACGATATACACTGTTGCCAGTGGACCCCTAAATCCTTGGAACAGCTGAGTCCTAGGGTGTCAAAGATAATGGCGATTTATTGCAATGCGAGGCTCTCTCATTGCCCCTCCCGCCCCCCTTTCCAATCGTCCCTCCGCCCCTCCTCCTCCCTCAAACAGATTAAAATTAAGCCGTAAACATGTGAGGATGGAATTAGCACATTTAGCGAGTCTCCTCTTCCCACATCCCATTTTCGCTCCAGAGCGGCTGATCCCCGCAGCCGAACGCGGGTGCAATTTTAATGACTCGCACCGTTTTTGAAGTCCACATGAAAAAAGCGTCGCTCGCCGTTTGTGGCGGCGCTAGATATGGCTAGGCCGCGGCCGGCCATGATTGGGGGGGACACACGCCGCCGACTCGGACTCCAGGCTCTTCGATAGGATCGGTGTCATTTTCCTCTCCACGATAAGACGCCTTGCTGACAAGGCCCGATTAGGAGAGAAAAAATCATTATTGCGACGCCTTTCATCCGCCGGGGGGTTTACCGATAAACAGCTCACCCGTGGGTAGATTTTCTGAGAGCAAAATGTTATACGTTGAAGCATATATATATATATATATATATATATATGTATATATATATTTATATATATATATAGAGAGAGAGAGGAAATACGGTTTCAAGCTAAATTCCGGGCTATTTTTTTAATAATTAGCTGCCTTTTTTTTATAGTAAAAGACAAACACGCTCTTCCCTTAAAAATGTATTTCATAAAAAGGCCTCCTTGCTCCTCAGCTGCAAACTCAAGCTGTGAAATATTTAAGTCCCAGCTCTCAGCCCCATTAATCAAACAATTATCAAATAACTTCATATTCTTTTTGAACACAATACAACATTCAGATTTTATCAGCCTACAAAAAACTGAACTATTTATTATGCTATACCTCGAGGAAATCCACTTTAGCAAACTGTCCTTATAAAAGAGAAATGAAAAAGAAATCACTGAAATATTCAAACTACACTGTAGAACAGAGTGAATAAACTAAAAAAGAAGTGAAAGAAAATCCAGCTATATGTTAATAAGAAAAAGATTCACAGTGCATATACAATTGTACAAGCCATTTATGTAGTGACTTAAAAACATTTTCTCATATGCTGATTAATAAAACCAAATATGAGATTGTTCTCTGTGTATCTGCAGGCATATCAGGTGTATCTGTCATAAAACTTCAAATAATCTTAATACACTTTAATTTATTGTTAAACAATGTGCATGGAAATTAATAAACAACATTTAAACTTGACTTTGCTTCGAAAAAGTAAATTAAATGAAAGTGATAAGGACTATGATTTCTCCTATTGGGACAATTTCCAAAAATGTCCACACCAATAAAAACATTTATTCTTTTTTTTACTTCTGCATTTTATTTTGTAGAGATAGATGTTTTATTAAAATGGTTACATTATTAAATATTAGACATCGTATCTCATTAGATTAACTGAAATTTGGAAAAAAAATCCTTTAAGAACTAATAATAGCCTTTGCTTAAAAATATCACTGGGTATTTATAAATATAACTGATTATGTCATTTGTTAAGTGTTTGCTATAAGGATTTGAAGAGCAAGCGCCACTTTGGTGGCCCGGCACCAAAAGAATGATCAAGCCTGATCTTTAGAGGGAACAGGGAGAAATAAAGCGAGTGGGAGAGAAACAGAGAAAGAGACTAAGATGGAGGGGGAGAGATAGAGAGTCGGGGACAAACGTGCGCTGTGTTACTGGGCCACTCCAGCGCCCATGGACTCTCAGCAAGACTCAAAGCCACACTCCGCTTCAAAAGGGAGCCATGAAGATTTTTTTTATGTTTACAAAAACATATTTATTTATTTCTCTGTCCCTCCATCATTTATCTATTTATTTCTTGCTGTCCCAGCACCCCGTGCTCTGCCGCTGGAATCATGTTCGATGACGCCGACACGCTCACCCTCCCCTCATTTTCCCCCCTCGCTTTTAATACCACTGCAGTTGGAAATCAAACCGCTCTAAAACAAATTGATGTACTCTTTAATATAGTCGTCACATCATCACAGGGTCCTCACGCGTCTGCCTTGGTGACAACTGCAGGGCTGCTTAGCTTAGCCCAGCGATGCCTGCCACTTTGTTGGTCGCTTCAATGATTTATCACAAAAAAGAGAGGGAGATTGTGTGAGTGGGAAAAGAGAGAGAGAAAGGGGGAGAGAGAGAAAGAAAGTCCCCTGGATCTTGATTGAGTCACTGGACCCTTTGATTGACAAGGTCTAATCAGCTTATCTCTCTCCTAATAAAGTTGATGGCCTGCGGTGCTGCTCTCTACCTGGCATGGCGTGAACTTTGGGCTAGGCGGAGGCCCCCGGGGGCCAGGCCTCGACCCTCTCTGCTTATCTAAACGGGACTGAAATCAATCCCTAATGAGCTGTTTTCATTTTGCAGCATTGATTGCAGGCCCCCAAACACCAAGCCCGCCAGGCTGGGAAGTGTCCTCGGCCTCGTGGCTGGCCTCTTTTAAAATGCAGAGCAGCACTGCTTTTTGTCTTATTGTTTGTGTCAGTTGCATCGTTTTGCTTGGATTGCTGAGTTTTAGGTGTGTGTGTGTGTGTGTGTGTGTGTGTGTGTGTGTAGGGAGTGAATAAAAATTATTTTTTCAACCAACCTTTTGCATTATCTAGTGAATGACTGTCAACTGAACTCATATGAAGGGGGATGTGTTTTCAAAGGGCATTTGCTCCACATCTACCAATCTAAGTTCACTGATTTGTTAAGTCATGTGATTTTAAAATATTATTGCTTCTCACAGATGCTTCTGTACCAACTAAGGTCACTATCATAACTTTACTTCCAGTGTAGCCATAAAAAGGATAAAAACGAACATTTCCAGTATAAACAAACTTCCAAACTTAGGCCATTAGCCATGTCTCCTTGACAGAAAACTGGCTCCTAGTAAACAACAAAACTATTGATGCTATGGCTCACCATAGCATCAGCAGCATAACAGTGACCTTACAGGTAAGTGAACAGAAAGTTCACACTTATTATAATGTTCCTGAATTATTGTACTTTTACAGTACAAACAGCAAAGGTTGCTCTGTGTTGACACCACAAAGCAAGTTTGATTTAAGTAATGTTTTGAGTTACGGCAGTGAACAAAAACATGGAGTTAAATTAACATAAATGGCAAATTCAGCATAGTATAGATAGAATATTTCTAGCCAAGCCATATCCTGCGTGAAATGTCAATCAGTATGTAAGACTCAGCTCTCTACCTCTTCAATGAATAATAATCAAAAAGGTAGAAAGCTAATCAGTGCAACTTAGATGTCTTATCTGACATGCTATCTATTTCTAAACAAGCAATCATAAATCATTCAAAATCTTTTCAACTGTGGAGGGAAGGACTGAAATCTGGCATGTCTTTGATTTAACATCAGTCATGCCTCCGCATTTGGGCATTTCAGATGCCCCTGACTCAAATGCCTTTAAATTGGCTAACTGCATGCCCTCCCTCTTTATTTAGGGCCCTCTTTAACTGGGCTAGCCCTCTCGTCTGCTTGTTGCTATGCCTAGGCTTTTAAGTCAGTGCTCTCCACTAATGAAGTTCTATACTTTATTTATGAGACAAACAGAGGACCCTGGTTCTTGAGGGTGCGTGTGGTAAATAGCTCTGCATGTCCACAGAGCCTCCTCCATATCCCTCTAAGGGCTCTCACTGCTTTTGGCAAGCCTTTGTTTTCGCTAAATACACTGGAGACATTGGGGATGGTGGAAAAAAAAACCCCTGATAAAATCTGATAAAATGGTACTGTGTGAAGATTCATCATTTCTCAGAACTAAGAGCCCTCTTTTTTCCCTTAAATGTGACCTAGTAGCATCCTGGCTTTTTTGTTCCTGGTCATTAAGAGATATATTGTCGATGCCGAAGAGAAAGGGGGCAAAGCTGAGTTTGAACACCATTTCTTTGTTCAGGAACTCTCTCTTTGAAATAAAATGTCTTTAAGTTCCTCTTCCCCCATTGGTCAATTACAGTTCTTAGGAGGCTACTGTGTCATTGTGGATTGGGAATGCAACTTTGAATTACTGAGAAATAACGACGCTAAACTGCTCTTCGCTAAAAGTGCAGCTCTTAGATGTCTGAGGAGAGTTGAGGTTTTGTGGTGAGAAAAGTATTTACAGTGTGACTAGAGAGTGTCTGATTGGAGAAACACTTAATGCTCTAATTATTCTTGTTTAACCTCTATGGATGCCACACCTCTATGTTTGAAAACTCAAAGCTTATACCTGAACAATTGCCAATGCCATTTTCATAATGTGCATGAATAAAGCCCGGTGCACTTCTTGGATTTTTTTTGTTTTATTATTATTTATTTGTTGGTGTGAAAGAGAAAGAACTAAATGGGGCCTTTGTTGGACTATAAAAGTAAACAATTTACTGTTTGCAAAGAAACAAATCCTAGTCCTTAGTGTATTGTGTCTCCATACACTAAGGACTATGGTAGGACTATGATCTAAATAGAGCAGGATTTCCTGACGATGTCTGAAAAGTGTTGTGATGTGCCGTTGTGGGACTATCCACAAGAATAAATATACAGTTTGGAGAATGGGGATGAAAAACACCAAATTAATGACCAAACAGAGTTGGGGATCAGATGGATAGGCATGTCAAACCTCATAAACCTGGTGGATGAATATGGCTACTTGATGTGTATTCCCTGTGTATTTGGTGTATTTGAGACCTTGGCATATATAGTAGTTAGTTGTCTGGTGGTATGACTGTATATTCCCCGTGCATCTATGGTCTTTGTACAGATGTGGTCCCTGTTTGACCCAGAGCCTTTGCCATTTCAGGTTGTGCATCTGAGCGGAGGGTTGGTATCGACAGCAGGGTAAAGGAAGGGGTCATGGATTAAACACACAGGGCAAAGCTTCCCCACCAAACCACAAACACACCCCACAGCTGGTGTGGACCCAGCCAAGTGTGTGGGACCAGGGCAGGATAAACAGGCATTGTTCTCAGTTAGCCGCACACACAGTGGATGAGACGGCCACCAGCGACAGAGGGTCAAGGGGCATGTGGCCGGCCATGGCAGGGGAACCGCTGGGCCCGGGAGGTACTGAACACCGTTAAGCCACGGCCCACTTCTTTAACATCGACCGAGCTGTGAGGCGACACATCAAATCGAGCCACTCTACTGAAAGATACGACTGAATGGAATTAAAAATCTGGGCTGTCGCAGAATTTGACACAGTCGAGAAACCCGGATAACGTCGTGCCGCAGGATCATCTGAGACATATGAAACAACATTTTTAAGCAGAGAATGCAGATTGTATTTATGAATTTGTGAATGCAACTTACAGAGAACATCAAAAGACGGTGGTCTGCGTGCAACCCTTCCTTGACTTGAATTATTAAATCTGTCGATGTCGCACGCGCCAGCCACCCCGCCATTATAGTGTAAATTGACAAACTTTTTCAAAACTACAACGGAAGCCACAGAAAGCTGGTTGATACTTCAAGAATGAGCTTTGATACCTCTCTGAGGAATACACTGTGCCTCAATAATGTGGTGACTGTCAGGAAGGAAGACAGGAAGAAATATGCTAACTGGTTAAATCTATTTAAGATCCAAATGAGCTTTTTTCCTATTTTAAGATAAAAACTAACCTTGATAATGAGAAAAAAAAAACATGAGTTTGTGTGTTTTTATGGATGGTTTATTTAGAAAGTGATATTACTGTTTTTTCTTCCTCCTGCTCTCTGAATTAAGAACTTCTGGAGGAACGCTGACGTTGTTTATTTTCATAGACCCCCTGTCTGTTTGTGTGCTATAAAAAAAAAAAAAAAAAAAAAAAAAAAACACCACCACACACCCACCCAGACAGACACACAGACACACACACACAGAGCCATGCAGATGCATGAATTTTCTTCGGGAGCAGAGCAAGGAGAAGCGGCGCCCGCTCTGTCGCCCGTACACCTCTCTCTCTCCCACCCTGGCTTGCCTTTGATGTGCTCCTGAAAATGTCACCAGTCGTGAAGGCGAGGTTTTTTTTTTTTTTAACGTTTTTTTTTTTTTTAACACCCCCCCTCCACAACACACACACACCCGCCCACCTCGCATATGAGCAAGACAATTTGCTGTCGCTCACTCATCCCCACCACTATCTTGAACCCCCGCCCAACCCCACCCCACCCCTTCCCAACCCAATCCAAAACAGAATACGTACCGGTCTCTACTGCTATCTGGTACCCGGCCTCCAGTCTCCGTGATGACCTTTCCAGCTTCTCTGTGTTGTCCAACAGATGTGCTCTCTGCAACAAATGGAAGAAAAATAAAGCCAGAGAAACAAACAAAAAAAAAAAAAATGATTGAGAGGGCTGGGACCCATTTCAAAGAAACACATCAACACTGTCACCTAAACAGACAGACCACATCCACAGCAACAACATAACACAGCCAGGTTGGCAATAACCATCATGGACGACAGTGTGTTATATGCTGATGGAATATCAAGCATATGCATGTTGAGGCTGACAATGTAAAATGTACTGTCGCCTCATCTCGGACATAAAATCGAGAGGCGCTGTAAGGTGTTTTGCTTCCTCATCTTGTTTCACAGCTCCAGCTTTCATTATTTGAAATTTTGCACAGAGGGCAGAGTTGAGGGAGGGAGTAATAAAATTAATAACATTGATTTGCAGCTTTCAAGGAAAAAAAAAAAAAAAAAAAAAAAAGAATAATGGTTGGCTTCCAACTTGAGGAGAAATGATTCAAGACAAAATCAACCCATTTACTCACTCAGTTGTAGTTAGTAATGGAACATATATAACATTGCTTTTTGAAAAAAGTTGGCAGACGGTGTAGCATGTTCATGGCCACAGCAGCTAGTGTGTACAAAAACCCTGACCAACAGGAGTGAATGAACAAAACCTGTGTTTTAAAGCCTGCCTATTGTTAATGGCAACATGGCTGCATTTTCACATCATTTGAAAAAGTTACAATATCCAAAGAGTCGCAAGGTTTCCAAAAGAAAGCCTTTTCAAAATTGGCAGTGTCCAGAGGGCTTAGGAAATAGTTAGGACAATGACAAAATCTACTTGACTTGTTAAATATCACTGTAGAGGTGTGAAAAACAATCATTTTGTCGAAGAAAACATAATGTTCATTTTTTCTAAACCTGATTTCTCCACATTTGCCATTAATGGACAAGCTTAACACCCCAGTAACTTGAAATCTATAGTAGACCAAACCAGTAATTCATGATACATGACTCTACAGCGAATCTCAAAGTAAAGTCCCCCGTATGTTGGCTTATTCATAGCTATCAACAATTGACAAGGCTGCCCATTGAAAGCATGGTGTTTTGAGAGCATATCAAGGAACGATGTGTTTCATAAATAATTAAGTAAGCAATTTGATCATTTTTCAAAGATGGAGGTGTTTGTGAGTATCACGGTGCTAGCTAGGGCTCTTATATCATGAGCACAGATAACATCAATTGATGGTATAACAGTTCCTAAGATACCGAGAAAACTACCAAGAAAGCCAGTGGTTTATTCTCTACGGCTACAGAATTCATCTCTGACAAGCAAAGCAAGAAAAGGTCTGATATGTTGATTGATGGCCTTGAGTTCCTTCTTGCTTCTCACACATATGAAAGTGACATTATGGTTTTCTTTCATTGTGTGCATGTATCCAATTACCCTTCCTATGTATTAACAGATAGACTATTACATACATTACATACATGCAGCATCTATGGAAAAGTATACAGAATCATGCTTTCTTTATTTTCTTGGCTTCACAAACCATTTGATTCAGTAAATTCCATTTCATATCCAAATAAAAAGAAATAATCAGAAAACACTACAGTTATACAAGGGCCGGGTGCTGGGCTTAAACTCTTGCTGGCACAAGAATCCTTGTTAACTTACGCCTGACATTTGTATTTGTCATGGCTGTGTGGTCTTTGTTAACCTGAACTCAATTAAATATCAATGTTCCCGGTATATAGAGTTTTCAGAAATGAGTGGAAATTGAGTGTTTCTATGCATCTTTGTTACTCCAGTGAGTTATTAGTTGAATGTTTTACTTGACGCTGTTTTCTTGATTCTTATGAACAGACTACACAGAGGACTTGTTAGCTCAACTAGTGCTAGCTAGCTCATCAGAGAATGTTTAAATTGTA